>NC_090922.1:1502751179-1503051179 GCF_040938575.1 Ambystoma mexicanum | reverse complement strand
ATATCCTAGTGGGACCCTAATTTCAGCCAGGAGACAACCTTGGATCGGAAGTTCTGATAGGGTAGGTCAGCTCTAAGGTTTGGGGGCAGCGAGTTCCAAAGCTTGGCAGCTCTTATTGGGAAACTGTTACCCCCTGTGGTGGCCCGTTTGTAGTGGGGAACAGAAACGCAATCTTTATAGATAGTTCTGACAGGTTTTAAGGAGGATTGTCTGTGGAATCTATTGATTAGGTAGATAGGGGCAGCATTATTGAGGGACTTGTGGGTGAGAGATGCCATTTTTAAGATAATTTTATCTCTAGTGGAGAGCCAGTTGTTCTGTTGGCTGAATCCTGTATGTGCTCTCTTCTGGAGATGCCCAGTGCTGCTCTGAGAGCGTTGCTCTGGAGGGTTTGCAGTTTACTGGTGGTGGCCTTGGTGGACCCCAAATACATGGCATTGCAATAGTCGAGGCGAGACAGTATGAGGGCTCTGGCAAGTGTCAGGCAGCTGGAGTTACATAGGAAAGGTTTGGCTGTGCGGATTAATTTACACGTATAAGCTGTGGCGGATGCAAGAGAACTCACTTGTCTTTTGAGGGAAAGAGAAGAGTCTAGGTAGAACCCTATGGCATTGCACCATTATAAAACACTTTCAAGAATCAGGGCCGTAATCCCAAAACACCAGTATTTTTCTGGACTATGCATGTGTCAATCGAAGTCTTCAGTTTCGAGATATGCATCGGTAAAACGTCTGTTTATGCGCCTATGAAAAAACCAGAGTGCTTTCTGTTCTGATGTGCTTATACCAGTGCATGCCTGCAGGAATGCTGCTGTGTCCTAACTTGGAATGCTAAGTGAGCCTGCGGAATGTTTGGCAATGAATGAATGGCCCCAGGGTTCCAGCCTGGTCAGTTGAGCCTGGGTGATGGGACCCGGTGGTCTTTCATAGTTATCAGCTTATGTAACTTACAACAAAGAACTTACTTGATAAACCTAAGAAGTCTACAGAAGCTGCCTCATAACACTTTCATTTTGACATGACAATGTCTTTGCAAATTCACTAAAATAAAAACAGGCTGGTGTGTTGTCAATGTAGCCAGAGCAGTGTGTTGGCAGTTTTTGTGACATTATAAGGTCAAAACCCAAATTAAAGTAGTACAGAATCTTCGAAACACTAGGAAAAACTCTTTGCATATTTAAAGCGCTCTACTTAATGCACAGCTTTGCTTTCAGCTACATGTTAAGTGTGAGTCTAATAATTTAGATATACTTAACATTAATAATTATACAATTATTGTGCATTTTTATAGTTGTCAATGTGTTCACTAGCGTAGTAAGGCTTCATTACAAACAGTGCTTTAGGTGGCAAGCAAAATGAAGCTGGGGCTCTTGCAGAGGCATGGCCGAAAAGGGGCGTGGCCTGGCACGGGATTGGCTATTTAGAGGCAAAAATTACATGACCTGAATTCCGCCTGTTGGACCATGTCCCTTTTTGGCCACACCCCTCAAGAGCTCTTGCGCAATTTAGCAAAAGGGGAATCGCCAAATAGGCAGCATTCAGGTAAGTGTTGCCTCTTAATTGCAGTGCCGACCCTCTGCCAGGCATACCTTTGTATCGATCATCACCTGGGGTGCGAGGGTGATGATCCCTGCATCTCTAATCAAAGGGGTGCCTGCCTGGGTCCGTAACAGAATTCAGGAAGAAAGGGCAAGGCTTCTACATGGGAGCTTCAGACTAAGTAAAAAAGCCTTGGATTCTATCTGCCTGGTGGGCTTGGATTATGAGGGGACTTTAGGTGAACCCCGGCAGGGCCCCGTATCAGGCCCTCTTTTTGGATACGGGCCCTTTTAAATTGGTATTGTATCATAAGAAGGTGAAAGGAAGTGAATATTAGGAGGTGGAAGGAAGGAATTATCAGAAGGTGAGGAGATGTGAACACCAGGAGGTGGAAGGAAGGAATTATCAGACGGTGAGGAGATGTGAACACCAGCACGTGGAAGGAAGATATTATCAGAAGGTGAGGAGATGTGAACACCAGCACGTGGAAGGAAGATATTATCAGAAGGTGAGGAGATGTGAACACCAGGAGGTGGAAGGAAGATATTATCAGAAGGTGAGGATATGTGAACACCAGCACGTGGAAGGAAGATATTATCAGAAGGTGAGGAGATGTGAACACCAGCACGTGGAAGGAAGATATTATCAGAAGGTGAGGAGATGTGAACACCAGCACGTGGAAGGAAGATATTATCAGAAGGTGAGGAGATGTGAACACCAGCACGTGGAAGGAAGATATTATCAGAAGGTGAGGAGATGTTAATACCAGCACGTGGAAGGAAGATATTATCAGAAGGTGAGGAGATGTGAACACCAGCACGTGGAAGGAAGATATTATCAGAAGGTGAGGAGATGTGAACACCAGCACGTGGAAGGAAGATATTATCAGAAGGTGAGGAGATGTGAACACCAGCACGTGGAAGGAAGATATTATCAGAAGGTGAGGAGATGTGAACACCAGCACGTGGAAGGAAGATATTATCAGAAGGTGAGGAGATGTGAACACCAGCACGTGGAAGGAAGATATTATCAGAAGGTGAGGAGATGTGAACACCAGCACGTGGAAGGAAGATATTATCAGAAGGTGAGGAGATGTGAACACCAGCACGTGGAAGGAAGATATTATCAGAAGGTGAGGAGATGTGAACACCAGCACGTGGAAGGAAGATATTATCAGAAGGTGAGGAGATGTGAACACCAGCACGTGGAAGGAAGATATTATCAGAAGGTGAGGAGATGTGAACACCAGCACGTGGAAGGAAGATATTATCAGAAGGTGAGGAGATGTGAACACCAGCACGTGGAAGGAAGATATTATCAGAAGGTGAGGAGATGTGAACACCAGCACGTGGAAGGAAGATATTATCAGAAGGTGAGGAGATGTGAACACCAGCACGTGGAAGGAAGATATTATCAGAAGGTGAGGAGATGTGAACACCAGCACGTGGAAAGAAGATATTATCAGAAGGTGAGGAGATGTGAACACCAGCACGTGGAAGGAAGATATTATCAGAAGGTGAGGAGATGTGAACACCAGCACGTGGAAGGAAGATATTATCAGAAGGTGAGGAGATGTGAACACCAGCACGTGGAAGGAAGATATTATCAGAAGGTGAGGAGATGTGAACACCAGCACGTGGAAGGAAGATATTATCAGAAGGTGAGGAGATGTGAACACCAGCACGTGGAAGGAAGATATTATCAGAAGGTGAGGAGATGTGAACACCAGCACGTGGAAGGAAGATATTATCAGAAGGTGAGGAGATGTGAACACCAGCACGTGGAAGGAAGATATTATCAGAAGGTGAGGAGATGTGAACACCAGCACGTGGAAGGAAGATATTATCAGAAGGTGAGGAGATGTGAACACCAGCACGTGGAAGGAAGATATTATCAGAAGGTGAGGAGATGTGAACACCAGCACGTGGAAAGAAGATATTATCAGAAGGTGAGGAGATGTGAACACCAGCACGTGGAAGGAAGATATTATCAGAAGGTGAGGAGATGTGAACACCAGCACGTGGAAGGAAGATATTATCAGAAGGTGAGGAGATGTGAACACCAGCACGTGGAAGGAAGATATTATCAGAAGGTGAGGAGATGTGAACACCAGCACGTGGAAGGAAGATATTATCAGAAGGTGAGGAGATGTGAACACCAGCACGTGGAAGGAAGATATTATCAGAAGGTGAGGAGATGTGAACACCAGCACGTGGAAGGAAGATATTATCAGAAGGTGAGGAGATGTGAACACCAGCACGTGGAAGGAAGATATTATCAGAAGGTGAGGAGATGTGAACACCAGCACGTGGAAGGAAGATATTATCAGAAGGTGAGGAGATATGAACATCAAGAGATGGAGGGAGAAAATTATCAGAAATGGAGGGGATGTGAACAGGAGGTGGAGTGAAGGGATAATGAGCTGGTGTGAATAGACGTGAATATCAGGAGATGGGTGTAGGTGATTATCAGAATAGGGAGATGTGCACACCTGGAGGTGGATGGAAGGGATTATCAGATGTGAACATCAGGAGGTGGAGGGAAGGGATTATCAGAAAGTGAGGAGATATGAACACCAGCACGTGGAAGGAAGATATTATCTGATGATGTGAATGGATGTGACTATCAAGAGATGAGTGTAAGGGATAATCAGATACTGAGGAGATGTGAATATTCGGAAGTTGGAGAAAAGGGATTAATAGAAAGTGGGGAGATGTGAACATCAGGAGGTTGACGGAAGGGATTATCAGAAGGCGAGGAGATGTTAACACCAGCACGTGGAGTGGGAGATTATCTGATGATATGAATGGATGTGACTATCAAGAGATGAGTGTAAGGGATTATCAGAAGAGGAGGCGATGTGAACATCAGGAGGTGGACAGAAGGGATTATCAGAAAGTCAGGAGATATGAACTTCAGTAGGTGGATGGAAGCAATTATCAGATGTGAACATCAGGAGGTGAAGGGAAGGGATTATCAGGAATTGAGGAGTTGTGAATATCAGAAGGTGGACTGAGGGAATGATCAGAAAGGGGGGAGATGGAGGGAGGTGGAGGGAGAAAATGATCAGAATGGGAGGAAATGTGAACATGAGGAGGTGGAGCGAAGGGATCATTCATGAGCTGGTGTGAATAGACATGAATATCAGGAGATGGGTGTAGGTGATTATCAGAAAGTGGGGAGATGTGAACATCAGGAGGTGGAGGGAATGTATTATCAGAAAGTGAGGAGATATGAACACCAGCACGTGGAGGGAGGAGATTATCTGCTGATGTGAATGGATGTGGCTATCAAGAGATGAGTGTAAGGGATTATCAGAAGGTGAGGAGATATGAACATCAGGATGTGGATGGAAGGAGTTATCAGATGTGAATATGAGGAGGTGGAGGGAAGGGATTATCTGCTGATTTGAATGGATGCAACTATCAAGAGATGAGTGTAAAGGATAATTAGAAGGTGAGGAGATATGAACATCAGGAGGTGGATGGAAGGGATTATCAGATGTGAATATCAGGAGGTGGAGGGAAGGGATTATCAGGAAGTGAGGAGATGTGAATATCAGGAGGTGGAGAGAAGGGATTATCTGCTGATTTGAATGGATGCAACTATCAAGAGATGAGTGCAAAGGATAATCAGATAGTCAGGGGATGTGACCCTCAGGAGGTGGAGGAGAGGGATTATCTGAAAGTGAGACGATGTGAACATCAGTAGGTAGAGGAGAGGAATTATCCGAAAGCGATGAGATGTACACATCAAGAGGTGGAGGGAAGGGATTATCAGAAGGTGAGGAGATGTGAACACCAGCACATGGAGAGAGGAGATTATCTGATGATATGAATGGATGTGAATATCAAGAGATGAGTGTAAGGAATAATCAGTAGGTAAGGAGATGTGAACGTCATGAGGTTGACGGAAGTGATTATCAGAACGTTATGAGATATAAACAGCAGGAGGTGGAGGTAAGGAATTATTAGGAAATGAGGAGATGTGAACACCAGGAGGTGGACGAAGGGATTGTGAGCTGGTGTGAACGGATGTGACTATCACGAGAAGGGTTTAAGTGATTACCAGACAGCGAGCAGATGTGAATATCAGGGCATGAAAGAAATGGATTATCAGGTGGTGAAAAGAGGGCAACCTCAGCAAGTGAAAGAACGTCAACATGTAATTGTAATTGTAATTCTTTATTTATTTAGTGTTTATACACAGGTGGAGTGCTTCAAAGCGTTTCAGGTGGGAAGGAGACAAGGGAATACAAGTAATCATTCCTAGGCCTTGATTTTTCCGAATTATCTAAACAGAAAATATAGCATACTAGGCCTGACGACATTTCTCCTAGTGCAAGTGCATGAAGTGTTACAGTTGTGACCAACCTAGCAAGGGGGAGGGGACAGGACAGATAAACTTTCTAGTCCTAGTCCATTTAGGCCATGCATGCGTACAGACAGAGGTGTGAGGAAGAGGGGGTGGGGGTTGTTATCAGGAAGTGTTAATACAAAATATCAAGGGGGAAGGAGATAAACAACCGAAAGAGCTAGAATGTCAATAGCAGGAGGTTGAAGGTAAAGAACATCAAGAGAATACTGTAGTAGTGAGAGAGCAGCAATTGCTGGAGATTAGGGTTCGTGAGGGAGGTGGAGCCCATAAGTGTGAAGAAGGAGAGAGATATCCTGGAGCAAAAGAATATGTTTCTTGGAATTTTGGAGTTGCTCAAAGGGTCGAAAATAGCAGAAATGAGGTTACATCACCTGATGAAAGATGGAGTAGGAGTTTGAAGATTGAGACCAGTAGTTCATTGAGGGCGGTACAAAGATCAAGGCGGGAGGTGTGGAAGCTGAATGCAAATGGATTCTGCATTAGAGGAGTAAGTAATGATGTTTAGACAAAAGGATTCATGGATTAATTCCGATTATTGAAAAAGAACAAATAATAACGAAACTAGGAAGAGTACATATTCTCTGGATCTGTGCTTTATACAAAACCAGCCTTTATACCTCTTTCTCTAATTAAGTTATTTCAAGCATGGCAGGAAGGGTTGGGGAATGACTGGTGAAGGAGAAAACCTATTCCCCAAGGAAAAGAAAGACTTCAGATTCCAGAGTTTGACATAGGTCAATAAGAAAGACCCAAAGAAAAGAAGAAGAAATGAAGACGAAATTCAAACGCGTTTGTTTATGTAAAAAAAAGAAAAATATTATTCCAGGCAAAACACCTGTGTTCACGGGGAGAGGAAATTACTGAAGGGCCCATTGGTCAGTACTCAACCCCCGAGAACTTGCAATACTAGATAGCTGCACCATGTGATGACAGGGTGCAGGATTCACATACTCCAGCATATATCAAAAACCAGGACTCAATAAGTTGGCAAAGGGAAGTCTGTTTAATGATACATACATCAGCATATGGAAATCAGCAGCATTGCAAACACCGTCTCGCTCCGACTTCCTGGAACTTCAGTCGAACAGCCGTTTTTATAGGCTAATTTGGTCATCATTGACGTCTAATTCTACAAAAATCATCACGCAATATAAATGGTTGGGATAGGTAACTTAAGTATAGGTGTCATATCGGTATAGGACAATACAGCATGCATATTGGATAATTCTTATCGGGTGGGCGTTTACGCCCATCCCTCTACATCACACGTGATGGACGTCACTATAAGTACGACGTCCTATTGGTTACGATATCTATAGGACTCCAGATAACTTGGTCCATTGTGATTGGGAAAGTTACACCCCTAAACATAAATCTCCACTTTAATTAGCACCATGCAGAATGGACACCCAGGTGCCTGGTGTCCCAAGATTCACCCTGCCTCCCTTCCATCAATCAGTGGTTTTAGGGCAATGTGTAAATTAGTTGGCTAAGGAAGGCCTCGAAACTGTAGTCTCTTATCAGGAAAAGTTATGGCACCCCTTGGATCTGGGTGACATCAGACGGTGGTACATCTTCGCACCTGGCTGGTCACGTGTTGGTTCACCATGAATCTGCTTCACTTTCCAGCTTTTCGTGTATTTAATTCTCCATGTAGCTCTACCACCTGCCCGGGCCTCCTTATCTTGACCTTCACAGGGCAGGCTGGTATGCTCTGAAATTTCAATTCTCCTTAGCTGAAGCTCACCTCCCTCTCTTGGGTTGACCTCGATTTACCAGGCCTGAGCCGTCCTTTGTTGAGTTTCGATTTGCTCATTCCCCTCGCTTGGGCTTGGATATAAAACCCGACCAGTTAGGCCTTGGCCGCCTGGGCGTACTTCTGCTTTTACAAAATGGAGTCACACCTGTACATTGTGTCTTATTGAGGTAGATATATGGTTGGTGCTTGCCGCTCTATCTTCTACTAAGCATTGCAAGCAGTGTCGATTTCTTAGCTTCTTGCTTTTCGAGCCTATTTACACACATTAGCTGGTTCGATTCTTTCATCTTGGTTCTTTCGCTACGACGTTTCTTACGTTTTAGCATTGTGTTGTCCTTCGTGTCTCTTGCACCTGTTTTCGTGGATACACGCGTTTGCATGTTGCCTTTTCTCATGAGTTAGTCTGTCCAGGCCCTCTTCTCATCATCGTTTGCCTTCCATCAGGGCTCTTTGTGTCTCCTCATGGACAGTCTGTAAATACTCATTGTTTCGTATCAGCGGCTGGTATGGTTGTCTGATTGGGTACCGTGCTGCCCAGGGCTGTCTGCTTATTGACATTTCACCAGGTACTGATCTTCGAATGTACACAGGGCAGAGGCCCAATGCGGCTCTCTGTTGGTTCAGTTGCTCCTCATACGTCACATACCTTGGCGAGTATTTCACTGGCAACTCGCACTGGGGGGCAGGGGTGCAGGCCATATCTGGGACCTCCTCTACACCCCCCCCCTCTGGTCGGTTCATCGACCACTTCTGCTTCCTCCTTTATATTTAGTTTCTTTGTTTCTTCAATGTCTTGTTCATCGTCTTCTGGGTTTACACAGGATGGCGAGAATGCATGCAAATTTGGTGTCCATATTTTTATCACCCCTTTCAAGCTTCCTGCTGTTTTCACATGCTCATCTTTGTTCCAGGTTATCAGCTGGCATTGTCCATTTGGACTGCAATAAATCAATTTTCCTTCATACCTTCTTCGTTTCTTGGGATAAGTGAATTTTGTTCCCTCTGGTGCAAATTCACTGGCCTTCACGAAGTCCTTTATCTCTTCATCTGTCAGGTCTCTGGGCTTCCAGCCTGGCTTGATATTGACCATCATTTTCATCCCAATGGCCTTCTGTGCAGTTTTCTGGCACTGTGTGAAGATTATCTTGATAACACAGAATCCTAGCAGCACCATAGCTAGCAAGGCTCCCAGAAATTTGAATATGTCAGCCATCCATTGCAGGACCCAGGAGAATAAGTTCCCAAACCAGCTGTCATCAACCACTTCATCTGTTTCCTCGGTCATCTGGTTCCTTAGGCTTGTCAGCATGTCTATGGCCTCGGTGAGGGTTCCATTTTCCTCATCGTGCGATGGTATAAATGTGCAACACGATTCTCCGATTTTTGCACAAACACCTTCATCCATCGCTGTAATCATGTCAAGCACATATCTGTTCTGGAGAGTCATCAGGTGGACTGCTCTTAGTTCTTCTTTAACCGTGGTGAATCCTTTTATTGTGGTATTGGTGGTCTGTAGTAATTCCCATCTGGTTATCTGCAACCATTTAGTATTTGCACTGACTTGGATATGCGACAAGAGTATTGTTGTGAATATGGATGAGGTTAGGCTAAACAGCCTGTGTTCGTAGGGAATGGCATGAAACGCGTCCTCTGATTTGGTGGAGAAGCAATTTTCTCTCTTCATCCTCGACATTAACTTCACAGACCTTCTTTTCCTCAGGTGAGCATCTGCTTTTGGGAAGCTGTCCAAATTGAGTTCATTTTTTGGAATCACGTTCACCAGAGTGCATATGCCTCCCCAGTTCCTTGGTAGCCTTATGTATGCCTTGGATCCACATGGCCAGTAATGGTCCTTCAGGACTGCAGTTCCTTGCAACATCGCTGGGGCTTCATATATTCGCCCGTAGTTTTGATTCTCCCCCATTTTCCTCATGCCATTACTTCTGAAGCACAGTTTTGGGTTTTCCAGTGGTACTATTTGCAGGGGTCCTCCTCTGTCTTCGACCCATGTTAGCAGCTTTACCAATCTTGGCCACAGTGGTTTGCATAGTCTTTTTGAATTTTCTATTGCTTCTTGGCAGGCTCCAAGGACCATCCAGGCTCGGCAGATCACGACCCCTTCTTCCCATCCGTTTGGGGACACTACTGACCCCCAGATCTGCATTTGGCCTCGGTTCTTCCAGATGTGAGCTTCTTCAGCTGTTTTCCTTTGGACGTTCAGTCTCGGGTTTATTTCCCATCCTATTCCTGATCCTTTGACGTCAGGGTTCTCATATCTAATCACATGATTCTTGGTGTGCGCCCTGTTTCTTGTTTTGATGTCCTGAACAAAACCGTCTTCATCAGGGAAATCCTTTTCGTTGGCCCATATCAGGGAGGCGTCTCTCCCCATAAACTGCCCTGTAGTGTTGCACATTGCTACGTGTGACATGCAGTGTGCAGTGCGGACATCAACTTCTATCGCTACAAAGATTTTGGACTTGCCCATGCTGTATGGCAGGAGTGCAAAAACGAAACATTCCCCTTCTGATTGCCTCCTTCCAACTTCCTTCATGTGTTGGTACCAAATGTTGTTTCCTAGATGGGCTGTACTGTCCAAGTAATCGTTCAGTTCGTTGTCGGTTTCATTTGGGCTTCTCTTGATTCTTAACGTTTTTCTGTAATTGGCTATCACTATGTCCCTGAATGAGTTTGCTCTTCCATTCGGGTAGGCTTTCGAGTATTATCCTTGGTGGGGCAGGTTTCATTTCCTGCCCTGCAGTAATAGGGGGATGTTTTGCGTTTCTTTTCCTTCCCTCATGCATTCTTTTGTAGACCTCCTCCCACCACCATTGGCTCGTCATCTTCCCAACACGTGGCGGCATTGTAGGCCTGATGCTTATTTCTGGCATTGGAGCAGGCGTGCTCGTTATTACAGTTTCTGTGGTTTTCTTGCTCAGCTCCTCATGTAGCTTCTTTGCTCTAAGTGTGAGCGGGAGCACATATTCAACAAACGCATGTGTTTTCTCAGTAAGTTCTAGTAAGTTCTTTCGTGGCTTCTTCCGGTTCTTTGAGGGATTCTGTCATGCCCCCTCTGCTTGGGTTCTCACCTGGCTCTTTTTGTTTACTTCCACTATTTTCTGGAGCCAGTCGTTCCTTAGGCAGTTTTTCTTTTACTGTTGATTTGGTCTGAGGTTCCGTAGCCATTGAAACTTGCCCTTGTTCGTATGCACTCAGTGTGTGGGTGCATGCCGTGGACAGTGCTGTTATCATTCATTCCGAGCTGACCCGGTCTCCAGCTTTTCTCAACCGTTTAGCTGTCACTATTTGTTACATTCAGTTTCAGTTTGTTTGCTTTGCCACCAGCTTTTCTAGGAAAGGGATGACGATATATGGTCTGGGTGCTTTTGTGGGACCCATATATTCGCTATCTGGTGGATGCACGGACAATGGGACACTCAGTGCACCAATAGAAAATGCAGTTCTGATAGTTAGAGACAAAAACACAATAATAATCACTATGCATATACATATAATGGCTTTGAACGATAGCTTTCAGCATCTCCTTCCAGGGAAGCAGGGACGCCCCTCCGCGGGTGGCAAAACTCGGTTACTGTTCTGGGCCCCCATGCCGATCACGTCCATAGTCAATAGTTTATTTCCTTTCTTACTTTGATCTCGTTGCTCAAAAGGTTCAGCAAATACTAAAGTGACGAGTATTATTCAAATGTCCCCTTTATGGGTGTAACCAGTAGTCTCTAGATATGCGGCACAGTACCGTTTAGCTAGACTATGGAGAAAGGTTAGACTACCGTCTTTATCATATCATTTTCATTTTGCATTTCTATAATAAACACAGTCCCAGGGCACCCCTTCAATTCACCTTGGCCCTGAGGACATGCAGGAATCTGTTCGCAATGACACCATGAAGAGATGGATTCGCTACAAATCACGCAAAAATAAAATGTCAAAAAAATAAAAATAAAAATACAAATATTAGTGAACATATGAGAAGGTAGGAGGAAATAAGAAAGATGTTGAAAATGGAAAACACGATGGTGAAGTTCTTATGTCTGTTCCTTCCAATTGGTCGTTCGTTGACACATTGAAGAAGAGTGTCTCTCCCCTCCATCTGTGCCACGGCAGAAAGATGATGAGAAATAGAAGAAAAATACAGGAAATAAAAATAAAAATAAAATACGAACACAATGTGGTTATCCTGGTTTCCGCTCTTCTCAATCTGTCCTATGTTAATAGAATGGAGAACTTTATCCTTGTTTTCTTACTCTGTCCTCGGCGGAAGGATGATGAAAAGTGTTATCGTGGATCTCCCCCCCCTAAGGCTCTCCTCAGCAATGGATGTCCGTAATTCCTTCTCAGCTGCGAGATGATAGCTCTCAGGAGCCTGTTGAGTTGCACGTTGTTTGCTGGGTTGCTGTGGAAGGTGGGCACGTCGACATTGATGGGTCTACCCACTAGTTCTGGAAAGTTCTCAATGAGGTGGAAGAAGACATGGAATGCGTATCTGCTGTCTCCTGGTGCCAACGACATTTGCTCTTACTTTCTGGCCTCTAGATCATGGGCCCTTTTTTTTAGTGCCATGAACAGTCTTTGTACTTCCCTCGATCTGTCCCTCGGGGAACAGTCTTACAGGAATCTCCTTAGGAATTCTCGCTGGAAGTTGGACAGTTCCACTTGGAGCATAATCCATTGGAGAAGAGTCTTCATGTGTAGGAAATTAACTGGATCTCTGAGGAAAGTGACAACATCAACATCAGCAGGCCTTCCCACCATTTCCGGATAGTCTGTGACTAGTCTAATCAGGACATTGTGGGCTAGCTGCGTTTCTGCAGGGGACAGGGACATTTGCTTTGTTTTGCTGGGTCCCAATCACAAGTCTTTCTTTTGTCGTGAGCATTTTTTACACTTTCCTGCTGCATGGATTGCTACCACATGGTTCAGTTTATATCACACTTGGTACAAAAGCCATTGTTTCGGGGATCTCTGATGAAAGTCAGTGTATCTGTGGTTCTCCCGACAAGTCCTTGGCACTCCTCTATGATTCGGAAGAATAATGTGTACATTATTTCATCAATGATCACTTGAGGTGGGAGCATTAGTCTCTTGTTCACTGTGCTCGGGTAACTCGGCGAAGACCTTTGTGATGACAGTCAGTAGTTGCCTGATTACCTCCTGATTTTCTGGATCTTGAATGTATTCTGTGACACTTGTTCCTCTCCCTATGAGTGACGGATATGTTAGGAGCACGAGCTGAAAGTAGGTGAGTACATCCCACTTGAGACTTCTGCCGGGATGTACCATAAATTCTGTGCACAAAGTCTTGGTACTGGGTGCTTTAGGATAACATTTTTTGGTTCTCAGAAAAGTCTTATTTTACTACTTATAAGAGTCTTAGAGCTCATGTTCAGTGCTTTGTGTGGTTCAACGTGTTCGAATTACCAGTGTCACTGCAGTTTCGGAATGTATGATTCTCTTCTTTACCCTGCACTTTTGGCTGCAGAGTGTTCGTTTGCTTGTTTTTGTCTCTTTCTGTGCATAAAGGAAAAGTTCAGTCTGCTCATGCGTCCTTCTTCCTCGCCATTGATCTTGTCTGCACGTGCTGAGGTCCTTCCCTGTTGTCTGTAGATTCCTCGGAGGTGGATGCAGTAGGAGTGCTCTCTCCTATAAACGGTTTGATGTCGTTTAGGAAGATCCAGGCTCTTCTGCCCTCGAGTTTGACAGCGGACGGGGTGCAGTCCTCTACGATGAAAGGGCCATTAAACCTTGGCTCGTCCCATTTATTCCTTGTAAAATTCCTTACGAGGACGCTGTCGCCAGGGAAGACAAGGGGCGCACGAAGGCTGTGGGCTGTGCCTGCATCAGCACTGTCTGTTGTGGTTTGTGCTGTGCTGTTCCCTTTACGCCGTCGCTGCAGCTGGCCTGAAATGACGTGGCACTGGATGTGAGACAGTCAAGGTAATCCTTCATCTCTGCTCCCAGAACCTCCCTAGCAGGCTGGGCATTACATCTAGCCCTGTCTCAGGGGGCAAGAGGGGTCCTCAAACACTGTGTTTACAAAATGGGGCCCATTATCTGATCTCATTACCTCGCACACCCCCCACCTAGGGAACACTTCCCTCACCAAAAGTTTTGCGGCACAGGCTGCATTGGGGTGTGTACAGGGACCTGCTTCTATTCATCTTGAGAAAGTACACACCACCTCAATTAAATACATGTACCCATTACACACCTGAATCATATCGACATAATCGACATGTAGGTGCTGGAACGGTCCATTCGGTCTGGAAATGATTCCTCTCACTACTTTTAATGTGTGCCCAGAGGTAAATTGCTGACAAATTATGCAGTTGACGATAAAAAATGCAACATTCTCCACTAAATTCAGCATGAGCCAGTCTTCTGCGCGCGTTGTAGCAAGATTTTCTTTTGACATGTGTAAGGGGTAGTGGAGCTGTTCTAATGCTTCCTTTAGAAGGGTGACAGGCATTACTGGTTTACCAGTGCTGTCTTGCCTCCACAATCCGTCAGATGGGTTTAAAGAACACCCTCGAGGCTTCCATAAATTTTCTCCTCCTGCGGTGCCTCCCCTTGGAGCTCCATTAGCTGAGTCTGCCCCATATTGCTATAGGCTTCTGGTGTGGCTCGCGCTACCATCATTTGTTCATGGGTACGTGCCACCTCTACGTCCATGATTGTTTCATTCTTGGATGCCATGCGCTTGGCTTCCGTGTCCGCTTCATGGTTTCCACGTGACACGAAATCTGTCCCCTTGGTGTTAGCGGCGCATTTCACGGCCGCTATGCATACTGGGAGCTATAGTGCTTTTATCAGCCTATCCAGTAAGGCTGCATGTTGCACTGGTGTGCCGTCTGCTCGGAGGAAGCCCCTCCTTTTCCATCGTACTAAGCCTGCGTGCACGGTGGAAGTCAGGCTGCATCACTGTACACCGTCACTTCCTGAGCTGCATGATTTTCGACGGCGAGTATCAGTGCCACCAGTTCTGCAGCTTGGGCTGAATAGTGAGAGGGTATTCGCGCACTGACGAGTACCTGAAACCCTCCATTTACCAGGTGTTTCACCACAGCTACGCCTGTATACCTTTGTCTGTCTTCTTGGTCGATTCTAGAAGACCCGTCAATGAAGACGACCTCCCCACTTGGCAGGGCGTTTTCCTTTACCCTTGGGATTTCATCGTAGAAGTCTTCATAGTTTGCACAGTCATGGACTGGTTCACCCTCGGTTACTGGTTCTATTATGAACGTTGCTGGGTTCACCGGTTTTACATCAAACTATTTTGATCGATGTATTAGAGATGATCACCTCATAGGCAGATGCTCTCTGTGATGTCAAGGTGCCTTTTGGCTTCTCCAACATGGCGAACAGTAAGTGCTCGACATACAATGTCATGGAGCACCCCATCACAATGGAAGATGCCTTCACGATGGCAAACGCGGCGGCGGCCAGATTTTGTTCGCATGGGAAGTAGCCCCTCATTACCGGGTCCAGACTCCGGCTGTAATACGCTAGAGGTTTGCACCCCAGCGATGTTCGTTGAGCAAGTACTGCCGTCATAAAATTGCCATCGGTATGTGAGAACAGATAGAATTCTTCTGCATAATTGCAACTGGGGCCTTACAAATTGCCCCCTTGAGTTCTGAAAAACCCTTTTCCATTGCCTCAGTCCACTCGATTTCTTCCTTTGTCGCTTGGACCTTCTTAAGGGCCTGAAGCAAGGGCTTGGTGTACGAGCTGTAGTCAAAGACCCAAACTCAGACATAATTGCACAGGCCTAAAAAGTTTTGCATTTGCCTGATCGTGCGTGGCTTGGCCGTGTTCATGATGGCTTCAGCCCTTTCTGGGGTTATCTTTTTCCCTCATGAGAGATTAGTTACCCTATGTACAGCACTTCCTGCTGACAGTATTGCATTTTTTCCTTATCAACTGTGTACCCCTTCTCAGCTAGTATCGTTAGTAGCTGGATAGAGTCACTCCTGCATTGCTCCTCAGTGGTGCTGCAGATCAGAACGTCATCTACATACTGCAAAACAACACTGTCTACCGCAATATTGCTTAGGTCCATTTGCAGGACTCTGTTAAAAATGGATGGGGACTCACAATACCCCTGTGGCAGCCTCGTGCTTTTCAGGCACATTTGCCTGAACATAAACAATGTCAAGTCTTGCGAGTCACGGTGCAACGGAATTGAGGAAAATGCATTTTTCAAATCGATCACAGTGAAATATTTTGCCTCAGTGGGTATGTTACACAAAATTGAAGACGGGTTAGGGACTAGAGGGAACTCGGCTTCGACAATGTCGTTTAATGCCCTTAAATCCTGGATTAAATGCCAAAACCCGCCCTTCGATTTCTTGATGGGATATATCACTGTGCTACAGATTGACTCTGACGTCACTAGGATGCCCTGTTCCATCATGGCGGAAATTGTTTTCTCGATCCCCTCATCCGCTTCTCTGGACATGGGATATTGGCGCGCTCTTGGTAGGATCGCTCCTGGCTTTAGTTTGATTTTCAACTCTCCCGCCCCCTTCAGGAGTCGTACGTCATAAGGCCCTGTTGTCCATACTGTGACAGGCACCTGCGCCATGTCCTCCTCAAAGTATTCTGGATGTACTATCACCAACATCATTCTCTTTGGCACTTCTCATTTGATCATTTTGACCCAGAATATGAGACTTACTTCCACACTTGTCTCTTCTAAGTCAGGGTGTTCTTCGAACAGATCGACATCCGTGACGTCAGTCACTCGATACCCCAATGGCGATAACAGCGCACCATTGCCTTCCTTTGTCATCATATCCTTCTACCAGGACCCCCTTCCCCTTTATTGCGGCAGATTGTATTTCCAAGGGAAATATTTGTCCCTCTTCCTCATGCATGGGTATTATTGGTCTAAATAGAAATTCGTCAGGGGTTCTTATAGGTTTGTCTGTGAGGCCTGGCAATCCCGCCATAAGCACTCGTACGCCATATGCGAAAACCTCTGACTCCAGCGGTATAGCTCTCATGGCTGCACGTCCAGAGTATGCTCTGTTCATTTCGCACACATTAGAATAGTGCATTCCTTGCGTGGAACACACTATACCATCCTCAGTAAACGAGATTGTCATATTCAACTTTGTCATCAAATGTCGACCCATGATGTTTACTGGGGGCTGACGTGAGTACAATAAGGGCACATTCATTTCACGCTCTCCCACTGAGATTGGGAGTGTGTCTGTAAAGGGAATTCTGCTATGAGCTCCAGTGAAACTCTGAGTATCTATAGCCTAGCCTGACAAGGAAAACTTGTCTTCTCGTATGCACGAATGTATCGCACCCGTGTCAACTAAGAAGGAATATTCCTTACCCCCTTTGGTGACATTTACCCTGGGTTCCCTATTAGAGTCTGGTGTCACCGATAGGATAGAGCACATCAGAGTTTCCCGTGAGCTGTCCTATTTTATGTATAGGTTCGGCCCACTGTAGATTTGTGGAATACCCCAATTCCCGGGGTTGGTTCCCCCTCCATTGTTCATTCCATGTGACACCGATGGTGGTGCCTGTTGGGGCTGCCCCTGTTGCAAGTTACCCATGTTTGAGGGTTGAAACACTTGTTGTGCACCTTGCTGCAAGCTTTCTGCCTGCTGCTGTACTATGTGGCCCTGCGCACTGCCTTGTTGCGGGATGGCAGGCTGATTCACCATACCTGCTCCAATTCCTTGGCCATTTTGCCACATGCTTTGGTTTCTGCACATGCGTGCCCCATGTCCTGTCATTCTGCACAGCCAGCGGTGGTCGGACCATCTGCCCATCCGGCATGGCTTGACCGGTCATCTGTTCATTCTGAAATCCGCCTTGGTTATTTTGAAAACCTCCCTGATTACCATGGAAACCTCCCTGGCCACCTTGCCATCCTCTTCCTCTAAATCCTCTACTCCTCTGGTAATATCCTGTATTAGCTTGGTTATTTACTTGCTGCGTGCTGGGCTCGGCTGGGCTGGTCAACATGGCTCCCTCAAGAGTATACTTCGAGAGCTTCTTTTGTACCAGCTTCGCTTCCTCCCCCTTACGGATTGCTTCCTTTTTTCGGTTCTTTTCTTGTAACAATCTACAGTAGTGTGCAATTGTCAATTGAATTTTGGCCCATGGTTTGGCTTCGATTCCTACCAATTTCTTGAGCTGTTTTTGCACCGGTTCAGGCAACCCTTGACACATTATGTGGTAGAAGACAGGGATAGACTTTGACCAAGACTCATGCGTTTCGAGCACCCATGCGTCTTGAAAATTTTGGATATAAAGCAACGGATCCTCTGACTCTTTCATTTTCCGAGTCATTATAGCTCCCATGTCTGATGTGTCTGGGTATAGCGTTTCCAGCGCTTTCCACACTGCTGCTCTACAATTATTAAACAGTGCTCCGTCATGGGTAGTGTTAGTTATCGTTACCATGGATACCCAGCCCGTTTCCACACATCGTCAGCCCTTTCACCAAGTATGGCGATCAGGAGGCCCTTGATGTCGCCTATAGCTAAGGTGACTCCCCCGGTCATCTTTTCTAACTTGTGTATCCATTTCCCAGCCCCCGATGTCAGCATTGGAAGCTTAGTTTTCTCGGTCCATGTTTGGCCATGGAATGTATTGTGGCCTCACTCCCCCTTTTTCATGCAGCGGGAATTGAAAGGCACAATCTTCCTTTTCTTTTCCCCCACTCCTCCCATCTGCTGGTGGGGCAGTATTACCACCTTGCCATCTACCCGGCAATGCCCTTAATCTGCCTGTATAGGTGGATGCTGGCTCCCCCCTCTACTCGCGGGGTGTTCCCTCACGATTGCCATGTGCCTTGGTAGGCTTAGATGTCCTAGGTTCAGATTCACTGGCGTCGGACCATCGTACCCCTTGGCCTCGAGGGAGCGGTTTTTCACATCACCTCCCTTCCTCCTGTGCCTCGTCCTCCGTATCCCCACCGGAGTCAGATCCTGAGTGATCCCAGTTTACGCAACCCCTTGTATCCTCTTTTTTCTGCCTGATCTCCAGTCTATCAAGGGACAGTCCCCTGCTCCTACTACCTTAGGGGGTATCCTCAGTGTCATATAGTTGTGTGCTCTCTAAGCGCTCATCTTCCCTTCCCCCTTGGTAGGCTACTTCTAGTCCCATCTCATCATATATTTCGTCAATCGTTTCCCCGATGCTTCTGGTATCGAAGTCATCGTCAATATTTATCCCGCTTGTAACTGGTGCTGCATCGCTTGCAGGAAAGAATTCTTCTATGTCTTCCCATTCTACTGCAGGATTGGGTTTAACGACTACCCGCTCCAAATACTCAAGATCTCATGACCTTTGTCTACATTTTCGTTCCAATTCCTCATCTATCTCTTTTCGCTTTTTCGCTTCTTCTCTAGCCTTATCTACTTCTCTCATTCGTTCATTTCTACATTCCTTTTCCCTTCTACTCTCCTCGTCTTCCCGCTTTTTTACCTTCCTTTCGTGCACTCTCCTTTCTTCCTCCAATATTAACATGTTCAGCCTGTATTTTTAATAGGCTGCATACTGTGTGCGACTGAGCGGTATTCCTTGCTCTTCGTGATATAGTTGTTCTCACCTTAATCTATCCTTCTTTCTCATCCTTTCATCCCTCGCTTCTTTCTCCTTTCTTTGTTCTTCATCGTGCCTTCCTCTCGTCCGCACATTATCACTTCCCTTTCCATCTAGCTTTAATAGTATCTGTCCTCCCATCCATTCGTCTTTCGCAAATGCTGCCTCATCAATTCCTTTCCGCTTCTTTCCCTCTCTCTCTTTATCGAGAGATGCACTAGCCTGTGCCCGATCCTTACTACTATCGCCGCGCCTCTCCTTGTCCCGCGGAACTGTGGAGGACAAATCAGTTTCCTGCTCCTGTTCTTTAGTTTCATCACTACTACATGTAGGTGACTCATATGCAGGGTTACTGTACCCTGTGGCTGCTTTGTGTTCTCGTAAGGGGTAAAGACCCTCTGATTTGCTTCCCTCAATGACTAGTTCTGGTGGGGCTGGTGGCGCGGTAGGCGTCTCACCCCCCTCCTTACATACATTTAATATCCAGTCTGCAGGTGGTTCTTCTTCCTTCGTTTGCTCAAACATCTTCCAAAGTTCGAGAACAGCAAGGCGTTTCTCAAACTTCTTGCCAGTATATATGGCATGTAGGAAGGTTGTCATGTGCTGTAAAACAGCCTTAGACAATGACCCATTCTGGGGCCAAGGCATAAACATCTTATTGGCAGTACCCTTAACCCACTCCTGGCTATATTTCTTCAATTTCATTGCATCCTTGGGCAGTTGCTTGCACAAGTGCGCAAGTGGGGTAACCTCTTCCATTTTTTTCTTCAACTTCGACACCAACAATATTTACACAATCTTTTAATCTTCACACTAGTATGAGCGAGCATCACAACCGCAGGCTCCAATCCACTTCTTCCCGCCAAAATGTATAGTATCAATTAACTCAAAAGAACCCTTCAATTCACTGGCGATTCCCTCTTAGCTACAGAATCGCTTAAGGCCAAAATGCATTTCAATCAATCACCAATACAATTGTTGTACATTTAACATGCAGTAAGACACATATGATGGACACTTGACAGACTAGACAGACACCAGCTGGTCATACATGTACCTGCCTTCTAATTAATACCCCACCATGGGATTCGAACGAACCCTGTTAATTCCGTCTTTAAACGTAATTGTAGCCTAAATTGTCCCCCCTCTGTGGGCTCTGGGTTCACGTTCCTTCTGACCACTCTTCAAAGCGCAGGAACAAGGCAAAATCTCGTTCTTTTCTTGGGTGTCCCCCCCCCGGTATTCTTACGTTTTCTTCCAGGTGCCCCCCTGGTATTCTTTTACATTTTAGCTCAGGTGCCCCCATGGTATTCTTTTACATTTTAGCTCGGGTGCCCCCCTGGTAATCCTCTTTATATATGTTTTTCTTTTTATACTCGAGCCACTAACCCTTTAAATATATACCGTCTTCTCTACCTCTAGCTACTTTATTTTTCTCCGCCACCCTCCGTTACCTTTCCCCTACTTGCTCTAATGCCTATGGGACATTTGCCAAGGTAACGAGTTTCGTTGTTTCACTCACCGATCGCCTCTTTTCCTCTCTGGAACTTCAGGATCACAGCCCCTTCCTCTTCCCGCTTTTAAAGTTTTCATCCGATCCGCTGCCCGTGGAAATGAGAAGGGTTATGCTTGGAAAGGCGGGTTCCTTCAGACCCACTGCAGATTTTTTTTGAAATTTGACTCTATCATTGTCCACGTGGAGCTTCTCGGCCTACTCAGCCGGAATAGCGAAAGTACTCGTGATGTAACCGAAGGCCCAGATTTACTTCGTGCCGTCGGTCTAAGGGTGTCTTATAACTATATCAATCGATTATCAATAATCGATGTCCGAAACCATCCTCTGCTACCAAGTGTTCATGGGAGAGGAAATTACTGACGGGCCCATTGGTCAGTATTCAACCCCCGAGAACTTGTAATACTAGATAGCTGCACCATGTGAGGACAGGGTGCAGAATTCACATACTCCAACACATCTCAAAAATCAGGACTCGATAAGTTGGCAAAGGGATATCCGTTTAATGATACATACATCAGCATATGGAAATCAGCAGCATTGCGAACACCTGTCTCGCTCTGTCTTCCTTGAACTTCAGTCGAACAGCCGTTTTTATAGGCTAAGCTCGTCATCATTGACGTCTAATTCTACAAAAATCATCACACAATATAATTGGTTGGGACAGGTAACTTAAGTATAGGTGTTATATCTGTATATGACAATAGAGCATGCAGATTGGATAACTCTTATCGGGTAGGCGTCTACGCCCATCCCTCTACATCACTCGTGATGGACGTCACTATAAGTATGAGGTCCTATTGGTTACGATATCTATAGGACTCCAGATAACTTGGTCCATTGTGATTGGGCAAGTTACACCCCTAAACATAAATCTCCACTTTAATTAGCACCATGCAGAATGGACACCCAGGTGCCTAGTGTCCCAAATTCACCCTGCCTCCCTTCCATCAATCAGTGGTTTTAGGGCGATGTGTCAATTAGTTGGCTAAGGAAGGCCTCGAAACTGTAGTCTCTTATCAGGAAAGGTTATGGCACCCCTTGGATCTGGGTGACATCAGA
This sequence comes from Ambystoma mexicanum, assembly GCF_040938575.1. NCBI lineage: Eukaryota > Metazoa > Chordata > Amphibia > Caudata > Ambystomatidae > Ambystoma > Ambystoma mexicanum. Next base: position 1,503,029,338 of record NC_090922.1, on the reverse strand, counting down.
CGATGGTACATCTTCGCGCCTGGCTGGTCACGTGTTGGTTCACTGTGAATCTGCTTCAGTTTCCAGTTTTTCGTGTATTTAATTCTCCATGTAGTTCCACCACCTGCCCGGGCTTCCTTATCTTGACCTTCACAGGGCAGGCTGATATGCTCTGAAGTTTTGCTTCTCCTTAGCTGAAGCTCGCCTCCCTCTCTTGGGTTGACCTTGATTTCCCAGGCCTGAGCCACCCTTTGTTGAGTTTCGATTCCACTCATTCCCCTGGCTTGGGCTTGGATATGAAACCCGACCAGTTAGGCCTTGGCCGCCTGGGCGTACTTCTGCTTTTACAAAATGGAGTCGCACATGTACATTGTGTCTTACTGAGGTAGATATATGGTTGGCGCTTGCTGCTTTATCTTCTACTAAGCATTGCAAGCAGTATCGATTTCTTAGCTTCTTTCGTTTCGAGCCTATTTACACACATTAGCTGGTTCGATTCTATCATCTTGGTTTTTTCTCTATGACGTTTCTTACGTTTTATCGTTGTATTGTCCTTCATGTCTCTGGCACCTGTTTTCGTGGATACACGTGTTCGCGTGTTGCCTTTTCTCATGCGTTAGTCTGTCCAGGCCCTCTTCTCATCAGCGTTGCCTTCCATCAGGGCTCTTTGTGTGTCCTCATGGACAGTCTGTAAATGCTCATTGTTTTGTATCAGCGGCTGGTATGGTTGTCTGATTGGGTACCGTGCTGCCCAGGTCTGTCTACTTATTGGCATTTCACCAGGTATTGATCTTCTAATGTGCACAGGGCAGAGGCCCAATGCGGTTCTCTGTTGGTTCAGTTGCTCCTCATACGTCACATACCGTGGCGAGTATTTCACTGGCAACTCGCACTGGGGCGCAGGGGTGCAGGCCATATCTGGGACCTCCTCTACACTTGTACAAGACTCTATAATGCCACTTCAGCCTGCGGACAAAGAGGGGGTTGTCTTGTTAATTTAAAATAAATGTAACACATGTTTACTAAATAAGGCACATTGTGCATGGCTTTTCATCACTCTAATGTTAATGTCAGAAAACAAACATTTTCTTAGCAGATGTTTGAAGGGACAGTGCTCGTTTGTGCTGCCATGCCACCTAAATGACTCATAAAGTGTATTTTTATATTCTGTGAGAAAATGACAGGTCAATATAGTCTATGTGTTATACAGATTGGATTACATGTGTTGATACATTGTACATTAGTTCGTTCTTAATAAGTAAAAATTACAATATGACCATTGTTTCAGCTGCATGTTACTTTAAATGGCAAATACAGATGGAATATTGTGAATCTGGCCTCTGCTCCTTCAGAGCCCAGCTCTCACGGCCTGATCCAGAGGTAAGCTTTGTGTAAGAATAGACATACAATTAATCAGTAACTAATCCATTAGCTGAGCTGAATCGACATATCTGTGGGTAGTCACAGCACCATCCTACAAATAGAAAAAACAAAAGCTTGTTAATTGTTAAGCCCCATTTTCATGGAGTGTCACAGTTTATTAAGTAAGATAGGATCAAAAGACAAGACTCCCATACAATCTCGAGACTTTTTACCTAAGTCAGAGCAGTAAACCTTTACCTTTAGTGTCTCTGTCTTCATGTTCTGGTATCTCAGAGGAACTTGCGCAGCACATGTCTGATAATGATGGAATCACATAAAATATTCAATGTACTATTTTTGAAAAAACAAAGCAAATGGGTTCAAATTAAAAAGCACCCAATAATGAAATCATATTATTGGCTATACATTTTGAATGCTTTTCTTATTTATTTAAAAAAGCATAAACAAAAACAGGCTGGAATTCAGCAAAGAGCTCTGCATCACATACCTATAAACATGATATATTAACATGCAAGAATTTACAAATTTCAATAACGTTCTCACATTACTAGTTACTGGAACAGGAAGGATTTCTAAGGATCCAGAATTGTCTTCCAAATATATAGTCCTCCTTATTGGCACATGTCCATAACATAAATTATAAGGGAAAAATAGATGTCAGTACAATTTTACGATAGCTATGGAAGGTATGAGAGGAACATCTCCACTTGTCACCTGGCAAAATATATTAGACTATTAAAATTATAGAGGAGAAAAACCCAGCATGACTCCATGCCTTGCAATCAGAAAAGCTGTATCAAACAATGGTACATGAGGCTGTATTATCAAATATTAATAGCCAAACACACTGGAAATAGAGAAAGTTCTTAGGAAATCTGCAGACAAAGGGAGCTTCTCGTAGAGGAGAAATGCTGATTGGGGTTCCACCTTGATGTAGCTGGTAGAAATCCCCCTTTAGGAACCCTTTTCAGGGGTAGCTTAATGCAGACAAAAGATAACACAAGGGTGATTTTCAAAACAAGGGTCAGAATGGGAGCAAAGCTTACTTGGTGTAGCTGTCTTCAACTGTTGATGTTCCAACCTGTCCTGGGCCTTTTAAAAGGCATACCAAAAGTGAGTACACAACCCCTGCGCATTTAGATATATGTCCCGAGAACTAGTGAAACTCCTGATAGCATTGGATAAGCAATGCCATTAAATGGAGAACCCCCCTGAAATGGAAACTTTGTGGCAGTATATTTAAAATAGTATGCCCTAAGATTTCTCCGGACATATTATTCCATGGCAGTAGCCAAACATTATTTGATCCCAGAGTTTTCACAGGTGGAATGTACATCTCGATGTGTGTCATGGTGTACAGCGTGATTCACAGGTTTGCAGCAATTGATAGACTTTGTTTGTTTGTTTGTTTGTTTGTTTTTTGTTTGTTTGTTTGTTTATTTGTAGCGTGCGCCGGACCCGAAGGTATCAGGGCACGATGACAAGAATGCTTTAGGCGTACAAGTTACACGGTTACATAATCACAGACGTACAAATCAATGGCAATATTGCAGGTCATGCATTTACATAGCAGATACATACAGTGGAGCGGTCGTTTTGGCTATTGGTCAGTTGGTTGGTAGGCTAACCTGTGGCTCATTTCCTTTGAGCCACTTGATGCAGTTTAATCTGAAGTGTGGGTATGCTTGGTCAAGTCTTAAGGTAGGCGGGAGGGAGTTCAACAGTTGAGCATTTTTGACAGGGAAACTGTTCCCTCCATTTGTAGTCATTTTGAATAGGGGAACTGCGAGGCAGTTCGTATAAGCAAATATTGAGGGTCTGGATGTGATTCTTCTTTTGAACCTCTCTGAGAGGTAGCTGGGTGCTAGGTTATTGAGACATTTGAATGTTAGGGATGCAGTTTTCAGTTTGATTTTGTTGGTTGTGGATAGCCTGTAGAGGAGGTCCCAAATATAGCCTGCACTTCAGTCACCCATTTTGAAGTACCAGGAACGTTCACCCCGAGATATGTGACGTATGATGAGCAAATAAACCAGCAGAGAGCCGCAGTTGGGCACTGCCCAGTACCTATTAGAAGTACAATACCTATTGAAGTACCAATAACCAGACAACCATGGGCAGTAAGGTACCCACTGAGAAAACCCTACCAGCAAATGAAACGAAAGGAAGATTGTTTAAGTACTGTACAGGAAGAAACCAGAAAATCCTTAATGGAGGGTGAATGGTGACGTCACGAGAGCCTGGACGGTTTCACAGATAGAACAAATGACGAACAAAGAATGACACAAAGAGACTAAACGCCCTGAGAAAAGAAATGTTTCAGCTTAAAGTGATACAAAGCTATCAAAGCGTAGGAGAGTTGAGCTATAAGCAAAATAAAGACAGTCAATTAGTTTACGCCTATACATATGCTTGGAACCGCAAGAAGCTAAAGAGAACAGTGCGGCTTGCTATGCTACATAGAAGAATAGAGTGGCAAGCGCCATTGTATATAACTACCACAAAATGAAGCATAATATTATAAGTGCGGGTCCACTTTGCATAAAAAGCATAACCAACTCAGGTTATTACAGGCCAAACGCAAGAAGTTCCATATTCTAGCATCAAAAGGAAAAAGGCTGAATCGAAACTCGGCAGAGGCAGCTTGTGCCAGGGATAGAAGATGTAGACAGTAGCTACTTTAACTAAAGCAAAGAACAGAATATCCTGCCTCTGAAGAATCGAGATAAGAAGGTGAAGGCAGGTGGCATGGTGAAACGATAAATCAAATGCACAAATGGAGAGAAATGAGGAAAATCCATGGTGTACTAGCACGTGACCAGCCTAGCGAGAGGAGGCACAAGTTCACATCTACACTTGGCATCCGCCCAGACAGATATATCAAAAGTTTCCAGACAGAAGATGCAGTTCTGAGGCCAACCACAGTAACATAATTGACACATAGTTGTTGAAGTGATGATTGATTGTAACCTAAATTGGAGGAGGGCCGGGTAGCTGAGGGGGCACCCTGCACCTGGCTGACCATTCTGCGTGCTGCTAGGAAAAGTGTAGAGTTATGCATGGGGTTGATGCCAACCCAAACACAGTGGACCAAATACTCTAGGGTCCTATCGTTTTTTGATTGATTGATATTTTATTTCTATCGCGCTCATATACAAGTGGTTCAGAGAGCGACAAGGCAAGGGAGGAAAACAAGGGAGAACAAAACAGCGATCTTACTAGGTCCAGTGGCATTGAGAACGCGCAAGTGCATGGAATGAGGGAGAAGTGGAAAGTGCAAAGCAGAGGAGAAACAGATAAATAACAATAAATAAATAATAAAGACAACAAACAGTGGTAATGCAGCCAGTAATTTGCAAGTGCAAGGTTTAAGGCAGCAGACAGGGTAGGTCTGATAATTGCAGGAACAAAAAAGGGGGGCTGTATGGGTACAGATACACACCCCAGTGCAAGGGGGAGCCCGGAGGCAGTGCGGTAGAACCAATGAGACGTTGTACTTTTAGTGACGTTTACAGTAGTCATTTATGGAGGAAGGGCTTAGATGCCCACTGTCATGATGCCTATCCCCGGGCATCCGGATCAAGCCCATCAGCCCCGGGAGCAGGCATCCAGATATTTAATAAAACCCCAGCAGCCCCGGCTGGGAGCTGTCTGGGTTCAGTCCTGGCGACTTAGGCGCCAGGCTCATAATAGAAATCAGTCCTTGCACCATAGGTGCCAGGCTCATAGACTTTACTTACCACATGCAGACCATGCTGCAAATGAATCCAAGCCAAAGTGAGGCCTGGATGGGACTATTTTACTACAGGGACTATTTTTTACTCGGGTGGGGTTCTAGGGACTTCTTAACTGGAACTACTTTGTAGGCTATTTAAACCACACCCGAACAGCAGCACATGCTTCGCGTTCTTCTGCATCCAGCAGCGTAACGCTCACCGTGCCTGCAGTCAGCATCCAGTCTTCAGCCACGCCCGTCTCGAATCCAGAGCTCCTAGCAATAGAAGAAAGAAGAAGGAAAGGTTAGAACACAGATATTATTTAAATCCTTACCTGAATTCCGGATCCATCACGTCTTTGAACTTGAAAAGGACATTATTCTACATGCGTCGCATCGCCAGCTGCAGCGCCGCGCCATACTCACCAGTCCTCACAGCATTTTTTGATCTGGCACAGCCTCCATCATTTTCTCCACCGAATTCCACCATCTAGGGGACAAAAGAAACATAAGGTCAGCGAGAGAGCCAACAAATACAACCTCTCCACCATAGACTTACCTGATTAACAACCGGAGGCATTATTCTGTAACAAACCGCAACTTCTTACGCCGCACCTGTAAGGAGAGAGAAAACAGCAATTTAAATACACGCATCTTTTACCGGACAGTGTCGGGTAATACAGACTCTTACCTGAACACCATCAGCTGCCATAAGACAATCTTCCCTTGGATCCAGCTGCAACACAAGAAAGGAATGTACAAGAGTGAACATCGGACATATTGAACTCTTTGAACTTTATACTTACGGGTTCTCGCCTGGAACCTCGGAGTCAATATTCATCCGGAACTCTTCCAACGCCTTCAAACCAGTGAAGTAACTGGTATCTACGCGCCCCTGCATTCCACGCAGGATGGAGAGCTCATCATTTAAAAACATAAGGTGAGCTTACTGAAAGTGAATATCGGTGGTGATTAGTGGGGAGAACAGTGGGGAGCCATTACTAGAATCCACGGGTGGCTAAATCCCTCTCTCCACTTGCAGGAGAATACTTCTACGGGTCAAGCAGACGAGATAGGCGGTCCAGTCCAGTCTGTCATCTCTGCACTACGCTTCACGTTGGAGGAGGTCGCAGCTGTCTGGGTCTGATCGACGCCCCTGTGGGAGCCAGGTGAGCATAACACCCACCTGACAGTATTTACCCAATCCCCTCACTCCATTACCATATACAGATATAGCATCTATATTAATGTTACCTTTTTCCAACCAATAGAATTGCATGTTAACTTTTGAGTGTTACACGTCAGATTATGATGCGTTTTGAGTATAAAAGTTATGTTTTGTATGAAATTCGAGGCAGTTGAAGCGAGACGGCCATCGCACTGCTGTCGATTTCCTTGTTTCCCTGTTTTTTGTACTTGTCATTAAATGCACTCCCCTTTGCCAAACCATTGAGTTATCCTTATTGATTGGTGTTGGAGTAAGAGACCCTGCACCCCCATCCATCTCGAGGTGCAGCTATCTCGTCTTAAAGTGCTGCAGAGCAAACCCAGACTTTATGGGCCAGCCGGGGGTCTCTCAGTACAAGCCAATTAGATTCTCTGCTGATTATTGAGATATGTTCTCTTTTGGAGATTCATAGTGCCGCTCTAAGGGCGCTGTTTTGCAGTATTTGGATTTTCTGCATAATGTATTTATTTGCACCTAGACAGACTGTGATCTGTGAAAAGCATTGTTTACATAATAAGAGAAATCTTGAATTGTATTTGTGTACCACTTAAAGTAGAATAGCACTGTGGTTAATTTCCATACTTTATTCCTATGAAAATAATGTCAATTTATTTCTAAATGACATTGCACATAAAAGAAGAACTTTGCCTTACGTGGACTCCTAATGCCAATAAAAATGAAGTGTTTGCAATCTCAAATTCATAATCTCATGTTTGTGTGACCCTTGAAATGAATTAGGATTGTGTGCTCTACCAAAATAAAATCCTTTATCCTACACCCAGGGTTGTTGGTAAGGTAGCCAAACAATCCATACCCTGTATTTTTATATATATGTCCTCACTAGAAACCAACAGTGCCATATAGCTAGAGTTGAACCACCCCTAGAATCAGAAACGTGTATGAGAATCCAATGTTTTTCTCGGTTTATGGTCTTTTCATCGAAAAAGAACCATTGAAAATTAAAACCATTGAAGAAAATACATTGAAAATAAATGCATCGAAATGCTATCTTTTACATTTAAAAGTACAAATCCATCAAAACTTGTCCATCGAATATAGGAATGGACAAGTATTGATGGATATGTACTTTTAAATGTAAAAGACAGCATTTGGATCCATTTATTTGCCCCTTTAAAATGTTACATGAGCTGTCCAGTCCTGAAATCTTTAAAGTATTTCGACACTGGCCAGCTTCATGTAACATTTTCTTTATTTGTGTGGATTTCCCCAATTTCATTGGATTTCACTTCGATTAATTTATTTTTCGATGGATACTCCAGATACCGTTTTTCTCTGATGCCAACACTTGTCAATGGTGTCAGAAAAACTATTGTAAGTTATTAAAATGCGTTTCCTTGATATGTGATGTAGGCAAGTAGTGATAATCTTATGTTCATATTGTTGAAGATGGCTGATTCTTGTCTAGGATTGTTACTCAGACTTGCTTTTAAATGAATTGATGTTTTTGGGCATTGTTGATGTAAATATTAGTGAGAGATTGGCAGGCGGGTTGTGTTTAGGATCTGCAGGCAAGCTGCATGTATCTGATTGAAATATTGTCAGTGACTTCCCCAGCTTTAAAAGTTAGGGAACTATCTTTAGTTATGTAGATATATTATTTTAAATACAACTGAATATTCAGATTAAAAACAGCCTGATTCATGTCCCAGAATTTAGGGGTTGGATTCTTAGTTAAGGGGGTTAAACCACGTTTTTTTGTCTCCGTATAACTAATCTTCAAACCTGAAACATATGTTATAAATAAGGTTGTTATAAAGGTAAGGTAGTGAAGTCGAGTGTTTTTGTGAATGCGGGCAACATTGTTACTGCTGGCAAGCTTTGAAGCGGGAAGTCTTTCCTCTGTGTTCATCCAGTGGAAGGAGTCGTTTCATCCACGCAAGCTGCCGCTACAGTGGAGCGGAGCGCATTAAAGCTGAGTGTTTTTGGGTTCTTGCAATTTGTGGCTTCATGAAGTCCAACTATAGCCCGCCCAGTCCCAAGCACAGAACACCGGGGACTGCCGAGTAGATACCACCTGTCACTCCTCAAGCCATCCTGCTCACTGATGCAGGCAGCACTATGCGGACTTATTGAAGAATTGACCATCTCCTTGGCTGCCCCAGAGGAACGACTTAGCATTGTGGAGGACTTATCCTCGAGAGAGGGAAAATTACACATTTTTTTCCTACTATTAATGAGTGCCAGCACCAAGCTATAGCATCAGCGCAAATGCATGCCGGCAACTCCGGCTTTGAGTCAGCGCGTCATGGTTTGAATACAGAGGATGACTCGCTAAATATGATGAATAATACCCCGGATGTTCACGGGGAGGCAACTTGTGATTCCGATTCTTCATTTTCATCCCTCAATTCAACCCATACATATGTGTCGCTCAGGCGTTAGTCTGTAGCCTTCAAGCACTCTAATGCACTCAAATGGCCTCACTGACTTATCAATCCCAGAGGCCCTGTCCATAATAAACAAAATCTTGTGGCTTGGTCTCCCTTTATGAGGGGATAAAAAATTAAACTAGTTTGCACACCACACTATTGGATTCGCTTCTTTTTCAAATTTGAAAATGTTAAGCTAGACAAGACAGCTAAAGACATTTTCACCAAATATGGTCAGACCCCTGGGACTGAGGCTCAACAGACAGAGGCATTTACGGCACTTCTGAGAGACCTACTTGTGGCTCCACAGGAGCCCTCCACCGGAGCCCTCCACCAGTGAACTACGGAGGGAAAACGAACATTGGGAAAATAGTCAACCTACTACATCGGCTAAGCCAGCGGCCTCCGCTTCACCGACGGAGGCCATTGATATGATTGCAATTGACTCTATAGTTACTCCTGTCCATCATTCCTCGTGCATACTTTCCTTACCCATGGTGGTGGATTTAACTTTGGGTGAGAACATAGCTGTAGGGGAGGCTGTTGTTACAAACATTTCTAATGAGGACCCCAAAGTTACAATAAGGAATATAACCACTGCCGCTACTGAGGTAGGGACAGACGGCTGTATCTCTTACCCATGAAAAAAACAGGGTAAACAATTATAAACAAATACAAATATAGTTACGCAGGAGACGAATAGGCAAAATGTTTTCATGCTGTGCTAAAGAAACCTGAGGTAAAAGCAAAATTGAAATTGACGGACGTCAACTTTGATACAGTTGATACCTTAACGACTACTGGAGGAAAATTAAAAAATGTGCTGCGGTTGGGTTGATTTCAGTGGTTCGTGGGGAAAATGGGGGAGGTACTACTTCTAATATGACTCGATCTCTTTATCCCTCGACTTCAGATATAAATGGCTCTGCCTCCGGTTTGCTCTGGGACGGTCCAGTATTTGGTTTATCAACAGAACAAGTACAGGGGGGAAACATGTTGCCCTACCGGAGTCAATTAGGAATAAGACCCACCAGTATTATGGGAAGAACGGGGAGGAGGGGGTTGCACATGATGCCTTGAGAATTAATCAACAGCCAGGGGTGTTTAATCCTATTGTTTCCATAATTACGGCAATTCACCAACTGCCGTTTACTGGTCCCATATGGCACCCCTCATAGTTTAAACAAGTAGGGGGACAGACAAAAGCAACATTTATTTTGAGACCCCTGTCTTATTTCAGTAGCACCTGCATCTAAATTCTTAACATCACACAGCAGGATCCCCCATCCCGAAGACAGGTTTTCTCTCTGCCTCTCAGTTTGGAACAGTCTCTCCGCCTCAAGCCGGATTCCCTCAAATTCGGGAAACTCATCAAGACTTTCCTCTTCTCCTCTGCCTTCTCTCTACCTCTCCCCTGCTAACCTCCACTTTCTACCTGCTACCACCTCCTTCTGCTCCACTCTCTGACTGGTCACCTGGCACACCTCAGAACCACACAGGTCCCAGGCAGCCACACCAGTCCTGCACTTGCCTCCGGGCCGCTGCACTACTTTCAGCACTGTGCACTTCACTAAGAGACAAACCTCTGCACTAACCCGGCCCTCCTGGACCAGGTGCAATTCCCTTTGCCCATCACTCGCACTTCCTGTCTGGCACTTACACGATCTGAATGCACCTTACCCAGTAAGTTCATTGTTTGTCTGTTCATTCTTCTCTCCTTGCCCCCCCCCTTGCATTGTTGCACCTCAAACACTTATGTTCGTGGCACATTATAAAGGCATAGTAACATGTTCATATCCCCTCCTAGCCTAACTGCTGGTCATGCACTTGCATTATTGTCAGTTTGTTATGCTTGTAACCCATCTCCCCCCCCCCCGCTCTTTCCTCCCAACTACATGTTAACACACTTGAATTATCAGAATAGTCATCCGGCATATTATGCTTGTTATTACTGTATATCATTCGGAATTCTCCAAGGCCTTATGAATAATTGTATCCCATGTTCCCCTCCCATCTTGAAAAAACAATACAATACAATACAATACAACAGTGTATATAGTGTTCTTCGGGCGTCGAGGGGCACCAAGAATTTGGGCATACCAACTAGGCCTTCATTTGCAGACGTATCAATGGCTTGGAAGAGGCCGGGTTGGTCCAAAACCTCTTGATAACACACCAGGAGGGGCAATCCCACGGCCTCCAAGTACTTGTGGAAAGCCTTTTACATGAAAATAGAGAAGTTGTCCTCAACCGTTCCCATATCTTAAGGTTGTTCCACTCCATATCCTCACTTAGTGCTATTACATCAGCTGATATTGATCGAGTTTACTTTATGGACCATTATAGAACAGACTGTTATTTTGCATTTGATATCTAATATCTTGTTCGACCTACTGATTGATCTATCATTGAATAAATAGTTTAGGTTGACTCAAGAAGGTTGGGATGAGGAAGAGATATCCCTTAAAGGAATTGTAGCTTCATTACGCAGGGAAAACGATCAACTACGACAGAATCAAGAATCCAAAAGTGTATTGTTGCCCATTGAAAAACATAGGGATTGGTCATGGTTATCGCGGAAACCCTACTCCTTATCCCTAATATTGAGTCTCAAGTTTTCAAATGGCCTTGCTCTCATGGAGCGCTAGCGGCCCATTGTTCGTTTAACTAATCCCGATGTTTGGGAAATGTTGAAAAATAATTTGTGGTAGCCCTTCAAGAAACATGATTCCTACTTTGCCCAGCATTTGATGGTTTTGCAGTTCGTTTTCAGCCTGCTAAAAATGGAACACTGGGTATGCCATTTTGGGGTCTACTCACCTTGGTTAGATCTTCTAGGTTGCGTTTATTTTGAATGCTATCTCATAAATTTTTGGGATTTTAGTTATCGGCACATTGGTCTGGACAATTTGGAGACTTTTATAGAATCAATCTCGAACTATGACAATGATAGGCTAGATCAGAATAAAGGAGGGAAGCAGGAAGCTTTTTTGTCGTAGGAGATTTGAATGCTTGCTGTCTACCCATTCGGTCGGTCGCTAATTTCCCGCAAACTGCCCTTGGGAAAAAACAATACGGGAAGATGTGGGCAATAATTCTAAAATGCCTAGGTTTTATAATGTTAAATGGCAATGTAAAAGGAGATCATCCAAGCAAGGATACGTGGAGTAATGGAAAATCATACTCAACGATTAACTATATTATTTTGAGTAGTGGTCCGTTTGATTGGTGTACTTATTTGACTATTTTTGAGAATAATTTAGTGGCCATTGTTATTTGTCAACTGTCTTCCTTTTTTGTGGCCAATTGTGGTACTCCTGCTGTATCTCTCCCAATGAGAGTAAATCCGTCGGCCAATCACAATAGCTTGAATCCATCCTCTGAAGAGTCAATGCGACAGCCTCGACATGCGTAATTGCTTCTTTGTCGGACTGGCAATTTTGCTCTTTTAGAGTTGAGAGATTTGAGGTCTTTGTGAAAGATCTTTTGAATTATAGTTTAAAGATCTTCAAAAATGTGAAGCAGACGTCTGAAAGCCACCTGCACTCCTTTGACTATAATGTAGTCAATAGGAAAAAGAGCATGCGTGCAGTAATTAGGGCTACAAAATCCACGATCAAGAAAATTAAACAATATTACAGACATTGCCTGAGGAGTAATCGTGCACAGCGTATTCAACAAGATGCAGAGAGTATGCTTCAACCACTGAGAAATAACACTCTGTCCTTTTGGCATTTAATGAACTGCATGCAGAGCAACCAAACTGAGTACAGAATGTCTTCTGTGTCTGAACAACAACGGCTCACAAATTACAGTAAAGGTTTTTCAGGTATTGATGAAGATATTAACAACCTTGGGCAACGACTAATATTGTAAAAGATAACTGGTTCCTCCTCATTGATCGTGAATCCATTCTTGAAATTATTCAAAAGATGAGTCCATCGTGGGCCTCTGGTCCAAGAACCTTTTGAACTTGCTATTTAAATGTGATCCTAACACTGGGCTTCCATTTTGATCACTCTATTTAAGAGTATATCTGAAACGCACACTTTTCTATAAATTTGGTGGACTGCTCACATTGTGCAAATTTAATCGAATTCCAAAATGACAAACTGATTCCTGAAAAATTGCAATACTGTGTGAATGGCTTGCTGTTGAAGGCAACCTTGCGTCATGTTTGGCAAACAAGACATGACTCGCTTTACTTAGCTACAATCGATTTATCTGCAGCCTTCGACGCAGTGGATCGTAAATTGCTATGGGTGAAGCTGCAATTCCTGGTGGGTTACTGTGACTCATAATCACCTCACCCTTCATATAAATTCTAATATAAAGATTTTGATGGATTGGGAGGGAACTTTAGAACTTCTACAGGTGTCAGGCAGGCTTGCATGCTTGCACCCTGCCTGTTCAATCTGTATCTGTGTGATATAGGAGACGATCTTGTAACGGCAGCAGTGGCTGCACCCAAAGTCCATACTCTGAGACCTACCTGGCTGCCTTACGCTGATGGCTTCTTACTTTTTAACACTACTCCAGTCGGCCTTGAGCGTCTGATAACGGCCTTTACCACATTTGCTGCTGCTCATAACCTCAAAGACAAACCTATTAAAAGTAAGGTAGTAGTTTGTATGAATAATTTAAAAAAAAAAGGTTTAATTTTGTGTGGGACAGGAGGTGCTAGAAAGAGTTGACACCTTTATTTACTTGGGTTTCTATATTTTCATTAAAAGAAATAGGGTTTTAGTAATGGAGTGGTTAACGACTCGAGGAATGGCTCTGAGTAATCAACTCCTTCAGGTAGATTATTAATATGGTACATGTTCCCTCTTGCCCTGAGTTAAGTTCTATTAGGAGAACATTGTGCCAAAACTTTTATATGGCATTGAAATTGTACCCTGTTGGGTTTTAAATCTTTTGCCCGTAATTGAGGCTAAAATGCAGAGGAGAATAATAAAATAATAATAAATTATAAAGGCAACAAACAGTGGTAGTGCAGCCAGCAATTTGCAAGTGCTAGGTTTCAGGCAGCAGACAGGGTAGGTCTGATAAGTGCAGGAAGAAAAAGGGGGGGCTGTATGGGTACAGACACAGACCCCAGTGCAAGGGGTGACCCGGAGGCAGTGCGGGAGGGTGGCAGAGTGAACAGGTACCTGGGCCCGAAGGACAGAGGGTGGCCAGGTGCACGGTGCCAAGAGAGGACAGATCAGCAGGTGAGAGGGGGAGCGAAGGCAGAAGAAAAGAGGAAGGTCTTGAGGAACCGGAGATGGTTCTCCTCAAGTTTTGTAATTTGAATTAAATCTAGAGAGTTTTTATTGTTTGATTTTCTATTTAATTGATGTTTTAATGAACATTGTTCTGTAAAATCGATTGTGACTTAATTTGATTTTATGGGAACTCCTCTTTTGATATCAATTGTGGTCTCACAGCTATCTGTGTTTTGATGTGTTTTTGTAATTACAGTTCTCTTTTAATTTCTTAATTTTAGTCTTCACTCTATTTTCTTGCACCTGTTTTTAGAAATGATGTAAATGAATTCGTATTTTGTGGATTTGTTAAAAGTTAATACCCATATGACAGTAAAAGAAAACAGCAAAAAAATAAAGGTAACACACTCATTCATTGCCACTGAATGTATTGTGTTTACTAAAGTTGTTCCTCATGGCTGCAATTCTTCACAACTAATACATTCTATCATCCATCAAACCCAGTTTTTAAGCCGACTGCAGCCACTAAATGTACACACCTGTCTCAAACGATCTTAAGAATGTTTCTTTGGAACTAATATTTTGTCTTGTCTCAGAAGCGTGCTGCTTTCACTTGCAGGTACTGTATGTGCTCTCACGAGTGCCTCCAACTCTAAGAATCTGTCTTAGTAACTGCATTTTGACTCATAACAAAAAGACGGTGTGCGTGATTGCAGCCATTGAATGCAATCTCGTGCCTGCCTATAGTTCGAGTATTATTTGTCGCTACTCCCTAGTCAATGACAAGACATGTTACATGTATGCATCTCAGTTTTTCAAATGTAAGGGAACTCAACAACCAACAAAAATGCAGTGAAAAAATACTATCAATAGGGGGGTTATATACCTAAGGGAACTCGACTGACATATTTCTGACAATACCAAGAAAACATATAAATATTGCATTCACAAAATATTCTTGCTTTAAATCTCTTCTGAGTAGGAGGAGGTCTATTAGCTGGGTGATGTTGAAAGCAGGTGGGCTAGGTTTCAGTGAGTAGCAAATACAGGATAGAGTGTGGCTCACTTTAACACTGCAGGGGGGCGAGTACACTTTAGTACCCGCACATTAGCTGACATAGTAGAAATTCTCCAGCTCAGAATTACATGGGGTTCTTTGAAGCAGCCTTTGAGATCAAAATGTTACTGCATGTCCACGAGTGGGAACACCAATTAGAATCCATTTTGGCGGCTTTGTACATGTGGTCAAGGGGAGTAATTCCGGTGAAACATCTACTATGGTTCGGTGTAACCAGGCTTCAAGTAGCCTCACTTTTCCTGTTCACTTCTACTACAATACAATACAAGGTACTTTACTGGCATGACAAGTTAGAGACATCTTATGAAAGTACATGCATGGGACACATTACATGTTACATTCTCTGCAGTAGGGGTCATTTTGTTTTTCAGCTTTTTTCCTGAAGTCCATATTGATTTATGCATTTAGGGCGTGCACATATGTTCCTGTTGTTTCAGCCCTTTGCTCTCCCACTTTCTGCCCTCTGAATAGGCCTTCTCAGAAGTGTATGTTTTGCTAATACTATGCTTTACGAGCGTTTTATTGTAGGCTTCCGTTGGTTAGAACATGTTTACTGTTTCTGCTCCTTCAAAACTAGAGTCCGAATAAAAACAATGAAGATGATGATGATGAAATAATACAAACAAACCAGTTCATCTTCCTGATGAAGAAGAACATGTTTCAGGGATCAGCCAAGTAACAACAAAACGTAGCAGTGACTTGAAGGGGTTCACAACTAGGACAGTTCAGCGCAAGAGCCTTAAAGTCAAAGAAGCCCCAATAATTGCTGACAAGGAATTCCTAGAAACCCCACTCCAGGAGAGGCCAAAGATACAAGGATTGGGCAAGTTAAAGATATTGACTTTGGCTAAAAAATCGAATGACGTGCAGAAGCAATTTTACGAATTTTAGAAAGATGCAGTCTACGTCATCTGATTATATTCAACTCCGGGAGGATAGCTCAGGGGCAACGTGCTCACCTTGGAAGCAAAACGACACGGAGCAACACAGGTTTGATCCCCGGATCCGCGCTTAGAAACCTCTGGGTATTAAGTGCGTTATAAATAACCTATCATATCGTAACAGAGTCGTTTTGACAACGATAGAGCTAGAAGATTCCAAAACAGGGGTAGTCACCTCTATGAGTGATTCTTGAAGTGAGGGACTTGCAAAAAGAAGTAACTAGGAAGCTTATCTGTCACGAGGTGACCATACCTTGCTCTGTTGGGTCCGGCGAAGTAGATGAAAGGTCGACCCCTGTCGGTAGCCACTGTTTTACTCTTAAGAACAACAAGGGAGAACTAGTAACTACTAAAGAGACACTATTATGGGGGGGGAACCCTACCACAAGGCAGGGGAAAAACCCTGAAGTATCAGGTCTCAGAAGTCCAGGAAGATGAAGGATCCAGAGGCAAGAATGAGAAGGAGAAGCAGGAGAGCAGGTGATCCACGGAGACGAGGAGGATGGAGATGGAGCAATGAAGAGCCAAAACAGGAGATAAGAGAAAGTGGAGTAGAACTCAATAGGCCAATGGAGGAACGTGCCCGGGAAAACAGCAGGAATAACAAGGACCAGGAGCAACGGAGAGCAAGACAAGAGGGACAGGGAGTGTCTGCTAGAGCGACATCTACCAGCGTTGCAATGCAGCGAGGGTATCAGGTAATGCTGTCCCCATAAATAATGTCGCCATACATATAGTCACTGGGAAACGGTACAGGCAACATTATGTATAGGGACAATACATGGGGTAAATGGGAGCGGGGTCGTGGGTGTGTCCCCAACTCGCTTTAAACAAATGTGGGGGTTGCGGGTTTGTCTTCGCAGGTTCCATATGATAATGGCACAGGAAAAAAATGGCGCCATTCTTGAATGGCACTTATGTTTGTGGGGACATTATCACATGGAACCACAGCAAGTTCTCCTTGATATGTTTCTAAATAAGTTGGTAGGATGAGAGGCCGGCAAACACTAGATCGTGATGCAAATGGCGGAGGGCTGCGCGACCAAGCGTGCTGCCTATGGCGGACAGCCGCACGACCAAGCGTGCTGCCTGCAGCCTACAACGCTACAACGCTTCCACAAGGAGTGCCTCATGACAATATCGCAGAGGGAATCAATCAATCAAAGGTCACCACTTGTTTCAGACAAGCCAGATAATATGCAGACAGTGAATGCACAAACATTGTCCATCATTCAATAAACTACATTGGACATTATTTTACAAAGCAATGCTTTGTCATTTGTGCCGGGTGCCTCTAGTGACAGACTTAAAATGCCTGTACCGATCGGAATGATTTTACTGGGATATTCATTTACAAATATGTTTTACAGAGGAGGAGATACAGTCAAATGCAGGTTAAAAACATCCATCTTCCTTCACACCATCAGACAACAAGATGCCACCAGTAGTTGTGGTTGAGAAGACCTGTCTTTCTTACTTGTAAAAACAGAGACAGGATTATTTCTGCATAACCTGAAACAAACACAGCATAAAACAGTGTAATAGCTAGTGAAGTGCTACGGAGAGTCCTTTTACTATTTCCAGCAACAGAACGCTGCTACCCAGAGGAAGAGGAAGGGCTGGCATAAAAAGCCGTCTGGCGCAAAGCGCTGCAAAGTGCTAGAGAAGTGCTGTTACTGCTGGATCTCCCTGCAGGAAGGCGCTCTCTGTGTGGAACTGGGAGGTGCAAGTATTCCTCATGTATTGTGTTTAAGGTGGATGGACTACAGATAGTCCTTTCAATATTTCTAGCAATGGAACACCTCTACCCAGAGGAAGAGAAGGGGTAGTTATAAAAGCAGGTGTCCGGCACAGAGCTCTGCAAAGTGCTAGTGAAGTGCTGTTACTGATGGGTCCCGCTGCGTGAAGGCGCTCTCTGCATGGCACTAGGAGATGCGAGTATTTCTCTTGTATGCTGTTTAAGGCGGATGGACTACATATAGTCCTTTCACCATTTCTAGCAATGGAACACCTCTACCCAGCGAAAGAGCAAGGGGCAGTCACAAAAGCCGGTGTCCGGCGTGAACTGCTACGAAGTACTAGTGAAGGGCCGTTATTACTGTTTCTGCAGCTTCTGTGGCTAAGATGGCATCTCTATTTGGTGGCATAAGGCCTACATGTTCTATTTCACTTATGGCGATGTATGAGCTTCGAAGCAAACACAATACTTTAAAAGCTCCCCACACCTCTGCTGCACCCACGAGAATCGAGGTGTTGAGCGCCCCAATTAGCCGCCCACCTAGGCTATCTAGAAGTAAGTGGGGCTTAGAAATAAAATAACAAGCTACTTCTACAGACATCAAGGGGAGCCTCACGTGTCCATGGGGCGGAAGAGGAAATGGAAGACTTAAGGGCTGCACCAGCTTCTGATGACGTGCCTGTATGGGATAATTATTCACTGCCTAATGAGCCAGACTTTCAGCCATTGGGGGCATAGTTTCTGACATTTCTATTCCGGGCCCAGAGGTGCCATGACAACTGTCGAGGCGTGTTCAACTGTCACTGGACACATCCTCTAACATACGGGAAGAGGTATTGCTTCACTCAGTAGGACAGAACCTGCAATTACTTGCGAAGTCTGCCGAGTGGTTTCGTGGGATCTCTCACACTTTGGATCCTCACAGTAGCTTCGCTCTGTAGAAGGTCGAACACGTGCCACCTATATGTAGATCTACTCAAGATCAGTTCTCGCCCTTTCTGTTAGGGAGTTCTCCTCTGATCTGTTCAGGGCGACGACTCTTACTCCCCTATGAATCAAATCAAACAAATACAGTAGCAGATATTGTGCTGTCTACCCTGAAAAAATGAAATGATAGTATGAATTTCGATACAAGAGAGAAGGTAAAGTAAATGCTGATCGCCTACAACACAACATGGAATTTTCTAGAAGCCTTTATCATTGCAGAGAGGGAAGAACAGAGGCTATCGCTGAAGCAATTGTCTCCTAATATACCAACTGTGAATATATCAGACCGCCTTCCTATGAGTCAATGTTCACTGACTGCTTCTTTGGAAAAAGAAATTAGGGTTGTTTTATATCTGGACCACATTTTGGTAGAAGACGCAAATCTCCCGGTGCACTGTGAGACAAAGGGTGAAGAACCAAACAATATCCCTACTCGGAGATCCTCTGGCCAAACGGAGAAGCCCACCAAGTGGTGTGATAAAGAGTCTATGGGACATGATTCCCCTGCTAGACCAACAATGGTAAAGAAGCCCAATGATATCAGAGGGGGAAAGCGAACCCTGGCTTCCGTACAGTTCTGAGAAAGCTCAGACCCCAACTCACTTCATCACGTGGGAGGCTACAAATGCAGCTTCTCAAAATAGACAAGACGCACAAGACAAGAATCCTTTAATAAAACTCTCTGTAAAAGCGAAAAGGAAGACTCGTGTTAGGAGATGAAAAAACCTGCTGAGGCGGGCACTGAAATTCCCTTTCTGCAGGAAAAGAAGCCTCGGAGATTGGAGGAAGGGAGTGTAATCTAAGAGAATGACTTGGAGGTGGTGGAGAATATCCAAGAGGTTCAGGAATTGGTTCTCAACGATGGTGACGCAGCCCTCATGTCATCAGAGGGTTTCAATCTTAACCGAACCATTAGTGGTGCACAGGATCTTCCCTGTTGAACGAGGGCGAGATACCGGCCCGATTCATAATATTTATCTGCAGAAAGAAAATAAATGTTGGCACCCAGCTTGCACTATTTTGATTACATGCCACTAGAACAAGGCAGGGTTCATGGTATTTTGGGTTTTCAGCGAATTTAAAGATCGTCTCATGAGGTAACTGTAAATCAGGGTTGTCCAACTGCGGGCCTTGAGGTCTGAAATCCAGATGGGTTTTCCGGATGTCCCTCATTCATTTTCAGGAGGAAAAATGTGCATACTTTTAGAAACGTTTGCAAATTTATCTCATGAATATTAATGAAGGCAGTCCTGAAAACCCGGCATGGATCCAGCCCCCCCTGCTCCCCGAGGGCTGGAGTTGAAGAACCTTGATCTAAATAGATGTCAGGTCTTGGACCTCTTTGCAGACATGCTCATCTTGAGACACATTTACTCGAGTGATCTTGTGTTGATGGATTTCCCAGACCCCTTGACACTGGACGTGGGGTTTTTTTTGCACATAAAGTCTACATTGATGTGTGGTCTTCTGCTATTTTATGATGGGTTATGATCTGTTCCAATGGAGACACCATTATCCTCGTATTATCCGGGAAATGTTCGCTGCAGCCATGATGCAGAGGGGCGATACAAATAATAGATCTGTTTCGATAAAGAGGGGCAGGTGGCTCGAGACAAGAGTCTCGGGAGGATAGCTCAGGGGAAACGTGCTCGCCTTGGAAGCACGAAGACATGGGGCAACCCAGGTTCGATCCTTGGGTCCGCGCGCGTTATAAATAACCTAGCTTCTGGGCTTTTAAGCATGGTGCCTGCATGAGCAGCGGGATTACGTTTCAAGCGTGGGATTAAGTCGTTAAAGTGCCCTCTTGGAATAGTAGAGGCCATAATATCAATTTAGAGATCCGACTGGCATCACTGTACACTCCCAGCCCAAATGAGAGGCATTGCGTGGGATGATCACAGCCATAAGAAATAGTTTGGGGTGGACTAGTAAACGTCTCCTTTCTATCAGCTCCTGTATCTTGGCCTTGGTGCGAAGGCCACGTCCCAAACCGGATGTAACGATGATTCGTATTTAATTGGAATCATATTTCCCGGGGCGAGACGGATTTCATTATGTTGGAGGATGACATAACGGTTGTCTCTGGTAGAGGGGATTCTGTTTTCAGAACTAGTGATTTAAATCGTTATTGTGCAAAGAAACTAAACTTCAAAATTATGACCAATCCTAAAATTAGAACTAATGCCCGGAATTGGTCGATGCTTATGAGTTACTGGTGGAGTGGCATGTGCCCGCA
Organism: Ambystoma mexicanum; assembly: GCF_040938575.1. Classification (NCBI taxonomy): domain Eukaryota; kingdom Metazoa; phylum Chordata; class Amphibia; order Caudata; family Ambystomatidae; genus Ambystoma; species Ambystoma mexicanum. The sequence goes on along the minus strand of NC_090922.1, from coordinate 1,503,008,456 downwards.
GGTGGGGGAGCAGCAGGGCTGGCGTCTGCCTGAACTCTCACACACTGGTGGGGTGGCATGTGCCCGCAGGTAGGGAAGCAGCAGGGCTGGCGTCTGCCTGAACTCTCACACCCTGGTGGAGTGGCATGTGCCCGCAGGTGGGGAGCAGCAGGGCTGTCTTCTGCCTGAACTCTCACACACTCGTGGAGTGGCATGTGCCCGCAGGTGGGGAGCAGCAGGGCTGGCTTCTGCCTGAACTCTCACACCCTGGTGGAGTGGCATGTGCCCACAGGTGGGGGAGCAGCAGGGCTGGCTTCTGCCTGAACTCTCACACCCTGGTGGAGTGGCATGTGCCCGCAGGTGGGGAGCAGCAGGGCTGGCTTCTGCCTTAACTTTCACACCCTGGTGGAGTGGCATGTGCCCGCAGGTGGGGGAGCAGCAGGGCTGGCGTCTGCCTGAACTCTCACACACTGGTGGAGTGGCATGTGCCCGCAGGTGGGGGAGCAGCAGGGCTGTCTTCTGCCTGAACTCTCACACACTGGTGGAGTGGCATGTGCCCGCAGGTGGGGGAGCAGCAGGGAAGGCGTGGAGCAGCAGGGCTGTCTTCTGCCTGAACTCTCACACGCCTGAACTCTCACACACTGGTGGAGTGGCATGTGCCCGCAGGTGGGGGAGCAGCAGGGCTGGCGTCTGCCTGAACTCTCACACACTGGTGGAGCGGCATGTGCCCGCAGGTGGGGGAGCAGCAGGGCTGGCGTCTGCCTGAACTCTCACACACTGGTGGAGCGGCATGTGCCCGCAGGTGGGGGAGCAGCAGGGCTGGCGTCTGCCTGAACTCTCACACACTGGTGGAGTGGCATGTGCCCGCAGGTGGGGGAGCAGCAGGGCTGTCTTCTGCCTGAACTCTCACACACTGGTGGAGTGGCATGTGCCCGCAGGTGGGGGAGCAGCAGGGCTGTCTTCTGCCTGAACTCTCACACTCTGATGGAGTGGCATGTGCCCGCAGGTGGGGGAGCAGCAGGGAAGCCGTCTGCCTGAACTCTCACACACTGGTGGAGTGGCATGTGCCCGCAGGTGGGGGAGCAGCAGGGCTGTCTTCTGCCTGAACTCTCACACACTGGTGGAGTGGCATGTGCCCGCAGGTGGGGGAGCAGCAGGGCTGTCTTCTGCCTGAACACTCACACACTGGTGGAGTGGCATGTGCCCGCAGGGGGGGGAGCAGCAGGGCTGGCGTCTGCCTGAACTCTCACACTGGTGGAGTGGCATGTGCCCACAGGTGGGGGAGCAGCAGGGCTGGCGTCTGCCTGAACTCTCACACACTGGTGGAGTGGCATGTGCCCGCAGGTGGGGAGCAGCAGGGAAGGCATCTGCCTGAACTCTCACACACTGGTGGAGTGGCATGTGCCCGCAGGTGGGGAGCAGCAGGGCTGGCTTCTGCCTGAACTCTCACACCCTGGTGGAGTGGCATGTGCCCACAGGTGGGGAGCAGCAGGGCTGTCTTCTGCCTGAACTCTCACACACTGGTGGAGTGGCATGTGCCCGCAGGTGGGGGAGCAGCAGGGCAGGCGTCTGCCTGAACTCTCACACACTGGTGGAGTGGCATGTGCCCGCAGGTGGGGGAGCAGCAGGGCTGTCTTCTGCCTGAACTCTCACACACTGGTGGAGTGGCATGTGCCCGCAGGTGGGGAGCAGCAGGGCTGTCTTCTGCCTGAACTCTCACACACTGGTGGAGTGGCATGTGCCCGCAGGTGGGGAGGCAGCAGGGCTGGCGTCTGCCTGAACTCTCACACCCTGGTGGAGTGGCATGTGCCCGCAGGTAGGGGAGCAGCAGGGCTGGCTTCTGCCTGAACTCTCACACCCTGGTGGAGTGGCATGTGCCCACAGGTAGGGAAGCAGCAGGGCTGTATTCTTCATGAACTCTCACACACTGGTGGAGTGGCATGTGCCCGCAGGTGGGGAGCAGCAGGGCTGTCTTCTGCCTGAACTCTCACACACTGGTGGAGTGGCATGTGCACGCAGGTGGGGGAGCAGCAGGGCTGGCATCTGCCTGAACTCTCACACCCTGGTGGAGTGGCATGTGCCCGCAGGTGGGGAGCAGCAGGGAAGGCGTCTGCCTGAACTCTCACACCCTGGTGGAGTGGCACGTGCCCACAGGTGGGGGAGCAGCAGGGCTGGCGTCTGCCTGAACTCTCACACACTGGTGGAGTGACATGTGCCCGCAGGTGGGGGAGCAGCAGGGAAGGCGTCTGCCTGAACTCTCACACACTGGTGGAGTGGCATGTGCCCGCAGGTAGGGGAGCAGCAGGGCTGGCTTCTGCCTGAACTCTCACACCCTGGTGGAGTGGCATGTGCCCGCAGGTAGGGGAGCAGCAGGGAAGGCGTCTGCCAGAGCTCTCACATCCTGGTGGAGTGGCATGTGCCCACAGGTAGGGAAGCCGCAGGGCTGTATTCTTCCTGAACTCTCACACACTGGTGGAGTGGCATGTGCCCGCAGGTGGGGGAGCAGCAGGGAAGGCGTCTGCCAGAGCTCTCACATCCTGGTGGAGTGGCTTGTGCCCACAGGTAGGGAAGCAGCAGGGCTGTATTCTTCCTGAACTCTCACACACTGGTGGAGTGGCATGTGCCCACAGGTGGGGAGCAGCAGGGCTGTATTCTTCCTGAACTCTCACACACTGGTGGAGTGGCATGTGCCCGCAGGTGGGGGAGCAGCAGGGCTGTCTTCTGCCTGAACTCTCACACACTGGTGGAGTGGCATGTGCCCGCAGGTGGGGAGGCAGCAGGGCTGGCGTCTGCCTGAACTCTCACACACTGGTGGAGTGGCATGTGCCCGCAGGTGGGGAGGCAGCAGGGCTGGCATCTGCCTGAACTCTCACACACTGGTGGAGTGGCATGTGCCCGCAGGTGGGGGAGCAGCAGGGCTGTCTTCTGCCTGAACTCTCACACACTGGTGGAGTGGCATGTGCACGCAGGTGGGGGAGCAGCAGGGCTGTCTTCTGCCTGAACTCTCACACACTGGTGGAGTGGCATGTGCCCGCAGGTGGGGGAGCAGCAGGGCTGTCTTCTGCCTGAACTCTCACACACTGGTGGAGTGGCATGTGCCCGCAGGTGGGGGAGCAGCAGGGAAGCCGTCTGCCTGAACTCTCACACACTGGTGGAGTGGCATGTGCCCGCAGGTGGGGGAGCAGCAGGGCTGTCTTCTGCCTGAACTCTCACACACTGGTGGAGTGGCATGTGCCCGCAGGTGGGGGAGCAGCAGGGCTGTCTTCTGCCTGAACTCTCACACACTGGTGGAGTGGCATGTGCCCGCAGGGGGGAGCAGCAGGGCTGGCGTCTGCCTGAACTCTCACACTGGTGGAGTGGCATGTGCCCACAGGTGGGGGAGCAGCAGGGCTGGCGTCTGCCTGAACTCTCACACACTGGTGGAGTGGCATGTGCCCACAGGTGGGGAGCAGCAGGGAAGGCGTCTGCCTGAACTCTCACACACTGGTGGAGTGGCATGTGCCCGCAGGTGGGGAGCAGCAGGGCAGTCTTCTGCCTGAACTCTCACACACTGGTGGAGTGGCATGTTCCCACAGGTGGGGAGCAGCAGGGCTGTCTTCTGCCTGAACTCTCACACACTGGTGGAGTGGCATGTGCCCGCATGTGGGGGAGCAGCAGGGCTGGCGTCTGCCTGAACTCTCACACACTGGTGGAGTGGCATGTGCCCGCAGGTGGGGAGCAGCAGGGCTGGCTTCTGCCTTAACTTTCACACCCTGGTGGAGTGGCATGTGCCCGCAGGTGGGGGAGCAGCAGGGCTGTCTTCTTCCTGAACTCTCACACTCTGGTGGAGTGGCATGTGCCCACAGGTGGGGAGCAGCAGGGCTGGCGTCTGCCTGAACTCTCACACACTGGTGGAGTGGCATGTGCCCGCAGGTGGGGGAGCAGCAGGGCTGGTGTCTGCCTGAACTCTCACACACTGGTGGAGTGGCATGTGCCCACAGGTGGGGAGCAGCAGGGCTGTCTTCTGCCTTAACTCTCACACCCTGGTGGAGTGGCATGTGCCCGCAGGTGGGGGAGCAGCAGGGCTGTCTTCTGCCTGAACTCTCACACACTCGTGGAGTGGCATGTGCCCACAGGTGGGGGAGCAGCAGGGCTGTCTTCTGCCTGAACTCTCACACACTCGTGGAGTGGCATATGCCCACAGGTGGGGAGCAGCAGGGCTGGCGTCTGCCTGAACTCTCACACTGGTGGAGTGGCATGTGCCCACAGGTGGGAAGCAGCAGGGCTGTCTTCTGCCTGAACTCTCACACACTCGTGGAGTGGCATGTTTGTTTGTTTGTTTATTATTTGTAGTGCACACCTAACCCAGGGGTAGCAGGGCGCAAGGATCAAAAGAGGATTGTAAAGCATTGGTTACAGGGAGCGCAACATATAGAATCCAGTTGAGGTTACATTGCTGGAAGCATCAAAAACAATGGACGCCGTTACAGTGGCGTTATAAATACAAGAAGTATACAATATTTACAGGTTATATAATATGTTTATGTAGTATATCAATGTCCACACTTGACTCAGATTGCTTCTTAGTAAGTTTACTTTCACTTCTTAAGTTACATGTTACAGGACATGAAGACATCAGGTATAAGACAAATAGATCACCGGCACCCATCACCCAGGGAGGGAGGGACCAACTTAACTGTTACAGAACACTCAACACAGGATTCTCACACTCATACATCAACATTCCACTTGACACTGGCATGACATCACTAGGCACATGACCAGCTTCAGCAGACTCAGACAAGCACATCATAACACATCCCCCTCCTTACCGAAACACCTACACAAACAACAAGAACTTTACATACAGGCAAGTCACACCACCATCCACCATACAAACTTCACAAGGTACTCTCACAGCTATGTGATTCCAAACTTCACCTACAAATCCAGGTCACCCTCAATAATAACACAAATCACCTTCTGTCTGTCCCTGCCATGAACAGACTCTAGACTCACACTCTAGACACATACCAGCCCATACACAAGTCTAAGGTCTAAGACTACCCTACAAACCAGACACTGACTAAGATAACATATATCCTTCTGCCCGCCCCCGCCACAGGCGAGCCTCCAGACTGCCACCCTGAAGCACAGCTTGCCATCCTGAATACTAGACATACCAGCAATACTAGACATCAAAGATGACAACAGTATCACCATATCTAGTAAGAGAACTCATAAAACCGCTAACCACCGCTGAAATATCACCAACTATGCCCACATCACGAACATACAAACAATTACATAAATGCACTAGGCCAATAGAGCCCACTCAACCACACCAAGGTATACAGATCCCGCAACAACTTTAAGATGCTGGCCAGCCATCTCCAAGACCACCAACAAAACAATGGGGTTGGCCTACACGCTCATCTCAATGGCAGTACTAACAAGTCCCATGATCCTGACCTAAGAATACCATGGCCAGGATTGACAGATAACACTCAAAGAAAATAACTCATCAGACGACTCTTCATCTTGGACAGCATATTTCCCTTTAGCCAATATGTTTACTAGAGGGCATCCCCAACCAGTACAACAACTTTTTCTAACAGAACCACTACCACAACTTCATCTAACAGAACCACCTGTCCATTAAAGATAAGAGTTGACTACTCCTAACAGTGCACTACTACCACTCCTAAATTCACCATACATACAACTGCCTTTCTCCTCAGTGCACATCTCAGATATCACTCCCTCATATACTCCTGGCAAGGGCGCTACCCCCAGAATTCACTTTACTCAACAAAAACATAACCCAAAAACACGCTACCTCAAAATGGGTACATACACGGAGCCTCTACCTCCATGACCCAGCAGTGCCAACATACTTAAACCTAAAGGTAGAATAGGAGGCGCTACCACCCAACAATACTCATACTCCAACACAGAGGCGCTACCTCCTGTTACCTTCAACAGAGACACTACCTCCCTAATCTCTGTAGAGAATACCTAACACCTAACCCAACATTGCTATAGGAAGTGCTATCACTCAGCAACATTCCAGCAACATTCATAAACCACAAACAGAGGCGGTACCTCTTATTCTTAGCGGTGCCTATCACTCGCTAAAACGCCTGCATACCACACGCAAGTCATCTTCACTCAACCAATTGACCCAGAATGCCTACTCTCTTCATGGGCATGCTAAGCTCATATCAAAAGACTTACGCAATCTGCCATACCTGTCACAGCCGTTAGGCTTCTTATTTACATCTACTTCTTCAGCAGTTTTAGACCAAAGTCTCATATTCAGTAGGAACCGCATACACAGAAGTTAAATGTTTCAGTCCATGTGTTATAGAACACCCGATACCTAAAAATCCTCAATAGGTTAAGCTAGCTCATACACGCTCAAATGAGTTCTATACCAAAGAACTTTCCAAACCATCATATTCTTCGAATTACTATGCACTGATCACAATAATGTCGAAAAAGTCATTTATATATATATACCTGCAAATCCTCAAAATATGTTAAGATTCTAGCAAAATGTATATTTACTAAACAAACACGCCACACGGTAGACTTATAACACAGGCCTAGCACTCACTCATAGCATCATCAACCTTACATACATTGCGCTAACTTATTTTCAAATGTTCTATTTCTTCAAAATACATACACTACGTATATTGGTTCTACGTTTGGCCTTGATGCACAAGCACTATCAACATTTTTGAACCATAACGTTGCACCATTACTGTGTCATGCATGGCAGGTTATCTCTAGATACAGCATCTCCTTAATAAAACAATGATGAACATACGTCACGGAGTCCCAACATAACCTCGCATTGAGGACAGTTATCCTTGGCAGAGTACCACAACATATCGGGACGCTTCACCACTGTTGGTCGCTTCCTAACGACTACCCAGCACGGAGCCGCATTTCCGCCAAGGCTGTTTGAGCGCATCTCACAGCCTTAAGATGAGACAGGGTGCCTTCCCTGTGTGCGAGTTCCCCTTTTCCTGCTTTCTGTAATGCCAGACCTCGTCCAAATGTATGCAGCAAAACGGATCTATGCATATCCGTTTCATATCCTGCGCCGGCAATTGCTTCACGCACTCGATTCGAGATACGTCACACGACGTAGAATTGACGCAAAAGGACGCAAGAAGGTCTGTTTCTCTAGGTGCTCGCACAGTCAGACAGGAAAACATCTGCTAACAACTAAGAACATTGGGAGTTCAAAGTTCCAACAGTTCGCCGACTCCCTGTGCATTCCGTCTGACGTCATCATACCAAACTAAAAGCCTTGAAGACTAGAGCTCCTGCCATGACCGGACGTCCAACGGCCACTCAGGTGATCCACCGGCAAACACGGTACGGTCATGGCAAACAGCAACCTTTCCATACATCTGCTTTATTTTAACTTACGGCGGGAACGCTTTCATGCGAAAACACAGCCCCGCTCAACATTTAACCTAGCGGATAAAGTCCGATCGATGTTCTAACACAGCCCCCGCACCTTGGATGGTCCATATTACTGCTTCCAAGGCACTTGCAGTACAGTATAACCAGCCATGATACGCCTCCAGGTTAGGGACACCTCTCTGCTAGCGGGACGCTTCCTCAGGGAGGGCTAATTTCACTGCTCTCATGCAGGCCCTGGACGTCCCTTATGCCCCTTGAAACAACACTCTCTTTATGTATCGGGTTGCTGGACCTGACAGCTATGGGGCACTCAACTTCCTCCCTTATCCGCCCTGGGTGATTGGTCTCCTTACTTGGGAGCGATGATGTCCATTTATTTCCTCTGTCCTGATGATCCCTGAACCCCCCTGCAGCAGTGATCTTCAGTCGCTTTCTTCCCTGCTTCACTTGCACCAGGGTTCTTCTTTCCAAAGATCCATTGTAGTAGGGCAATGTCCACACTTGACTTAGATTGCTTGTTAGTAAGTTTACTTTCACTTCTTAAGTTACATGTTACAGGACATGAAGACATCAGGTATAAGACAAATAGATCACCGAACCCATCACCCAGGGAGGGAGGGACCAACTTAACTGTTACAGAACACTCAACACAGCATTCTCACACTCATACATCAACATTCCACTTGACATTGGCATGACATCACTAAGCACATGACCAGCTTCAGCAGACTCAGACAAGCACATCATAACAGTTTACACATAGAGGATCATTAGGGATACGCAATTAATCACAATTACGGTATTAGTAGATAGCACAGCAGGGGGGATCATTAGGTGTCATGTTCCTTGAGCCAGAGGATGGTATTGGATCTAAATTGAGGGTAGGGAAGGTCTTCCATAAGGGATGGGGGGAGGGAGTTCCAATATTGTGCAGCTTTAACAGGAAAGCTGTTCCCTCCAGACATAGTACGTTTAAATCTTGGGACTAGAAGGAGGTTGGAGTTGACTTTTCTGGACGGGCGTCAGGATGCCGGTCTAGTGAATCTCTTTGTCAAATATTGAGGGGCGGCTTGGTGGAGGCATTTGTGGGTCAGAGAAACTGATTTAAGGAAAATGTTGTCTTTAGTTGAGAGCCAATTGACAGATCTTCTGATCTCTGAGATGTGGGCTTTCTTCGGGAGGCTTAGAGCAGCTCTTAAAGCGTTGTTTTGTAGGATTTGAATTTTATTTGAATTTTATTTGTGCACGCAGGTAGGCTGGTAGCAGGGCTTGAGTCTGCCAGAACTCTCACACACTGGTGGAGTGGCACGTGCACGCAGGTAGGCTGGTAGCAGGGCTTGAGTCTGCCTGAGCTCTCACACACTGGTGGAGTGGCATGTGCACGCAGGTAGGCGGGTATTAGGGCTGGCTTCTTCCAGAACTCTCACACACTGGTGGAGTGGCATGTGCACACAGGTAGGGGAGCAGCAGGGCTGTTTTCTGCCTGAAAACTCACACACTGGTAGAGTGGCATGTGCACGCAGGTAGGCGGGTAGCAGGGCTTGAGTCTATCTGAACTCTCACACACTGGTGGAGTGGCATGTGCACGCAGGTAGGCGGGTAGCAGGGCTTGAGTCTATCTGAACTCTCACACACTGGTGGAGTGGCATGTGCACGCAGGTAGGCGAGCAGCAGGGCTGGCGTCTTCCTTAACTCTCACACACTGGTGTAGTGGCATGCGGAGGCAGGTAGGCGAGTAGCAGATTGTTAGGAAAGATTTCATATGTGTATGTAATTTTCCCTCCATGTGTCAAACCCAAACCTTTTGCTGCTGTTTAGACACCATTGACTGACTTTGCCAGAGAAGCACAGCCTTCAGATGCACTCCTCTGGGCTTTCGCTCACTTTTTATGGGGAAAGTGACATGTCCTTAAGACAGTCAGCACTGGGAGACTTTGATTTCCTTAGTCCTTTTCTCATGTTGCAACTTTTGTGCAACATGTAACAAGTGTGCAATGTATCTTACCATACAGCACACTTGGGTCTAAAGTCATTTCCAAAGTCCCTAGATACTCTCGCTGGACTTTTTATGAACTGTGCAGATGTGTCATGGACAGGACTGGTGGTAGCTATCATTTCACATTATTTTTAACCCTTTCTTGCCATGTTAACCGCTTAACCGCATTTGGCATGAATTGGTGGCCTGGCTCCAAAATGGCCATGCCATGAGGTTGTTTGTCCTGTCCTTTGGCCATCTTGCCTCTTCACCTTCCCCAGGTCGAGCCGACCCGGGTCAGTCCTTATTTGGCCATGCACTTTCCCGTGAAATGCAATGCTTTCTCAGGCTTCTGCATGCCTTTTGTGTGTGCCTCCAGCATGTGGGCTGGGGTGTCTGGTCCCAATACCCATCCTGGGTGCCAGAGAGTCTGGAGTGTCCTGAATGCCTGAGACCACCGTGGTCTGTGATTGGTCCACGTATGGGTTGAGGGTTTGTGAGCAGATCTCCCATTGGGTACTCTCTGTTTTGGCGCAAAGAGAACTTTGGATAAGAGGAGGCTGGAAACACCACTACCAGGTCGATCTCCTGAGTTCTCACTGAACAAAGGATAGTATCCAAGTATCCTGCAACTACTGTTAAACGGGATATAATGTTGTGCCTCCTTTATTGTATATATTGGCCTAAGCCCAGTCGCTCTGCGAAGAAAACCGCGTTGCAAAGTTCTGATTCTAGATCGGCTTCGCCGCCATTTTAGGTCGGTCCGCCATTTTGATTTCTATTCTAAAGTAATTCCGTGTTCTAAAATGGTGGACAGTGTTTCCCGAATGTAACTGAGCCGTCCTGAACCTTGTACGTGAGTTAATGTATAAACTGTCCGTTGGCCGAATGTTTGGGTCGAGTAAAGAGACCTTGTCCCATGTCTGACTTGTCTGCACAAACAAACCCGATCCGCGGACATACATCAACTACAATGTTATACAAATACTGAACGTGGACCCTAGCTGAACTGCATTGTATAGGACATGTGTTAAGGCTTATTGTTAAATCTGAGAATACACTGTTGCCATTATAACTTGTTTATATGTAAACTGAGAATGATCCATGAGCAGATTGTTGGACAAGCCAGAAGTGAACTCGGCACAAACTCTAGACCATGGATTATCATCCTGCAGAGGGGCTGGACATTATGATCGCAAATGTATAAAATGTACAACTGTTTAGACGTCCAGTACCACTCACTTCTCACACCGAAAGGGATGGTATTCGCTAAGATGTACTGAGGGCCAGATAGCTATCTGATACTTTGTTTCTTTGTAAACTGCACAGTTTTAGAATAAAGATCTGTGAATCTTTATAAGCCCGTGTTTGGTGTATTTCCTTTTGGGGGTACTCAGCTTCGATATTTCCTTTTGCTTTTACAGATGGCACCCGAATAGGGACCCTCAAGATTGATGCCATCTCGTTGAAGGTTAACACCGCTATCAGACCGGGATCGGATGGTGTAAAAGGGGGCCCCTTTCTTGGATGAGACGCGATACCTCAGCAGCACTGCACAACCCGATCCCTGGACGGTGAGCACACGGTCCGAGACTGCATCTTGACGAGGGTCCATATATCGAGGCAGGTCATATTTGCCGAAATCACCAACCACGTGGGACCGTTGATAGTTCTTTGAAATCTGATCGGACCTCCTTAGGATTTGATCAGGTGAGTCGTGACCCGATTCTTAAGTATCCTGATAATTAGTTTTGGCGTATTACACTTGCAAGTGCAATTATTGACCAGGTAACACCAGTATTCTGATATGCCTGGGAAATTGTCTGCCTGCTTCAGGGCGTTTTTCCACAGTGACAGACAATCTTTGGAATTTGGCCGACAGGCGCCAATGGAGGGGTCACCAGCATGTACTATATACTGCAAGCACGGCATTGGTAGTGTAGTGTTTAATGATATTTGGCACAGACAAACTAGACATGCTTCCGAACTTCAGTGACCAATCAATGGTAGTTTTGAAATTCCTCGTATTGAATACTTAGAATCCATATTATTAAAGTAAAAGGCTGACCTGCAGCATTTGATGTGTTACAGAATTTTAAGAAAGAAGCTATGCAGCAACTGAAGAGTAGAAAAAAACATGTGCGCCGTCATATGACGAGCACTGAAAAAGCATTGTTATATGACCAAAATAAGCAGTCTGAGTCAGTTGGGAATATGGATAGGGCTTTTTCACTTGGTATCCAGAAAATGTATCCTTCTAAAGACTTTCATGTATCTGATGAGCTGATTGACAAACTTTTAAATGAACAAAGGCCTAGGGCCACTGCGCCACCTCTGTATGTTCCTCTTCCTGCTGTTATTACTCCTCCCGTAGCTCCTCCTGCTCTTCCTATTGCTCCTCTAAATGTTCCTCCTCCTCCGTCTGTTGTTCCTCCTCTTGTCGTTGCTCCTCCACCTGTTCCTCCACCTTTGCCTGCTGTTATGGTTCCATTGGGTTTGCCTGCTGCACCAGTAACAGCACCTTTTTTGCCTAATATACAAGATCTGCCTACTCTCCCTCTTCCAAGTGGTTCCACACCACTTGTAGTTGATCGGGGAGCGGGATCGAGGGTTGTAACCCGTAATACTGTCTCTCCGGAGAGAAAGCATGAATTGACTGCATGGGCTAGACATTCCATGGAGAGGGGTGAACAAGCTGATGTTTTTGCCACACTCTCTAACTTAGACAATTTTCCTGAAAAAAACGTTTTTATTGAAGTATTGGGAGTTCATTTACGTATAATGTGGAACAGGTTAAATGATATAGATCTCCCACAAGGGTTAAGGGATCTGAATATTTTAGCATTTTCTAGAGATACTGCAGAGAAAGTACATGAGCATGCCGAGAGGGCTTTTGAGTATAGAAGGGAGTTGGAAAGGTTACTAAATGAAGATGTAGATGGGGATAGTTTGGACGCTATGTTAGTACAGAAACGGTTCTTTCCTTGTCATAAATCGATAAATGAGGAAACACGAATTTGTACAAAAGATGCGATTAGGTGGATTTCAGACATGTCATTAACTCCCGTTGAAGCATATGACACATATAGTCAGTATACGGCAGAAATGCAGATGAAACTGATACAGGTAATGGTAGAATACCTGCAGGATGAATGTATAAAAAGAAAGATTTGTTGTCCCGCAGAATTATTGAATATTTATAAGAGAGCTTTTTCGTTTGACACTTCATCAGCTGCTTTAGCGCTCGATCTAGCTTTGTTGCTCAGTAAGCGTTCAGAGTTGCCTAATCCTCAGTTGCCTATTAGAGAGGTTCCTCCGACATTTGTCCCAAAAGTTGAGATTCCCACTAATGTTGCAATGGGTGCAGCTGCTCAAGACATCCCTGCACATTATGTGTCGCAGTTCGTTCACGTCCCGTTCTCGAGACAGGAAGTGAACACCATTAAACAATCTATTCCCGATATTAGGAAGAATCTGACAGAGATAGAGTCTGTCTTGCAATCATCAATATTTACCTTAAGCGATATTGATTTGTTGTTTTCCGTACTCCTGCCTATTGATTTTTCGAAACAGATTAGTACTGTAGACGATGTACCAGGGTTAGGAGATACATGGGATAATATGGTTAGGCTCGATAGAGAAAGGCCAGCTGGTGAGAGACCACCACAGGTAATACTGACTTTTCCTGATAGAATAGTTACGAAATTAAAAGCTATAATTACTGAAAGAAGGATTGTATGGGACAAGTTTACTGACTGTGTCCAAGGAAAGTCTGAGGGTGCTACCGAGTTCTTCAATCGGTTCGAACAAGTATTCTCAGATTTCAGTGGACAAGATTTGAGCACAGATTCGGGGAAACGACTATTCGTGGACAAATTTGTGCGTGGATTGCTGCCTGACATGCAGTCTCAAATTATGTCCCTAGAGAGCGCTTGGCAAGCGAAGTCTCAATCAGAAGTATTGCATATGGCTCAGTACTATGAGAATCGTGTCAATAACGAAAAAGAAAGAGTTGAAAAGAGAAAAGGAGACTTAAAAACAAAAGTTCTATTGCAGCACATTGTTAGAGGCCAAAGAGGGGGTAATTGTCACGCTCACCTGATTCCCACGGAGGCGCAGGTCTGGCTTCGAGTGCTGATGCTTCTTCAATGGTGAAGCGCAGGACTCTGAAGATGGACAGGAAGGGCCCCTCTACTCTGGCTTTCCTGGCTCGCAGGAATATTCCCCTGTGCGTGAAAAGGGAGTATTACCTACTGACGTAATAATGCTAAAGCCTCCCACTCCCTTCCAACCCTCCACGATACCCTTCCACGATTCCCCGTTAAGTCTCACCTTAGGGTCTGGAAGGATGAGTTCTCCATCCTGCTTCTGATGCAGGGGCGCGTTGAAACCCAGTTACTTCACTGGATTGAGGTTTGATGGGAGTTCAAAATAAGCTTGACTATTCAGGTAAGGCGCTGTAAGAGTTCTGTAGCAAGTTCAAAAGTTCAAGCTTAATAATAATGTTCATTGTCTTATTGCAGCAAGCGCTAACGCTTATGTCTTTTTCCCCTTAGGGGCCGGGGTTCGGAATGCCGGAGATATGGCGCCGACCCGAAGTGAAACGTGCAGTTCCAGTAAATGACAGGTAAGTTCTGGATGAGCGTTCAGGTAATGTCTTTGCATTCGCTCATTCAATGTCTTTGTCTTTTTTCCCCATAGGGTCCGGGGTCTGGAATGCCAGGAAGCAGCAGGACCCGTAATGAAATGGGAATGACCCAACAGGTAAGTCCTAGAAGGAAACTGAGCTTTTCCTATTTCCCTTCCTTCTCTCACCTTGTGTTCTTGTCTTTTTCTCTCTAGGCTCTGGGAAGTGGGTGCGGATCCGGATGATCGCTGCTGAAGATGGAGGCGCCCAGGAAAGGTGAGTGAAATGCAGCGCTGCAGCGATTGAAGCGAAATGCTTTTAAAATGATGTCTTCCCTTTCAGGATCGTCGGTGTGATGTCTCCGTGATGCAGCTTTAGCAGGTAAGGTCTTCTTTCTCTCCAATTCTCTCTTATCTCCCCTTGCAGGCGACCCAGGATGCTGACAGGCGTGGCTGAAGTCCAGATGCAGGAGCTGACACGGTGAGCATCCAGCTGCGAGGAGCAGAACAACGCGAAGCGTGAGTTGCTGATCGGGTGTGGTTTAAATAGCTTTGGAAGAAGTTCCAGATATGTATCCTTCCACCGATCAGGTATGTATCCTTCCCTGACCACACCCAAGTGGAAAGTAGTCCCACAGGTAAAGTAGTTCCATTCAGGCCTCAAGAGGGCCTGGATGTAGCAGCATGGTCTGCATCAGGTAAGTGCACATTAAAACACTTGAACACATGTCTAGCTTTATGAGCCTGGCGCCTAAGGCGCCAGGACAGGGGTCTAACATGAGCCTGGCGCCTAAGGCACCAGGACTGTGTCCAAAGGGCCCCAGCTTGTGCCCGTTGGCACTTCCCTGGGGGGAATGATGCCTTCCTCTGGGGTTGCTGGGTCGGACCTGGCTCCTTGGAGGTAGGCATCATGACAGTAATTCGCAATTTAGAGGACAGTATGTTCCACAGGGAAATGCGCCATTGGGTGCTGTAAACATAAACCAGTGTGCTTATTGCAGACAAGAGGGTCATTGGTGTGCACAATGCCCGATCTTCAGCAGAGGTCGAATAACGCATTTGGTAATATGGGTAGACGATCCAGAGGCCGCCCCGGGTGGGGGGTTCTGGTAGAAGTCAGTTTTCGCAGGATTCATAGCAACCTTTTTCACAGGATAATCAGGCACCAAGTGTGGATAATAGAAACATTTTTGATATTCCTTCTGCTGCTTACCTCTCTGAAGAACTTCCTTTCGACGACATTCTGTTTCGCTAGGATTGCCCGAAGCAGGGTTTGGAACCAACACCTATTCCCGTTAATCAGAAAAGTCCCTACGTTGAGATGATAGTGGGAAATAGGAAGCATCTATTCTTGATAGATACAGGGGCACAGAAGTGTTCCATTGACCATTCATGGGTTCCAAACATTCCACTGTCAGGGCAAACCAATGTTTCTGTAGGGTTTTCTGGCACACCAGTAGTCTGTCCGGTTTCTTCGCCGGTACAGATTACATTGGGTCCATTTACGGACCACTGTCCATTCCTTTTGACTACGAATTGCGGAGAGAATTTCCTGGGGTTGAATCTGTTGAAAGAATTAAATGCAGTAATTCATTGTTCTTCAGATGGAGTGCGTTTGACGATTTCAACACAGCAACTTTCTGTGTCTCAGTTCTTGACCAGACCGTTGCCGCCAGAATTTAGTCCTGTTCCGGAGTGTTTGTGGGCAATTGATGATAATGATGTCGGGGTCTTGCAACTTGAGCCTTTTAAGATTATTTTGAAACATGGAGTAAAGTTGCCACGTATTCCCCAGTATAAGATCTCGGTCGATGGTGAGCAAGCTTTGAAATGCATAGTCTCCGATTTTGTGCATCGTGGGGTGATTGAAGAAATTCAGGTAGTTTGCGCAGTAGTCCGATTTTGCCGTGTACAAAAAAGGCGATAATGCAATTCCTTTCTGTTTCATTATTCATTTACGTGCCATCAATAAGATTGATGCTCCACAATTTCCCATTGTGCCTGATGTGACAACAATATTAACTATGATTCCGGCTTCAGCTACTCACTTTAATGTTGTGGGTCTAAAGAACGCCTTCTTTAGTATTCCTATACACAAAGACAGTAGATACTTGTTCACGTTCACCTTAGGGGGATGCTCGTTTACCTTTACCCGTGCAACGCAAGATTACACAGAGAGTCCTAGCATTTACAGTAGGGCTTTCAAAGAGCAGCTCGACACACTCGAGTTGCCCACCACTTGTACACTGCTTCAATATGTCGATGATCTACTCTTAGCTGCTGACTCAGAGAGCGCCTGTAAGGAGGGCACCGTGTTGTCGCTTATTAACCTAGCATGACATGAACACAAAGCTTCACTTAAAAAGTTTCAGTATTGTCAACAGGAGATCGCCTATTTAGGCTATCTCCTGTCAAAGGAGGGAAGAAGGTTGACGCCTGAGCGGATAAAAATCATTTCTAACATGTCTGTCCCAAATACACAGAAGGAAGTGAGAGCCTTGATAGGAATGGCTTCTTACTGTAGGCAGTGGATCCCAAACTTTTCCTTAGTGATTAAACCAATGTTGGCTTTGATGAAGAAGGGCATTTCTTCGCCATTACCGTGGAACTTGGAACACAAGCAAGCATTTGATCTGCTCAAGACTGCATTGTCTTCGGCACCAGTTTTGGGCACACCAAACTATGAAAAGGCCTTCGTGTTGTATGTGCATGAATGTGATGGATGTGCTTTGGCTGTATTAACGCAGGGAAGAATAGGCCGTGCGGCTACTTTTCTTCCGCCCTTGATCCTCTTACATGCGCTTTGCCAAGATGTTTGAGAGCTGTCGCTGCTGCTGCGTCTGTAAAACAGAGCGAGGGAATGGTTCTAGGCCATGCTTTAACCCTGATGGTACCTCACTCTGTACATGTTCTATTAAACAGAACACAAATCCAACACCTCACCTCCGCATGATTAACAAGATATGAATTGATCTTGTTTGCACTGCATATTCACATAAAGAGGTGTTGTGTATTGAATCCGGCTGAACCTTTACCTTTCCTGCAAGGTACTGCTTGCAGTGACGAAGAATCACATGACTGCCTTTACACTACAGAGCAGGAGACGAAAGGCAGAATCAATCCAAAAGATACTCCTTTGAATAATCCACAAGGGGAGCTGTTTTGCGCTGGCTCCTGTTTCAAACTCCCGGATGGTACATCCACAGCTGCTTATGCAATCACCACATTGAGCATGGTCGTGGAGACCAAAAGAATCACGCATAACTCTGCGTAGGCCACAGAGGTCATAGAATTGACCAAATCTTGTGAACTTTCCGAAGGGCTTACCGTAAATATATATACTAACAGTCAGTATGCCTTTGAGGTGGTTCACAACTTTGGCAGACATTGGGCAGAACAAGGTTTCTTGACCTCACATGGCACTAAAATCCAATATGGCTCCTTGATAGTACAGTTACTCTCAGCGCTTGCACTCCCTACTCAGCTAGCAATTATGAAATGCGCAGCGCATCAGAATATCATAGATAATGTAGGAAAAGGGAATGCTTTTGCTGACCAGATAGCCAAACAGACTGCCACTGATCTCTCTTCAGAAATGTACACTTCAAGGGAAGCCACAAATGCCTGTACTTTGAGGGTATTGAATCTGTGAAAAACATTCAAGCTGATGCCACTTTAGAGGAATCTAAGAAATGGGCTGAGGGTTTGGCAAAATTGGATGACGATGGGTGTTGGGTGGACAAAGTAGAAGAGAAATGGTTACTAATGCATACATTACGATGATGGTCACTATGGCTCATGGTCCCACCCATATTTGTGCACAAAAAGTTACCAAAATGTTGCAAAATGTGTGGGTGAATGATAAAATCTCTAAGGTAGCTGAGCGCTTTGTCCAAGGGTGTATGATTTGTTTGCAGCATAATGGGGGAAAGGGCACATCGACTCCTAGGGGTAGTTTTGGTCCACCTTCTGTCCCCTTTGAGGATATAAATTTCGACTTTATTGAAATGGAGCGTTGCAATAACTACAAGTACGTACTAGTGGTTATCTGCGCCTTTAGTAAATGGGTTGAAGCCTTTCCTGTCAAGGATGCCACAGCTATGACAACGACGAAGACCATGCTGAAGGAATATTTACCTAGGTTTGGTTTGCCAAGAGTCATCTGGTCGAACAATGGGCCACATTTTATCGCTGCTGTAATTCTGCAGATATGCGCGGGATTACAGATCGATAAACGGTTCCATTCGGCTAGGCATGCTCAGAGTGCTGGTTTAGTAGAAAGACATAATGGCATCATCAAGAACAAGCTTGCTAAGACGTGTGCCGGCACTAAACTGAAATGGCCGATACCTTACCGATCGTGTTATTGTCTATGAGAACGACCCCTCATACTAAGACTGGGCTCTCTCCATTTGAAGTGGTCATGGGTAGGCCAGCTAACATTTGGAATTTGCCAAAGCCCCGTTCGCTATGCGAAGTTGAACATGTACTTCTTTCTAACTATTGTGGGCAGTTAACTAAAAATCTGTATTTGATTTACTACCAGGTGTGAGCAGCTTTACCTGTCAGGTACGAGGGCCCAGGCCACAACATACGGCCGGGGAGCTGGATCCTCATCAAGTTTTTGAACAATCTTCTTGTCTTGCACCTCGTTGGCGGGCCTGCACCAAGTTCCCCTGGTCACACAGACAGCGGTGCGAGTGGAGGGCAGGAAGCACTGGATCCACGCGGCCCACATCAAGAGGGTTCATTTCCCTTTGCCACACGACACAGAACCCCTCACCAATACTGTAACCAACAATCACGAAGCATCAAATAGCATCGAGAGTGCATTGGAGACCCTCACTGAGCCTGTGGGACCCGGGGAAACAGCCGCTTCATCTCCACACTCTACAACAGTTCCTTTTTCAAATCCCATTTCGAATCTTGTGTTAAATCCTGCTTTGAATTCACTGCTTCCATCAGGAATTAACGACACGTTGTTTACAGATCATTCAGTACAAGGGGTTAACAAGGTACAATCTGAGTCTGAGGAAGTAGACTTACTGCACAGTTCGGCTGTGCCATCAAGGAAAGTAATTGAAGGGCTTGTCTCTTTTGCCCGATCTTTTGTACATAAGGAGATTCTGTTGGTTAGGGTTTGGAAAAAAGGACTAAGAAGACGCTCGATCTGGAGATCGCCAGCATATTAACTTTGGTGTATTTGTTTGAAGAAACAATGCCTGCAACCGCTCCCACTCGTACGGAACAGATAAGAGACTGTGTGACCGATCGTAAAAATGAACAATCAAATGCGTGGGCCCCAAAAACGTAGTGTTGTCTTGTGATCATGTTAACCGGTTTCACAATAGCCATTGCCTTAGGATTCTGGTATCTGCAAGAAGTACATCCGCTTGAAAATTTGTTACCCACTGAAAATGTACCCACTGTTTCTACACCTTTTGTGCATCTGCACACTTTATTACCTAGAGACTCTCAGCACAGAGTTACCATAAGAATACTCTATTACTCATTATGAATGCCACACATGCCATTTTTAATAAATCCAATTGTTGGGTCTGCTCACATTTACCGCAACACAGGGATAAGGGGCTGGGTTGGTATATTCATCCTTTACCTTTGACGACTGCATGCTATGCTTCTATAAGGGCACTATTCTTCGGCCAATGGAACGATACCATCTTGGGGAACTTTGATGGAACTAACTTGAATGATTTTGAGAAATGTGTTCTAATGCCCCTGGGATGCTCATTCTTCGCGAATAGGAGCAAGCCTAATGTTGCTTCTATTAGGCCTTCTGATAGACTGTCCCGTCCTTTTCAATCTTTGATCTCCTTTGGCTCCTATAGGCAATAGGGATGCCACGCCACCTTCTTACACTGTTAACCAAAGCCCTGATTCAGTTTCTTTCTGCATACAGAGGAATGGTACTCAGTCAATGCGTGATTTCAAGGGTTGCGCCAACGTTGCGAATTTGACTAGTGAGGACAGACCTTTGTATGTAGGCAAACCTGTCTACTTTGTTTGCGGTAATGTAGCATTTCCATGGTTACCGAGGGATTGGCAGGGAACCTGTTATTTAGGGATTCTGTTACCCGGGGTATTCATTGCTAGCACTGGACAAGAATGGCGATACTTCAGCACAAGTTCTGGGCGATGTAGCTAAATCCTTCGTGCCATTTTGGGGGCAAATACTGAACTCTGAGGATATCAGAAGACTAGCGAGAGTACTGGAGAGGACCATCAACCGGACCACTGACATACTCTATAACATGACTTTAGAATAAAAAGCAATAAGGTTAGTGGCACTTCAGAACTGGATGGCGTTAGACGTCATCCTGGCTGAGCATGGTGTGGTATGTAAATTAGTAGGATCCGCTTGCTGTGTTTTCGTGCCAGATTCCTCCCCAACTATCTTTAGGGCGATACAAAATCTGCACGTTCTCAATTCAGAAGTGCATGTTCCCAAGGGAAACCTGGATCTTAGCGCTTGGTTCTGGGACTTCTTGAGATCTTGGGGATGGAAGCTTCTTTCGGTCTTGCTGATTATTTTGGGTATTCTGTTGTTTTCCTGTTGTTGTATACAATGTCTTCCTGGTATGTGTTCGATGTTAGGAGGATGTTGTTCACAAGCGATGGGTACATTAGGACACAAGGTAAACGCCCCAGAGAAAATATCTAATGATTTCGTGCTGAAGGAAATCTCAGTATCTGACCTCATGGCAATTGATATCTCCGATAGTGATTCAGGATGTATGGACATTGAGACGTGGTGTTACTCGTAAAGTGACTAGAAGTAGTTTAGCGCTTGGCTTAGGCCAAAAGGAGGCTTTGTTAAACGGGATATCATGTTGTGCCTCCTTTATTGTATATATTGGCCTAAGCCCAGTCGCTCTGCGAAGAAAACCGCGTTGCAAAGTTCTGATTCTAGATCGACTTCGCTGCCATTTTAGGTCTGTCCGCCATTTTGATTTCTATTCTAAAGTAATACTGTGTTCTAAAATGGTGGACAGTGTTTCCCGCTTGTAACTGAGCCGTCCTGAACCTTGTACATGAGTTAATGTATAAACTGTCCGTTGGCCGAATGTTTGGGTCGGGTAAAGAGACCTTGTCCCATGCCTCACTAGTAGACAGAGGATTGTCTGCGCCAACAAGCCCGATCCGTGGACATACATCAACTACAATGTTATACAAATACTGAACGTGGACACTAGCTGAACTGCATTGTACAGGACATGTGTTAAGGCTTATTGTTAAATCCGAGAACACACTGTTGCCATTGTAACTTGTTTATATGTAAACTGAGGATGATCCATGAGCATATTGTCGGACAAGCCAGAAGTGAACTCGGCACGAACTCTAGACCATGGATTATTAACCTGTGGAGGGGCTGGACATTATGATTGGAAATGTATAAAATGTACAACTGTTTAGACGTCAGGTACCACTCACTTCTCACACCGAAAGGGCTGGTATTCGCTGTGATGTACTGAGGGCCCGATAGCTATCTGATACTTAGTTTCTTTGTAAACTGTACAGTTAGATCTGTGAATCTTTATAAGCCCGTGTTTGGTGTATATCCTTTTGGGATACTCAGCCTCGATATTTCCTTTTGCTTTTACACTATGAAGCTGAGTCGTGGAAACGCTGGTGACCCGCTGGCAGGTTTGGCACCCTGAGCCCGCTGGCGTCCCATGGGACCCCTCTGCATCTGTTTGTCCTATAAGGTCTGCGAATACGCTTCGACCCATTGGAATAGTGGGACCAACTATTCTCTGCACCTTCACCAAAACCTGCAAGTAAGCTCTCTCAGAAGTGACCATTTTACGCAGGACCTTTGCTCTGTCTCTGCCGTCGTTTCGAGGAGGCCCTCGAAACTTGGTATACTGCTAGCTCTGTGTCCACGGCACCCTCACACCAAATTTCGTACACTTGGTATTCCCAGGTCTGAAGTGAGACAAGTGCACCCGAACCGGTGTAAACGCAGTTGCCGTGCTGTCCTGCTGCGGCAACGTCCTTTGCAAGTCCGCTGCATTTGTGACCCTCTTGCCCCTGAAGCCTGCTGCAGTGAAACTGGGGCGATTCATCCACCTGGAGCAGAGAAATCACCACTGTCCCGTTTGGGAATCCTCGCTGGATCTCAGGAACTAAAAGGTGCTGAGACGTCCTTTTTGCCGCATTCGAACCTGCAACTGAATTGGACTAACCTGCTGAAGTTTGGGTCTCCTTGCATCAGGGACCGGTGAGTAATCAATACCTCAACCGGTGGCCCCTAGCACAAGAACCCATTTTTATACAAGAGTGGCCCCTGGGGGCCGCTCTCCTGTCCACTGCTATTGCAGAATAGCGACACCATCCCGAACTCTCCATCTGCCTCTGCCTTCAAGTGGAGGTCCTTCTTGAATAGTGGGAGCTTATTCTTCATCGCCTTATCCACCTTCCCGAGCTGCTAGAGACCCCAAAAGAGACCCTGTTTTTCCCATTGGAACAACCGCGTGCGTTTGCATTACATGTACTATTGAGCACAAGGCTCCTCTCTTCTTAGGGCTTGGACTGCCTCTTAGATGAATAACTGATGTTGAATTGGGCCTAAAGATTAACTGCACTGCCTGTTTCCTTCCCCTCTAGGTTGTCAACATATTTCGTGCAGTCATCCCTTTAGACCCCCCTGGTCTTGAATATATATTGTATTGAGTGTGATGTATTGGTTTACTTAGTGTTACTGTGATTCTTTGCTATGGTCTATGTTACAAAGGCCTTGTAATGAATGTGTCAATATATTTAATATAACACCTGTCTGGAGTAATTTGTAAGTGTACTTGCTCTGTGTGCTCATTGAGGTCCTTCAGTCACCCTCACCCCTCCTGAGACTTAGACTTGACCGCCTGCCATAGCTACCCTGATTGGTCTGGCTTGTCCAGAGGTTACCCTGTTCCAAGAAACAAGGTTGGCCTTCTGAACCTCTGCTCCACCTGGTCAGAGTTCAGAAATCCTTCTTAACAAATTGGTGGCAGCGGTGGGATAGGACTGAAGGTATCCAGTGTTTGTTACATAGTCCTATCAAACAGTAAGGGAACAAGTACCTTGTTAACTTCAAATGCTTCTAAATCTGAAACATTGAGAAAGATGTGTGCTGAGAGAGGTGTCTCTGCTCAAGGAACAAAGATGGAAATGATCCAAAGAATCATGGACTGTCAAGAAGCTCAGCTTAGTGCCATAGCTCCTGTGGACAGTAGAGAAGGAGGAGGGGCTGCTCCCACTGGCAGAACTGACAGTTCTGTCACTGCACTTGTTCATGGTGTCATGGGTATCAGGCAGGTAGTTGGGGCAAGCTTGGTGGAGGCTTGGCAGGCCTGGCATAGACACACAAAAAACCCATAACAAATCCCTCCTTTAATTTCCTTCCTAGTGTTTGCAGTAACTTCCTGGTTACCACTTCCTGTTGCCTGTCTGCATACCTAAGGGAGAAAAAAGAGACATTTTAAACAAAGAAAGGCATGCAGGATAGCAACAACACTAAAGAACAGCAATAAGACCTATCTGAACAATATCAAACGGGCCGGCGTCAGTGAAGTAACTGGACCGCACTCGCCCATGAAAAAAACATGCGCCCCAGCAAAGAAGGCAGGACGGAGAGCACGCCTAATTCTACCACAAGGTGAGGAGAGGGCGCCAGAGGGACTGAAATCATACGGGGGTGTAGGGAGGATACTTACCCCAGTCGGTCAGTCTTGAACACAGTCCTCCTGTATTTTCAGGCAGAACCTTCCCCACAGACCACATCAGGGCAAAGCTGAGAAGCATACCAGCGGTAACCCGGCTGGGTGGCGTCCCTGTGGATACCAGGTGAGTGCAACAGGTACCATTTCAGAGGGTAGGGATCGACATTGTTGGTCCCCTTGACCCCCAACCATCCTCAGGCAATAAGTTTATCCTCGTGCTGGTCGACTATGCCACCAGGTATCCTGAGGCCATCCCATGGAAAACTGTGACTGCCAGGTCAGTTGTGAAAGCTTTGCTTGGCATATTTACTAGGGTTGGCCTCCCTAAAGATGTGTGTCTGACAGAGTCAGCAACTTTATGTCCAAGTATATCCAGGCCATGTGGAAGGAATGTAGGGTCACCTATAAGTTTTCTTCTGCATATCACCCACAGACCAATGGCCTAGTTGAACGGTTTAACATGACCTTGAAGAGCATGATTGGGGCTCTGGAAGAACCCCAAAGAAGAACATCGGTTCTTCTGTTACCATGCTTACTGTTTGCCTACAGAGAGGTACCACAAGAGGGTGTTGGCTTCATCCCCTTTGAACTTCTGTTTGGTCACCCTGTAAGGGGACCCTTAGCCATAGTCAAGGAGGGATGGGAGATGCCCACTCCCCCCATCACTACCAACCTAGTGGACTATGTGCTGGGGCTCAGAAAAAGGATGGTACTCCTGATGGCTCTAGCTAGTGAAAAGTTGAAGGCAGGGCAAGCTCTGGTGAAACACTGGTATGACCAGAAGGCTTCCTTCATGAATTTCATGCCTGGTCAGCAAGTCCTGATCATGAATCCTATAAGGCCTAGAGCTTTACAGGACAAGTGGTCAGGCCCTTACACAGTGGTGGAGTCATTGGGTGAGGTCAACTATTTAATGGACCTTGGAAGGGCTGGTCAGGCCCTAAAAGTGTTCCATGTAAATAGGCTGGAGGCTTTCATCCCAAGAGTTGAATTCACAGCACTGTGGTTGGCTTCAGATGTGGAAGAAGAGGAGTCTGAACCTCTTCCTGACCTGTCCCAAAGCAGTCCTTCAGATAGCTCCATTGAGGGTGTCCAAGTGGCCCCTCACCTGACTTCTGATCAACAGGCTGAGGTGAAATCTTTGCTTAGGCATTTTCCCCCTTGTTCTCACAGTCCCCTGGTTTGACACCTTGGTGCAAACATAACATTGACACAGGAGACAGTGTACCTACCAAAAGTAGGGGATACAGAATGTCAGACAAAGTAAGCTCTTACATTAAGACAGAGGTCAACAAGGTGTTGGATCTTGGGGTGATTGAACCCTCCAGTAGTCCTTGGTCCAGCCCAGTGGTGTTGGTTCCAAAAGCAGGTACTTCTGAACTGAGGTTCTGTGTGGATTACAGGGCTCTGAATGCTGTCACCAAGACAGATGCACACCCCTTTCCTAGAATAGATGAGCTGGTGGATACTTCGGGTACCTCCAAGTATCTCAGCACGTTTGACCTCACTGCAGGCTATTGGCAAATAGCCCTTGCAGAAAATGCCAAGGAAAAAACAGCTTTCTCAACACCATAGGGTCTTTACAAGTTCAGGGTAATGCCTTTTGGGTTGAAGAATGCCCCTGCCACTTTCCAGAGGCTTGTGAATCATGTGTTGAATGGGTTGGAGGAATTCTGTCTTGCATATCTGGATGATATAGCAGTCTTCAGTGCTACCTGGGAAGACCATGTGAAACACCTTGGGATTGTGCTTCAGGCTCTTCAGAAGGCCCACTTGACCATAAAGGCCAGTAGGTGCCAGATTGGACAAGGATCAGTGGTCTACCTTGGACATGAAGTAGATGGAGGGAGGATACAGCCTCTACCCAGTGCAAGCAATACAAAACTGGCCTACCCCCACTACACAGACACAAGTAAGAGCCTTTTTGTGACTCACTGGGTACTAGAGAAATTTCATGGCAGACTATGGTACCATAGCTGCCCCTCTGACTGCTCTTACTACTCCAAAGAAACCCAAGAAGGTAACTTGGTCTGAAGAGTGTGAGAA
Organism: Ambystoma mexicanum; assembly: GCF_040938575.1. NCBI lineage: Eukaryota > Metazoa > Chordata > Amphibia > Caudata > Ambystomatidae > Ambystoma > Ambystoma mexicanum. Next base: position 1,502,982,686 of record NC_090922.1, on the reverse strand, counting down.
GGCCTTCAACGGCTTAAAAGACTCCTTGTGCCAGGCCCCTGTCCTCATGGCCCCTGATTATCAAATACGTTTTATTGTTCAGACAGATGCCTCTGACACTGGGATAGGAGATGTACTATCACAAGTAGATGAGAAGGGTAAGGAACACCCTATTGGCTTCATTAGTTGCCAGCTTAAGGTCAGAGAGCTCAGATGGTCCACAGTAGAGAAAGAATGTTTCTCTGTTGTGTGGGCCCTAAGGAAGCTGAGGCCCTACCTCTATGGGACCCATTTCACTGTGCAAACTGACCATAAGCCCTTAAAGTGGCTAATGAACATGAATGGACAGAATCCAAAGTTGCTTAGGTGGTCCATAAGTCTGCAAGGCTTTGACTTCACTATTGAGCATAGGCCAGGTGTCCAACATAGCAATGCTGATGGGTTGGCCAGAATGTTTAACCGACCTGAACAAGAAACTCATCCAGGAGTGGATTAGTTCCCCCTGTGCTTAGTCTGGGAGGGGCGAGTGTTAAGAAAGATTTCATATGTGTATGTAATTTTCCCTTCATGTGTCAACCCCCAAACTTTTTGCTGCTGTTTAGACACCATTGACTGACTTTGCCAGAGAAGCACAGCCTTCAGCTGCACTCTTTGGGCTTTCGCTAACTTTTTATGGGGAAACTGACATGCCCTTAAGACAGTCAGTACTGGGAGACTTTGTTTCCCTTAGTTCTTTTCTCATGTTGCAACTTTTGTGCAACATGTAACAAGTGTGCAATGTATCTTACCATACAGCACACTTGGGTCTATAGTAATTTCCATAGGCCCTAGATACTCTCGCTGGACTATTTATGAACTGTGCAGGTGTGTCATGGACAGGACTGCTGGCAGCTATCGTTCTGCATTATTTTTAACCCTTTCCTGCCATGTTAACCGCATTAACCACGTTTGGCATGAATAGGTGGCCTAGCTCCAAAATGGCCATGCCACAAGGTTCTTTGTCCTGTCCTTTGGCCATCTTGCCTCTTCACCTTCTCCAGGTCGAATCGACCTGGGTCAGTCCTTATTTGGTCATGCACTTTCCCGCAAATCCCAATGCTTTTGCGGGCTTCTGCTTTCCTTGTGTGTGTGCCTCCAAGATGAGGGATGGGATGTCTGGTCCCAATACACATCCTGGGTGCTAGATAGTCTGTAGTGTCATGAATGCCTGAGACCACCGTGGTCTGTGATTGGTCCACGTATGGAGTGAGTGTTTGTGAGCAGATCTCCCATTGGGTCCTCTCCGTTTTGGCGTGAAGGGAACTTTGGATAAGAGGAGGCTGGAAACACCACTACCAGGTCGATCTCCAGAGTTCTCACTGAACAAAGGATAGGATCCAAGTATCCTGCAACTACGAAGCTGAATCGAGGAACCACTGGTGACCCGCTGGAAGGTTTGGCACCCTGAGCACGCTGTCGTCCCGTAGGACCCCTCTGCATCTGGTCGTCCTAGAAGGTCTGCGAAGACGCTGCGACCCTTTGGAATAGTGGGGCCAACTATTCTGGGCACCTTCACCAAACCTGCAAGTAAGCTCTCTCGGAAGTGTCCCTGAGCCAACCAGTGGGCTGACCAGCTTACGCAGGACCTTTGCTCTGTCTCTGCCGTCATTTTGAGGAGGCCCTCGAAACTTGATATACTGCTAGCTCTGTGTCCATGGCACCCTCACACCAGATTTCGTACACTTGGCATTCCCAGGTCTGAAGTGAGACGAGTGTGCCCGGACCGGACTAAACGCGGTTACCGAGTTGCCCTGCTGCGGCAACGTCCTTTGCAAACCCACTGCAATTGTGACCCTCTTGCCCCTGAAGCCTGCTGCAGTGAAACTGGGGTGATTCATCCACCCAGAGCGGAGAAATCGCCACTGTCCCATTTTAGAATCCTTACTGGATCTCAAGAACTAAAAGGTGCCGAGACGTCCTTTTTGCCGCATTCAAACCTGCAACCGAATTGGACTAACCTGCTGAAGTTTAGGTCTCCTTGCATCAGGGACCGGTGAGTAATCAATACCCCAACCAGTGGCCCCTAGCCCAAGATCCCATTTTTACACATGAGTGGCCCCTGGGGGCCCCTCTCCTGTCCACTGCTATTGCGGAATAGCAACTCAATCCCGAACTCTCAAACTGCCTCTGCCTTCAAGTGGAGGTCCTTCTTGAATAGTGGGAACTTATTCTTCATTGCCTTATCCACCTTCCCGAGCTGCTAGAGACCCCAAAAGAGACCCTGTTTTGCCCATTGGAACAACCGCATGCGTTTGCTTTACATATACTATTGAGCACAAGGCTCCTCTCTTCTTAGGGCTTGGACTGCCTCTTAGTTAGATGAATAACTGATGTTGAATTGGGCCTAAAGATTAACTGCACTGCCTGTTTCCTTCCCCTCTATGTTGTCAACATATTTCATGCAGTCACCCCTTTAGACCCCACTGGTCTTGTATATATATTGTATTGAGTGTGATGTATTGGTTTACTTAGTGTTACTGTGATTCTTTGCTATGGTCTATGTTACAAAGGCCTTGTAATAAATGTGTCTATATTTTTAATATAACACCTGTCTGGACTAATGTGTAAGTGTCCTTGCTCTGTGTGCTCATTGAGGTCCTTCAGTCACCCTCACCCCTCCTGAGACTTAGTCGTGACCGCCTGCCATAGCTACCCTGATTGGTCTGGCTTGTCCAGAGGTTACCCTGTTCCGAGAAACTAGGTTGGCCTTCTGAACCTCTGCCCCTCCTGGTCAGAGTTCAGAAATCCTTCTTAACACAGGGCTGGCATCTTCCTTAACTCTCACACACTGGTGGAATGGAATGTGCACGTAGGTAGGCTGGTAGCAGGGCTTGAGTCTGCCTGAACTCTCACACACTGGTGGAGTGGCATGTGCACGCAGGTAGGCGGGTAGCAGGGCTGGCGTCTTCCTGAACTCTCACACCCTGGTGGAGTGGCATGTGCCCGCAGGGTGGGGAGCAGCAGGGTTGTCTTCTGCCTGAACTCGCACACACTGGTGAAGTGACATGTGCACGCAGGGTGGGAAGCAGAAGGGCTGTCTTCTGCCTGAACTCTCACACATTGTTGGAGTGGCATGTGCACGCAGGTAGGGGAGCAGCAGGGCTGTCTCCTGCCTGAACTCTCACACACTGGTAGAGTGGCATATGCACGCAGGTAGGCGAGCAGCAGGGCCGGCTTCTTCCAGAACTCTCACACACTGGTGGAGTGGCATGTGCATGCTGGTAGGTGAGCAGCAGGGCTGGTTTCTTCCAGAACTCTCACACACTGGAGTGCCATGTACACGTAGGTAGGGGAGCAGCAGGGCTGTCTTCTACCTAAGCTCCCACACCCTGGTGGAGTGGCATGTGCACGCAGGTAGGTGGGTAGCAGAGCTAGCGTCTGCCTGAGCTCTCACATCCTCGTGGAGTGGCATGTGCATGCAGGTAGGCGAGCAGCAGGGCTTGCGTCTTCCTTCACTCTCACACACTGGTGGAGTGGCATGTGCATGCAGTTAGGCGGGTAGCCGGGCTGGCGTCTGCCTGAGCTCTCACATCCTGGTGGAGTGGCATGTGCACGCATGTAGGCCGGTAGCAGGGCTTGAGTCTGAGTGGCATGTGCACACAGGTAGGGGAGAAGCTGGGCTGTCATCTGCCTGAACTCTCACACACTGGTGGAGTGGCATGTGCACGCAGGTAGGCGGGTAGCAGGGCTGGCGTCTGCCTGAGCTCTCACATCCTGTTGGAGTGGCATGTGACCGCAGGTAGGCGAGCAGCTGGCCTGGCATCTGATTGACCTCTCCTCAGCCACATGTTGTTCTTTCGCTGGTAATGTCTTTCAGATGGAGGAGAGAGCATGCAGCAGACGTCTGGCCTGCACACCACATGATGGATCTGGTGTGCAGCACGGAGGGTCTTGATATCGATCTCTGGCAGCGATCTTCGCAGATGAAATCACAACAAGTATAACTCCCTGCTGGAAACTCTTGGGCCCTCTCCAGAGGAGCCTGCAGGGGATTAACCCCTTCACTGGTTGCCAGCCTCTTCATGGGAGTCCCAGACTGTGCAGGTGATCATGGGATGCCCAGAATCTGCAGGTCATCCTGGGAGTCCCTGAATTTGCTGGTCATCATGGGAGGCCTGAACTCTGCAAGTGATCATGACAGGCCCAGGCGCTGCAGGTCATCATGGGAGTGCAGGTGTGCAACTAGTGGGGAAGGGACCTGGGCCTGAAATCAGAGGGTAGCCAGGTAAACAGTGCAGTTTCAGATTCAGCCAGGAGATCAGCAGGGGAGAGCAGGAAAGATAACAGAAGCAAATTGGAAGGTCTTGAGCTGCTTCTCGAACCGGAGATGGTTCTCCTCAAGTTTCAGGGATGCAGGGAGGTTGTTCCAGAGGGAGGCCCCAGCAGAAGAAAGAGATCTACCACCAACTCGATGCTTGGAGAAGCGACTGACCCTGAGGGAGTCGGAGGCGGATGAGCGAAGATCTCGAGAAGGAAGATATTTAGGAAGAGGGAGTTTAAGGTATTGAGGCCCCAGGCCCCAGAAAGCCTTGCGTTCAATGCAGAGGGTTTTGAACTTAATCCTCGCCGCCACTGGGAGCCAGTGAGGAGATTTCAGTCCTGGAGAAATACGATCCCTGGGCCTGAGCCCAAGGACAAGTCTCGCAGCCCTGTTCTGGATGAGTTGCAGAGGAAGAAGAGTAGAGGCAGGCAGATTTAGAAAGAGGCTGTTGCAGTAGTCCAGCCTAGAGAGAACCAGAGCCCTGGAGACAGTGAGCTTCTGGGGGAAGGTGAGGAAAGATAGAATTCCTCTGAGGAGGTGCAGCTCGTAGTGTCACTTCTTAGAGACGTCTCAGATGTGAGGATTGAAGGAAAGAGTGGAGTCGAAGATGACCCTGAAGTTTTTAGCCTCACAGGTGAGAGCAAGAAAAGGGCCAAGAGAGGCTGGCCGGAGAGTGACAGGAAAGGAGGGAGCAGGTGTGTTGATGAGAAGAATCTCAGTCTTACTGGCATTAAGGCAGAGATCATTGGCGGCACACCACTCCTGGATGGCAGACAGACAGTCGGAGATGAGAGAAGGAGAAGCGGTGGTGGAAGGGAGCCTGAAAATTAGTTGAGTGTCGTCCGGATAGCACTGGAAGTTGGGGCACAGAGCGGCAATGCGGTGGGCAAGAAGGGCCAGGTATTGGTTGAAAAGCCAGGGAGAGAGATTAGACCCCTGGGTAACACCACAGGTAGAGTTAGAGATAGAGGAGAGGAAGCACCCAAGTTGGACCTGGGAGGGTCGATCGGAGGGGAAAGAAGTCAGCCAAGCCAGGGCCTGATCGGTGATGTACATGTTATCACAGAGACGGTTGAGCAGGATAGCATGGTTGACTGTGTCAAAGGCAGAAGAGAGATCAAGAAAGATGAGGAGACAGGGGGAATAATAGGCTCATGAAGCTGCAGGGCGAGGCTGCCTGGCCTGGAGTCAAGATTCAAGAACCGAGGTCAGATATCTATTCTGAAGAAAGATGAATGTGCAGAGGATGAACCTGCTCATGTTAGGGTGCAAGAAAGAACACAAAGTACGCCAACCTTTAATTCATTTAGAACATTTAAAAGCTGCAAAATTGACCAAATCGTGGTCTCCTGTCATGTGAGCCAAGGATTGGAATAGAGCTTGAACTTGGAGTTCCAGACACAACATCGAGTGCCTTCACTCCTGTGCCTTCTCAAAGACAAGGATACTCTGCAAGGCCAAGTACAAAGACAATTTCATGGCAGCAGTCATGGGCGATGAGAGATGCTGGGCTAATTGGATGGGGAGGTAGCTTCATGACCTACCTCCCTGCACCTGGGTCTGGGCTTACGTGCTGCAAAATGAAGCGAATGTTCCAGACATGGCACAAGCATGCCAGCCAATTACATTAGTCCATAGAATGAAGAAACATATAGTTTGTAGGACCAATGAGAAACTATGTGTATAATGTTTCTGAAATTACATGTTTTTAGAGGTAGGCATGAGTTGTCCACCTGATATTAGAGAGCCAGTAAAATCCTAGCTCTTAGACACTTGTATAGTTATATGTTTCCCTTAACCATTCCCAACCCTTGATATGTTTTCTCACTATTGCCACGTAGTATGACATCACTCTTACGTATTATCACTATAAGAATTGTATTTTTTGTGGAGATCATTCAGAGACTGAGCATATGTCCGTTGGTGTTCGTTGTAACCTCCCTGTTTTAGATAATTGTTAATAAAACATTACTTTGCCATCTTGCGGTGTCAGTTCCGTTATTTGGACTCAGAATTACTCTGGTGTAATCCCATCCATTTCATATGCACGTTCCTAAGGGCCATAAACTCACGTGCTAGCAGAGGATGGATTCAGATCCAAACCATTTCAGCTCCAGAATTTTGGACGATCGGGGATCCTCTCCCATTAGCAGGAAGGTCATGGAGTTTCCTCTGCAGAGCGAGCGATAGAAATAAACTTGCAAGAAGAATCGAGACAGTGGGCATGCCCCTCTTTGAAGAAATCCCTGCTCGGTTTCCATGGGCGCTTTGCGGATGGAAGGCGAAGTGGTCGGATTGGAGGAGGAGTCGATACCGAAGGGCTTGAGTTGATTAATGAATGTAAGTAGACTAAGGGGAATAGCAATATAAAGGGGCGGGATTGTGATATTTTGAGTAACAGGAGCATAGTGTGTAGGTAAAGGAACACCTAAGTAATGTCTCCAACTCAAACGGGAGTAGTAATTAAAAGGGAATACGCATGGCCAGAACCGCGAATGGTGACGCCTTAAACCCTGTATAGGGTAAAATAATTAGAGACGAGAGAGGTATACCTCTTATTATAAACGAATATAAGTAAGAGAAGGTGATAACAGGGTTTATTAATGTGTAATGTGTGATTATTTTAAGTATTGTTTGTAGTTTGAAGTATCGAAAAGTTATAGAACTATGAAAGGTTGGAAGTAACAGTCTTTGAAGTTAAGGTGTAGTAAACTATTGGCACCAATCGAAAGATAGATAGGTTATTGAAACAAAAGAGTATTGAGCGGTGATTGATAGTGCTTGCTCATATTTGTTGTTTTAAAACTAAAAGTGGTGATTTGAGTTAAATTAAAAGGTTTATTTAACGATCTGGTAAGTATCAACAGTCAATCAAGACTTGTCATTATGGAGGACACTCCTCTCATGCATCTTTGTAAGACACTAACAAAACATGTGCCCAAGCTCTAACAGTACTGTGCAGAATGGGTAAAGGACACAGCAGATAAAATGTTCATGCTATGGCCACAAGGGGGATCATTATCAAAGGCGGTACTGCAACACATGACCATATACATGCATGCTGCATGAAAGAAATTAGAGAAAAAGCAGGTAATTTTAGAACTTTGGAAGATGTATCAAGATAAGAAGGATGACCCGCCACAGGAGGACTGGATGTTTAATCAGCATAAGTGGGAGGGCGTTGAACCCTCAGCTTCTCTTACCTTGTCTGAGATTAAGAGTGCAACTACAGAAGAGACAGGAGTTTATCCTTTAAAGGAATTAAAAGCAGTGGCGAGGTATAGTAACCCAACAGATTAACCTCCTGCTTATAGTAGTGATGACAGTCCAGAAGAGAGTAAAAGAAAGGAAGATGCTTGTAAGTTTATACGAGATAAGGAAGAAAGAGGCGAGACGTTGAATATATCAACAGATATAGACCATTAACTAAAGTGATGGAAGAGAGAAAAGGACAGGGATGACGAGGTAACGCTCGTACAGAACAAGTGGATGGGAGGACAGATCAAGATAGATGAGAAAAGCATAGAGGAGGTTAGAGAAAGAGAAGATAAAGACGAGCTAGAAAAGAAGGACAGGGAATGAGAAAGGATATTGAGGGAGGATGAGCAAGGAAGCAAAAGCAGGGATTGACAGGAACAGATATAAAGGGAGGAACACGAAAAAGAAAAAAGAAAAGTGCGTTCGGCTGGAGTATTTCACTTCCAGGCAAGCAAATATTGTAAGACGCCCATGCGGTAACAGAAGTCACATATGCCTGAAACGTCGTACTCCTCACCTGTAGAGGTAAGCACCGGGGGTAGATTGGTGAAAACTGTTCAATGGAAATGATTAAGGATGTCTGGTTTGAGTTGTGACATGTGGAAGACCGGATGGATCCTGGCCCAAGTTGGAGGAAGTTGCAAGCGGAAGGTTGCCAGGCCACACTGGCCAATGACGGGAAAGGGACCAAAGTATCTGGGTGACAGCTTTGACAGAACCAAATGCCTAAGGAGGAAGCGAGAAGCTAACCACCTTGTCTCCAGTCTTGATCGCAGGTGCCTGGGTCAGATGTTTGTCCGCATAATGTTTGACCCTGTCTTGTGCTTCCTTCAAAGCGCTGCAGGCAACTTTGTGACCTTGCTGAATGTTAGTTATTAGTCCATCAACATGGGGAAACAAAGAAGCAGATGGCACTAGAGTAGGAAAAACCACAGGATGGTACCTGTAGGAACAGAAGAAATGGCTGACCTTAAGAGCAGAGTGAGAAGCATTGCTATAGGCAAATTCTGCCAGGGGAAGAAGATCCTTCCAATTATCATGAGCATACGAGATATAACATCTGATGTATCCATCTAGGGTCTGGTTTAGACATTCAGTCTGCCCCTTAGTCTGGGGTGAAATCCAAAACTTAGAGCTCTCTTTATGCCTAGAATGGAACACACTTGTTACCAGTACCTAGAGGTGTACTGTGATCCTCAATCGCAGATGATCGTTTCCGGGAGTCCATGTCGGGAAAATATATGTGTGACGAAATTGCAGGCCATTAGAGATGCTGAAGGGATTCCAGATAACGGGGTGAAGTGAGCCAATTTGGTAAAATAATATATTGTCACCATTATTGCAGTACAACCCTGTGAGGGGGGTAAATCCACAATAATGTCTGTGGAAATTGTTTGCTACGGTCTATCTGGAATGGACATTTGCACTAGTTCACCTACAGGAGGGGTACCAGGTACCTTGGTAGGCTGACATATGGCACAGGACAAGACGTATTCTACAATGTCCTTCTGTAGAGAAGTCCACCAAAAATGTCTCCGAATGAGCTCAATAGTGTTGAAGACTCCCCAATGACAAAGACGGAGGACTTTGACAAAGGATAGTCATGACAAAGACGGAGGACTTCTCCCTGAAGTGTTGAGGTAGGAAGGAAAACCGTCTCATCATGAAAGAAACACCCATTCTCCTTAGTGAGTCCATATCTCAAAATGGTCTTAGGGTCCTTGGATTCCAGATTCCGGGAATGCACCTTAATCTTGTTCACAAAAACGGAAATGACGTGTATGAAAATGGATTTAGGGAAGATGGGTTCCGAAGGGAAGGGAAGGGCAGAGCCCGTGTCGAACGGGAAATTATATCGTGCCTCCTATACTGTATGAATATATGTATATTGGCCTACGCCAAGCTGCTTATAAGCCACTTGCGTGGAAATCCGCGTTGCAAGGTCTTGGCCTTAGATCAGTGTAAGGCACCATTTTAGGTCTATCCGCCATTTTAGATTCTCTCTCTAAAGTCGCCCTGTGTTCTAAAATGGTAGACAATGTCACTTCAAATGCAACATGGCCGTCTTGACCTCTGTGTATAAACTAATTTATAACTTGCCTGCAGGCTACATGTTGGGGACATGAACTGAGACCTTGTCCTTCGCTGACCTGTGTGTATTATGTGAGGATTACTTGAGCCAACAAAGCTAATCCATGAGCATATGTTAAGAACAATGTATCCAAATACTGAACTGAGAACACTTGTTTAAACTACATTGTATAGATGTTTGAGAAGGTCTTTAAAAGAAATCCTAAAGTACACTGTTGCCATTAAGGCTTATTGGCGAATGTATTAAAGGCAAACCCTAAGTGTACAGATGTGTGAACTCGGCATTAACCCAAGATCCGTAATGCATTAACTAATATTAACTGGGAAAAGGGTTGAACATCATGTTTTCAAAGGTATATAAAGTGTGACTATTCTAATGTACAGTCGCACTCACTGAGCATACCGAACCACGCTGGAGTTCACTGTGTTGTACTGAGGGAAGATAGCTATCAGTTGCCTTGTCCTTTGAAACTGTTCAGTATAAAATAAAGATCTTTGTATGTTCCTTTGTAACCCGTGTTCGGTGTATTTCCGTTTGGGGTACTCAGTCTCGATATTTTCTCTTTGTTTTCACAGTTGGCGCCCGAATAGGGACCCACAAGATTGATGCCGGATTGTCGAAGATTGACAAACGCTATCGGACTGGGATCGGACGGTGTAAACGGGGCCCCTTTTTGAAAGAGACGCAACACCTCAACAGCGCTGCATGACCCGATCCCTGGACGATTAGCTTGTGGTCCGAGACAGCATCTTGACAAGGGTCGACTTATCGAGGCGGGCAGATTTGCCGAAATCTCCAAACACGAGGTAAGATTAGTTAGAAAAGAATTTTGAAATCCGATCGAACCTCCTTAGGATAGATCAGGTGAGTCGTGACCCGATTCTTAAGTATCCTGATAATTTGTTTTGGCGCATTGTATCTCAAAATACAATTATTGGCCAGGTAACACCAATATTTTGATATGCCTGGGAAATTGTCTACCTGCTTCAGGGCGTTATTCCGCAGCCATAGGCAATCTTTGGAATTTAGCCGTCCGGCACCACAGGAGGGGTCCCCGGCTTGTACTATGTACTGTAAGCATGGCATTGGTAGTATAGTGTTTAATGATATTTGGCACAGACAAACCAGACATGCTTCCGAACTTCAGTGGCCAATCAATGGTAGTTTTGAAATCCCTCGCATTGAGTATTTAGAGTCAATTTTGTTAAAGAAAAAGGCTAGATCTGCAGCATTTGATGTTTTGCAGAATTGGAAAAAAGAAGCGTTACAGCAGCTTAAGTGTAGAGAAAAACATGTGCGCCGTCATAAAACGAACGCCGAAAAAGCGTTGGTATATGACCAAGATAAACAGTCTGAGTCGGCTAGGAATATGGATAGGGCTTTCTCACTTGGCATTCAGAAAATCTATCCTTCTAAAACCTTCACGTTTGCGATGAATTTATTGACAAATTGTTAAATGAACGAAGGCCTGGTGCCACTGCGCCACCTCCGTATGTTCCTCTTCCTGCTGCTTTGCCTCTTCCTGCTGTTATTCCTGCTCTTCCTGCTCCGCCTGTTACTCCTGCTCCTCCCGTTGTTCCTTTTCCTCCAGTCGTTGTTCCTCCACCTGCTCCTCCGCCTCTTCCTATTGCACCAGTAGTAATACCTCCATTGAATTTGCCTGCCCCCCCTCTTCCAAGTGGTCCTGCACCGCTTGAAGTCGATCAGGGTGCGGGGTCAAGGGTTGTCATGCGCAATACTGTACCTCCCGAAAAGAAACATGATTTGATTGCATGGGCTAAGCATTGTATGGAGAGAGATGATCGAGCTAATGTTTTTGCCATACTTTCTAATATGGATAATTTTCCTGAGAAAATTATTTTTATTGAAGGTTTAGGGATTCATTTATGTGTAATGTGTGGCAAATTAAATAATGCAGATCTCCCACAAGGGTTGAGAGATCTGAACACTTTAGCGTTTTCAAGAGACACTGTGGAGAAAGTACATGAGCATGTCGAGAGGATATTTGAGTATAGAAAGGAGTTGGAAAGGTTAAAGAATGGGGATGACGATGAGGATAGTATGTATGTACAGAAACGGTTCCTTCCTTGTCGTAAATCGATATCTGAGGAAGTACGAATTTATACGAAAGACGCAATTAGATGTATCTCAGATATGTCGATAACTCCAGTTGAGGTATATGGCACATATAGTCAGTATACGCCAGAAGTGCAGAGGAAAGTGATACAGGTAATGGTAGAGTGGCTGCAGGATGAATGTGTAAGAAGAAAGATTTGTTGTCCCAAAGAGTTATTGAGTATTTATAAGAGAGCTTTTTCACTTTACACTTCTTCGGCTGCTTTAGCGCTCGACTTGGCTCTGTTGCTTAGTAAGCGTTCGGAGTTGCCCACTTCTCAGTTACCTATGAGAGAGGTTCCTACGACATTTGTCCGGAAGGTTGAGATTGCAGCCGATGCTGCAGCGGGTGCGGTTGCCGTGAACATTCCTGCACATTATGTATCGCAGTTTGTTCTCTTCCCGTTCTCAAGACAGGAAGGGAATACCATTAGACAATCTATTCCTGACATTAGGAAAAATCTGACAGGATTCTATAAAGAAATAGAGTCTGTCTTGCAGTCCTCAGTATTCACCTTGGGTGATATTGATCTGTTATTTCCTGTACTCCTGCCCGTAGATTTGTGGAAACAAGTTAGGACTATAGACGACGTACCAGGGTTGGGAGATACATGGGCTAACATAATTAGACTTGATGGTGAAAGACCAGCTGGTGAGAGACCGCTTCAGGTGATACTATCTTTACCTGATAGAATCATTGCGAAATTGAAAACCATAATTACCGAAGAGAGAATTATTTGGGACAAGCATACAGCCTGTGTCCAAGGGAAGTCTGAGGGTGCTACCGAGTTCTTTAATCGGTTCGAACAGGTATTCTCGGATTTCAGTGGACAAGACTTAGGCACAGAGTCTGGGAAAAGATTATTTGTGGACAAATTTGTGCGTGGATTGCTGCCTGACATACAGTCACAAATTATGTCTTCTGTGAGCACTTGGCAGGCAAAGTCCCAATCAGAAGTACTGCACATGGCTCAGTACTATGAGAATCGTGTCAATAATGAAAAGGAAAGAGTCGAGAAGAGAAAAGGTGATTTGAAGACTAAAGTATTATTACAGCAAATTTTTAGAGGGGGTAATTTGCAGATTTGAGGTCAGTATGTTCCACAAGGGAATGTGCCCTTGGGTCCTGTGAACATTAACCAGTGTGCCTATTGTAGGCAAGAAGATCATTGGCGTACACAATGCCCAGTCCTTCGACAAAGGTCAAATAATGCATTCGGAAACATGGGTAGACGATCCAGAGGTTGCCCGGGTGTAGGGGGCCCTGGTAGAGGTCAGTTTGCACAGGATCCACAGCAACCTTTTTCGCAGGATAATCAGGCACCAAGTGTGGATAGTAGAAACATTTTTGATCATCCTCCCGCCACTTACCTCTCTGAAGAACTTCCGTTTGACGATATTCTGTTTCGTTAGGATTGCCCAAAGCAGGGTTTGGAACCAACGCCTTTTCCTGTTAATCAGAAAGGTCCCTACGTTGAAATGTTAGTAGGAAATAGGAAACATCTATTCTTGATAGATACAGGGGCACAGAAGTGTTCATTCTCGGGTTCCAAACATTCCACTGTCAGGGCAAACCAATGTTTCTGTAGGGTTTTCTGGCACACCAGTCGTTTGTCCAGTTTCTTCGCCGGTACCTATTTCTTTGGGTCCGTTTATGGACCATTGTCCATTCTTTTTGACGTCGAATTGTGGAGAGAACTTGCTGGGGTTGAATCTGTTGAAAGAATTAAATGCGGTAATTCATTGTTCTTCTGAGGTAGTGCGTTTGACGATTTCACCACAGCAACTTTCTGTCTCTCAATTCTTAACCAGACCTTTGCAGCCAGAATTCAGAAATGTACCAGTGTGTTTATGGGCAATTGACGACAATGACGTTGGCGTTTTACAGATTGAGCCTGTTAAAATAGTCTTGGAACACGGAATAAAGCTGCCACGTATTCCACAATGTAAGATTTCAGTTGAGGGCGAGCATGCTTTGAAATGCATTGTTTCCGATTTTGTGCATCAAGGTATTATTGAGTAAATTGCAGGTAGTTTGTGCAATAGTCCAATTTTGCCCGTGTACAAAAAAGGCGATAATGCAATTCCATTTCATTTCATAATTGATTTGCATGCCATTAATAAGGTCGTTGCTTCACAATTTCAAATTGTGTCTGATGTGACGACAATATTAACTATGATTCCAGCTTCAGCTACTTACTTTAGTGTTGTGGATCTGAAGAATGCTTTCTTTAGTATTACTATACACAAGGACAGTAGATACTTGTTCGCGTTCACCTTAGGGGGATGCTCGTTCACCTTTACCCGTGCACCGCAAGGTTACACGGAAAGTCCTAGCATCTACAGTAGGGCTTTGAAGGAACAGCTTGATACTCTTGAGTTGCCCTCTGCTTGTACACTGCTTCAGTATGTTGATGACTTGCTTTTAGCTGCCGACTCAGAGAGTGCTTGTAAGGAGGGCACTGTCTTGTTGCTTATACATCTGGCTAAACATGGACACAAAGCTTTGCTTAAAAAATTCCAATATTGTTGTCAGGAGGTCGCCTATTTCGGTTATCTCCTGTCAAAGGAGGGAAGAAGATTGACACCTGAAAGGATAAAACTAATTTCTGGCATGTCTGTCCCAAATACACAGAAAGAAGTTAGAGCTTTGATAGGAATGGCTTCTTACTGTAGGTTATGGATCCCAAACTTCTCACTAGTGATTAAGGCGATGTTGGCTTTGACGAAGAAGGGCATTTCTCCGCCATTGCAGTGGAACGCAGAACACCAGCAATCATTTGATCTGCTCAAGACTGCATTGTGCTCGGCACCGGTTTTGGGGACACCAAACTATTAAAAGGCCTTTGTGTTGTTTGTGCATGAATGTGATGGATGTGCTTTGGCTGTATTAACGCAGGAACATGGAGGGAAGAATAGGCCATGCAGGTACTTTTCTTCTGGCCTTGATCCTGTAGCATGCGCTTTGCCAAGATGTTTGCAAGCTGCTGCTGCTGCTGCTGCGTCTGTAAAACAGAGTGAGGAAATGGTCCTAGGCCATGATCTAACCCTGATGGTGCCTCACTCTGTAGATGTTCTATTGAACAGAACTCAAATGCAACACCTCACTTCCGCACGGTTGACGAGATATGAATTGATCTTGTTTGCTCCCCACATACAAATCAGGAGGTGTTGTGTTCTTAATCCGGCTGAACTCTTACCTTTCCCGTAAGGTACTGCTTGCATTGACGAAGAGTCACATGACTGTCTGTACACTACCGAACAAGAAACAAAGGGTAGAATCGATCTAAAGGACACTTCTTTGAATAATCCACAAGGGGAGCTGTTTTGCGATGGCTCCTGCTTCAAACTCCCGGATGGTACATCCACAGCTGCTTATGCAATCACTACATTGAGCACGGTCGTGGAAACCAAGAGAATCATGCATAACTCTGCGCAGGCCGCAGAGATTATAGCATTGACCCGAGCTTGTGAACTTTCGGAAGGGTTTACAGTAAACATATATACTGATAGTCAGTGTGCCTTTGGGGTGGTTCACAACTTTGGTAGACTTTGGTCAGAAAGAGGGTTCTCAACCTCACATGGTACAAAGATCCAGCATGGCTCCCTAATAGTACAACTGCTCTCAGCGCTTGCGATCCCTACTCAGTTAGCTGTTGTGAAATGTGCAGCACATCGAAAGATTATAGATGATATAGGAAAAGAGAATGCTTTCACTGATCAGCTAGCTAAACAGACTGCCACCAATCTTTCCACAGAGATGTACATTTCAAGGGAGGCTGTAAATGTCTATGTAATGGATGAGGGTGTCGACTCCGTGAAGGACATCCAAGCCGATGCCACACTAGAAGAATCTAAGAGATGGGCAGAAGGCTTGGGGAAACCTGTTGATGATGGGTGTTGGGTAGATGTGGTTGAAGGAAAATGGCTACTTCCTGATGCATATGTAATGATGATGGTGGTCATGGCTCATGGCCCTACACATATATGTGCCCAGAAGGTTACAAAAATGTTGGAGAAAGTTTGGGCGAATGACGAAATCTCTAAAATAGCTGAGCGCTATGTTCAAGATTGCATGATCTGCTTACAGCACAATGTGGGAAAGGGAACATCAACTCTGAGGGGAAGTTTTGGGCCACCTTCTGTCCCCTTTGAGGTCATCCACTTTGATTTTATTGAAATGGAACAGTGTAATAATTTGAAATATGTGTTAGTTGTCATCTGTGCTTTCAGCAAATGGGTCGAGGCTTTCCCTGTCAAAGACGCTACAGCCATGACTACTGCAAAAACTATGTTAAAAGAATATTTCCCCAGGTTCGGGCTACCAAGAGTCATCTGGTTGGACAATGGTCCACATTTTGTCGCTGTTGTAATCCTGCAGATATGTGCGGCATTGCAGATCGACAAACGGTTCCATTCGGCCAGACATGCTCAGAGGGCCGGACTAGTAGAAAGACACAACGGTATCATTAAGAACAAGCTTGCTAAGACGTGTGCCAGCACCAAACTAAAATGGCCAGACGCCTTACCGATTGTGTTGCTAGCCATGCGTACAAGCCCTCAAACTAAGACTGTGCTCTCTCCATTTGAGGTGGTAATCGGGAGACCTGCCAATATCTGTAACCTTCCGAAATGTCGATCCTTAAAGAATGTTGAAAATGTGCTTCTTTCATATTACTGTAGCCAGTTGACTAAAAACCTGTATTTGATTTATCACCAGGTGCGAGAGGCTTTACCTGTACGATACGAGGACCCAGGTCATAGCATCCGGCCTGGAGATTGGGTATTAACCAAGGCCTTTGAGCGTTCTTCTTGCCTTGCACCTTGGTGGCGGGGCCCGTTCCAGGTCCTGCTGGTCACAGAGACTGCGGTGCGTGTCGCAGGCAGGAAACATTGGATCCACGCGACGCATGTCAAGAGACTTCCTCACCCAGTGCCATACGATACAAAAGAAACAGAACCCCTCACTAACGCTTCAACCAACAATCCCAAAGCAGTAAATAGGGTTGAGAGTGCATCAGAGATTCTCTCTGAGCCTGTGAGGCCTGGGGAACCAGCCATCTTGTCTCCACACTCTGCAAGAGTTTCACTTCCGGAAACTGTCATTCCGGATCTTGCATCTTCACTTGCTCTTGATACGCCGCTTCCGACGGTAAGTGACGACGCATTGTCCTCGGATCAATCAATACCGGGGACAACAAGGTACAATTTGCATCCAAAAAAATAGACTTACGGCATGGTTCGGCTGTGCATTTGGAGAAGGAAAAGAATCATCAAGGGCTTGATTTTTGCCCAAATAAATTGTTTGAAAAAGGGGATTCTGTTGGCTAGGGTTGTGGAATGACTAAGAAGTCGCTCGGCCCAGGGGGTCGCCAGCCAATAACATTGTGGTTTTTCTTTTGAAGACTGCAATGCCTGCAACCGCAACCGCTCGTACAGGACTGGTACATGATCAAGTGACCAGCAGTGAGAATGGACTAATTACTTGGCCCCCGTAAACGTACTGCTGTCTTTTTATAATGTCAATTGGTTTTATAATAGTAACTATGCTAAGTTTTTGGTACCTGGAAGAAGTCCATTCAAAACCTTGTTACCGACTGAAAATTTACCCACTGTCCCTACTCCTTTTGTGCATTTGCATACTCTGTCTCCTAGGGACTCCCAGCATAGACAAAGATATTACAACAATACCTTGTTACTTATCATGAATGCTACACATGCCATTTTTAATTAATATAACTGCTGGGTCTGCTCGCATTTACCACAACACGGGGATAAGGGGCTAGGTTGGTATATTCATCCTTTACCTTTGACAACTGCTTGTTATGCTTCTCTTAGAGCACTATTCTTTGGCCGTTGGAACGATAGCATCTCGGGGAACTTTGATGGTACTAATTTAAATAATTTTGAGAAACGTGTTCTTACTCCTTTGGGATGCTCGCTTTTTGCAAATAGGAGTAAGCGCAACGTTGCTTCTATTAGGCCTTCTGATAGACTGTCTCATCCTTTTCAATCTTTGATTTCTTTTAAGATGGCTCCTATAGGCAATAAGGATGCCATGCCTCCTTCTTACACTGTTGACCATAGCCCCGATTCAGTTTCTTTCTGCATACAGAGGAATGGTACTCAGTCAATGGGAGATTTTAAAGGTTGTGCAAACGTCGCGAATTTGACTGGGGAAGACAGACCTTTGTATGTAGGAGAACCTGTCTACTTTGTTTGCGGTAATGTAGCATTTCCATGGCTACCCAGGGATTGGCAGGGAACTTGTTATTTAGGGATATTGTTACCTGGGGTAGTCACAGCCAGTACTGTAGAGATTTCAAAGGCTCGCCCACGACGGGATGAGAATGGTGACACTCCAGCACAGGTTCTGGGGGACGTAGCGAAAGCCATTTTGGGGACAAATAGCAAACTCTGAAGACATCAGGAGACTAGCGAGAGTACTGGAGAGAACCATCAATTGGACCACGGACATACTCTATAATATGACATTAGAACAGAAAGCAATAAGATTAGTAGCACTTCAGAACCGGATGGCATTAGATGTCATTCTGGCTGAACGTTGTGGAGTGTGTAAATTAGTGGGGTCCGCTTGCTGTGTTTTTATGCCAGATTCCTCCCCAACTATCTTCAAGGCAATACAGAATCTGCACGTCCTTAGTTCAGAAGTGCATGTTCCCGAGGGAAACTTGGATCTTAGCGCTTGGTTCTGGGACTTCTTGCGATCTTGGGGTTGGAAGGTGCTTTTGGTCTTGCTGATCATTTTGGGAATTCTGTTGTTTCTTTGTTGTTGTATACAGTGTTTACCCAGTATATGTTCGATTCTAGGGGGATGTTGCGCACAAGCGATAGGTACAATAGGACACAAGGTATACGCCCCAGATAACAGTTCCAAACAGTACGTGCTGGAAGAGATTTTGATAGACGATCTAATGGCAATAGATATTTCTGACAGTGATTCAGGGTGTATGGATGTTGAGACGTGGAGTTGTTCGTAAGGTGACCAGAAGTAGTTAGCACTTGGCATAGGACAAAAGGAGGGTTTGTCGAACGGGAAATTATATTGTGCCTCCTATACTGTATGAATATATGTATATTGGCCTACGCCAAGCTGCTTATAAGCCACTTGCGAGGAAATCCGTGTTGCAAGGTCTTGACCTTAGATCAGTGTAAGCCACCATTTTAGATCTATCTGCCATTTTAGATTCTCCCTCTGAAGTCACTCAGTGTTCTAAGATGGTGGACAATGTCACTTTGAATGCAACATGGCCGTCTTGACCTCCGTGTATAAACTAAAGTATAACTTGCCTGCAGGCTACATGTTGGGGTCATGAACTGAGACCTTGTCCTTCGCTGACCTGAGTGTAGAGGATTACTTGAGCCAACAAAGCTAATCCATGAGCATATGTTAAGAACAATGAATCCAAATACTGAACTGAGAACACTTGTTTAAACTACATTGTATAGAGGTTTGAGAAGGTCTTTATAAGAAATCCTAAAGTACACTGTTGCCAGTAAGGCTTGTTGGTGAATGTATTAAAGGCAAACCCTAAGTGTACAGATGTGTGAACTCGGCACGAACCCTAGATCCGTAATGCATTAACTAATATTAACTGGGAAAAGGGTTGAACATCATTTTTTCGAAGGTATATAAAGTGCGATTATTCTAATGTACAGTCGCACTCACTGAGCATACCGAACCACGCTGGAGTTCGCTGTGTTGTACTGAGGGCCGATAGCTATCTGTTGCCTTGTCCTTTGAAACTGTTCAGTATAAAATAAAGATCTTTGTATGTTCCTTTGTAACCCATGTTTGGTGTATTTCTTTTTGGGGTACTCAGCCTTGATATTTTCTCTTTGTTTTCACACCCGTACAGGGTCTTTCCTGGAAAGGGCATCAACCCGAAGATTTACTTTGCCAGAGATGAACGAGAACTCGAGAATAAAAGAGAGAAGAAGTGTGCCCATCGGGCCTGGCGACTGTTTTGTGTCAGTGCATATTGGAGGGCTCGTAGGTTGTGCTGATCTGTACGAACCTCCACTGGGAACCGATCAACCAGGAGGAGATGGAGCAATTCTTCAAAAGTGCACCTGATGGCAAGGAGCTCTTTCTCTAGTACTGTATAATTCAGCTTGGCGGGTGTTAAAGTCTTGGAAAGATATGCCACTGGGCGTTCTCTTTGGTGGCTGTCGACTTGTAGCAGAACTGCTTCCAAGGCATGATAGGATGCATCTGATTCGACTATGAATTCCTTGTTCTGATCTGAAGTGATCGAAATGGGAGCAGTGGTAAAGAGAACCTTAAGACGTTAGAATGCCTTCTGAGCCTCGTCTGGCCAGAAAAAAGGGACTCCTTTCTTCAACAGGTTGGTGATGGGACGAGATATGTTGGAAAAGCCTGGGATAAAGCATCTTTAAAGGTTCGCAAAGCCAAGGAAACGTTGTATGTCTTTGACTTTGGAAGGCGAGAGCCATGCAACAACTGCTGATACTTTCTCGGGGTCCATGGCGATGTCCACAGCCGACAAAATATAACCCAGATAAGAGACCTTGTGTTGATTAAATTCACATTTTTTCTAGCTTGCAGTAGAGATGATTTTGCTGCAACCTTCATAAAACCTCTTGGACATGTGCTGCATGATCCTTAGCTGAAGTCGAGAAGACCATTATGTCGTCTAAATAGACGATGACAAAACGCAAGAGGATGACAGCAAAAAGGTGATTCATAAAACGCTGGAAAACAGCCGGGGCATTGTATAAGCCGAATGGCATGACCTGATATTGGAAGTGCCCAAAAGGGGTACGGAAGGCTGTCTTCCATTTGTCTCCTTGCTTTATGCCTCTCCTGTATGTGGTAGTCTAATTGCATCCTGATGGCAATTAGTTCTGTCAGATAAGGAGGTCTAGCTCCTCTGATAGACCCCTTCGGAATATCGTGATGTGGGCATCATCAGTCCATACCGTGTCCGATGCAAGTCATTTGAAACGAGTAATGCACGATAATAGGTCTTGACTGCCTTGTCTGAAATCAAGGAGGTGTTCCTGAGAGGACACTGTAATTTCTTGTCTGCAAAACATGCTTCTAAGGCTGTTACAAAAGGCTGGGTATGAGTCCAATATTGGATTATTGGACGTGACCAATGGGGTAGCCTAAACTAGAGCTGCACCCGTTAGGTGGGAGATGAGATGCCCCACTGTGTCTCTGTCTGTGGGGAAGAATGTGGCCTTGAAAGCAAGCTGAACTGTGCAGGCTTCCAAAAATGTCTTTATTTTGTGAGGGTTACCATCAAACTGGCCGCCTAGTAAAGGTCCCGGGGGAATTTCTGAACACTGCTGTGAACGGCCCATTTGCTGTGTTAATGCAGCGTTCCCCTGTCTAAGATGCTGCACTTCAGCTGTCAATGACTGCACTGCAGCTACCAACTGCTGTACCTGTTCCATGTTGATAGACCGGCGTTGCTATCTGTCAGGAGTCAATGCCGCCGTTCACATGAAAGAATGGAAAACACCAGCTTGAATCAGGCACAGCAGTCCAGCAGAATCCCCCAGGTCGCCGTCCGCCTCCCAGTGAAACCCGTCCGGAGGAGCAGGGCTTCCAGGGAAACCCTCCATGGGAAGAAAGCCCTGATCTGGTAGCAGAAAACACTTGAAGGCCAGCATGGGAGGTCCCTGTTCTGAAGCGACCTCTTGGGAGGATGTGCTGTTACCCTGTAATGTAAAGGGAACAGATTCATTCGAGAAAAAGGAGCGGAAGTCTGGGTTTGTATTTAGTAGTAAAATCGGGGAGAAGTATGGACTGTAGGAACATGGTGGTTGTGTTTCTGTAGCTGGCGTGGAAAGGAATGAGAGTGCCCGGAAGTTTGCTGTAATAGAAAGAAAGTGATAGTAGAAAAAACGCTGGAAAAGAGAATGAGACTGAATAGGGAGAGATCGATACCGAGGTCATATCTCGTTAAAGGCCCATAACGCCCAGTACGGCCCTCGCTGCAGGTCTATAAAGCTATATTACATAGCTCTCAACTCACCCGCTTTTGGCGGGTGTCACCCGCCTTGCAAAGGGCTGACTCACCCGCCAGGCCTCCTGCACGCCCATTCATTCCAATGGGCGTCTCACCCGCCAGAAACAAAATCGGGTGATTTCACCCGCCTTTGCAAGACAAATGGTTGAGAGCTATGTATATTATGAAACAGATGTGCTGCCACAGAAAATCCAGGGCCTATTTCCGAAAATCACACAATTTATCGGTAAAACAAGACGGTGTGACTGAAATTCAGAGGTTGCAACAGAAAAGGGTGTTTTGCAATGGCAGATCCCGTGCTGGAGAAGAAGAGTGCATTTGGTAAGCCGGGGTCACGTGCAGGGCTGCACTTCCGGAATGCGCCACGTGCTCGCCGTAACCCCCCTCCGTTGATATGACACGCTGGCGCCTTGATCCTGCCGCCAGGATCTCAGGCGCGCCCCTGGACGCCAGCCAAGGCACTTTTACTGTCTGCTCAAAGTGAAAGCAAAAAGCCAAATGCTCCTTGACAGCGGAATGTTAATTCAGCTCCTTACTGCCGTTTCCTCCCAGAAATAATAGCCGTTCGGGGATAATTCAGCCAATACATTTCTTGTTTAGTCATTTCCGCACATGTCATATCTGGAGCGGAGGGGGCGAGTGGGGCGCAGCCTATGAATCCCCAGGACTTTGTGTTTAAATCTGATTATTCTCACCTGTCTGTGAGGTTTTAACCCCTTAACTGCCAGGCTACTCTGCAAGTCTATGCAAAAAGGGCGGCCTACTCGTTCTTGGCACTTAGGCCACCAGTTACATTTGAATTGTGATTATTTCAATGGCAACTGCACATTTGTTCTGGAAGTGAAACCCCGAGACAAATTGCTAACACACAACGGATGCTTAACCGCTAACCTCACACACTGAATTGTGTATTGACCGTTTTAATAATATTTGAGGTTGGCGTCCGCCTCACTGCTCCTCATTGTACGCACATGATAACTGTAAAAGGCTGAGTCCCCCTTCCGTTATTCGGGCTTGCCACTTGGTGGTTAAAAATAGGATCTCTGCTGCCAGTGCATTAACACACTGAGCTATTTGAGTAGGTTGTAAGGGCTGGACATTTACTGGTGTTCTTGGTTACTGTAAAACCTACAATAGGCTTGGAGCAGGGGTGGACTGGCCTGTAGAGAACCGTGGAGATTTCCATGGAGGCCCTGGAACCTTGGACAGGGATGGACTGGCCTGTAGGGAACTCTGGAGATTTCTCGGTAGACCTCTTCACCCTGGGCAGGGGTAGACTGGCCTGTAGAGAACTCTGGATATTTCCCAGTAGGCCTCTGCACCCTGGGCAGGGGTGGACTGGCATGTAGGGAACTCTGGAGATTTCCCTGTAAGACTCTGCACCCTGGGCAGGGGTGGACTGGCCTGTAGGGAATTCTGGAGATTTTCATGGAGGCCTCTGCACACTGGGCAGGGATGGACTGGCATATAGAGAATTCTGAGGATTTCCATGGAGGCCTCTGCACCCTGGGCAGGTGTGGACTGGCCTGTAGGGAACTTTGGAGATTTCCTGGTAGGCCTCTGCACCTGGGTAGGGGTGGACTAGCCTATAGGGAATTCTGGAGATTTCCATGGAGGCCTCTGCACCCTGGGCAGGGATGGACTGGCATATAGAGAATTCTGAGGATTTGCATGAAGGCCTCTGCACCCTGGGCAGGGGTAGACTGGCCTGTCAGGAACCTTGGAGATTTCCATGGATGCCTCTGGTCCCTGGGCCTTTTTTGTTTAGCAACTTCCATATTTTCTCATAGGAAATGCGCTGGGCTTGCTGAAAATGTGTAATTTGGGGTCCCTTTGAAAATTATTTCCAGGGCATCTTTTGGTCCCAGTACAGCTCTGGTTTCGAGAGGGCAATGTGCAGTCTCCACAAGATGTATAGTTTATAAGCACTGTACGCGTGCGCTGTCACCAATGGGAGTGGCATGCAGGCTGAAAATGGTAATGCAAGCCTGCGCAAGCATGCCCACGTACTTGCCATGCTTGGGCTGTTGCATCCGGATGCCGGGCTGTTACTAGCGTGCGTGTGTGTGTGTGTGTGTGTAGGGCCAGCCCTAGGATTCATGGGGCCAAGTGCAGCAAATTAAGTGCAGGGCCCATTCATTTGCATTTTATGACATCACAGGAAGTGTCATCACAGAAAGTAATATCACAAGATAATGACCACTACGTATGTAGGCAGAAGTGAAAAAAGTATAAAAGGTGCCCACCTTTTAAGCCCAACAATTTATAATGAAATATTCAAAAGAAAACAAAATCCAAACATGAGATGTGCGCTTTAATGGCACTTTTATGTGTTCTTGTGGGTAAGCGTCTGTGTTGGAAACATGGCAACCTGGTGTGAAATACTAGTAGCTGAACACTTGAGCAAGCACACATTGTTTTAATGCTGGCCTCAAAAACACACAACAGGGGTTGCGTCAACCTGTTGAGAAAGTGGACAGACGCTGTCCACCCAATGTATCGACTTGTGCCCTGAAAATCAGTACAGGGCCAGGACCAGAGAAAATATACGCTCCCGACTCCAGGATGACGGCCTCTCTTGTCATATCCTGGACAAATATTCATGGTTCACTGGCATGCTTCATGTATAATGTGAGGAAAAGGTTGCATTCTACTTAAACACTTTTTAGCTGGGTAAATATAAACATGTGGAAGAAAGGCAAACAGCTAAAACGGTTTTGTGCAATATGTTTAATTGTGCTTTTAGGCAGCTCACTGTTGCCTTGCATGTGCTGTCAGAATAAAAATGCCCCTTTGCAGTTCTTACCACTTTAAAAGCTCTGCTTTAGGAAAGAAAGTGATCGGCGGTGCTTACAAGCCCCGCAGCACCTATTGGGCTGATGGGAAGGTTGCGTGGAGGGTGGGGGGGAAAGGGGGGGTGGACGAACGTTTGTCTTTCCAGCGTTGCAGGAGGAGAATGACAGGTAACAAGTTGCCTCACCAGAAGAAACAAAAGGGACCAAACCTCGAGGGAGAACAGCCCTGCTTTTGAAAAAGGTAAGCTTCCCCTTCATCATGCATGCTGCAGCGTGTGCTGCCCATGTGCTCAGAGTGCACTGCAGCAATCATCCCCGTCATCATGCTGCAGCGTGTGCTGCCCGTGCGGTCAGGGTGCACTGCAGCAAGCGTCCCTGTCATCATGCTGTAGCGAGTGCCACCCGTGCGCTCAGAGTGCACTGCAGCAATCGTCCCCATCATCATGCATGCTGCAGCATGTGCCGCCCGTGCGCTCAGAGTGCACGGCAGCAATCGTCCCTGTCATCATGCTGCAGCGTGTGCCGCCCGTGCGCTCAGGATGAACTGCAGCAAGCGTCCCCGTCATCATGCTGCCTGTGTCGCACATGCGCTCAGAGTGCACTGCAGCAATCGTCCCCGTCATCATGCTGCAGAGTGTGCCGCCCATGCGCTCAGAGTGCACTGCAGCAATCGTCCCCGTCATCATGCTGCAGCGTGTGCCGCCCGTGCGCTCA
The DNA here is from genome assembly GCF_040938575.1 of Ambystoma mexicanum. Classification (NCBI taxonomy): domain Eukaryota; kingdom Metazoa; phylum Chordata; class Amphibia; order Caudata; family Ambystomatidae; genus Ambystoma; species Ambystoma mexicanum. The sequence continues at coordinate 1,502,957,411 of NC_090922.1, read as the reverse complement.
GAGTGCACTGCAGCAATCGTCCCCGTCATCATGAATGCTGCAGCATGTGCCGCCCGTGCGCTCAGAGTGCACGGCAGCAATCGTCCCTGTCATCATGCTGCAGCGTGTGCCGCCCGTGCGCTCAGGGTGCACTGCAGCAAGCGTCCCCATCATCATGCTGCAACGTGTGCCGCCCATGCGATCAGGGTGCACTGCAGCAAGCATCCCCGTCATCATGCTGCAGCGTGTGTCGCCCGTGCGCTCAGGGTGCACTGCAGCAAGCATCCCCGTCATCATGCTGCAGCGTGTGCCGCCCGTGCGCAGGGGGCACTGCAGCAAGCGTCCCCATCATCATGCTGCAGCGTGTGCCGCCCATGCGATCAGGGTGCACTGCAGCAAGCGTCCCTGTCATCATGCTGCAGCGTGTGCCGCCCGTGCGCTCAGGGTGCACTGCAGCAAGCGTCCCCGTCATCATGCTGCAGCGTGTGCCGCCCGTGCGCTCAGGGTGCACTGCAGCAAGAGTCCCCATCATCATGCTGCAGCGTGTGCCACCCGTGCGCTCAGGGTGCACTGCAGCAAGCATCCCTGTCATCATGTTGCAGCGTGTGCCGCCCGTGCGCTCAGAGTGCACGGCAGCAATCGTCCCCGTCATCATACTGCAGCGTGTGCCGCCCATACGCTCAGAGTGCACTGCAGCAATCGTCCCCGTCATCATGCTGCAGCGTGTGCCGCCCGTGCGCTCAATGTGCACTGCAGCAAGCCTCCCTGTCATCATGCATGCAGCGTGTGCTGCCCGTGCGCTCAGAGTGGACTGGTGCAAGCTTAGGGACTCTGAGTACACGGCCCATGCTGCAACCTGCAAGAAGAGGGAATTAACGGCACCCTCGGTGCAGGGCCCTATGATCGCGGGACCAAGTGCAGCTGCACATGCTGCAAGCGCCTAGCACCGGGGAATGAGAAGGAATGCAGAGAGTTGAGAAACCCCCTGCGTGGCCAACATTCTGGGAAGAGACCTCCTGCAGCATCCTTGTAGGAGAGGAGCTGTGCTGTCCCCCTTTGTCATCTTGCTTTTCACCAGTTTCTGTGTTGTTAAGGTTTGCAGGGAAAGACCCAGATGCGTGTTGGTCAATGACCTCTAGACACTGAATCCAAACCATTACTTTTTACCAGTGGAAGTTGTTGGTGTATGTGATTGGTCGGATGGCAGTAGTAACCTGGCCACTTACAGGGTAAAAGTTCTGAGTTATGACTTGCGATGCAGCCAGAGCACAACAGCAATGCTACTCCTGGTCTACGCAGAGGCTGTTCTAGAGACCTCCCAGTCGTGGAGCATTTCAGTGCCGCTCCAAGAACCGATAACTCTCAAAGAGGAAGCATGGAAGGATCAGTGCAAAGATTATTGCCGGCCTGGGCAAAAGGCCTTTTGGTCCTCTCCCCCACTACCAACCCTATGAGTCCTACTATAGTATGGTGACCAGATTTTTAAATCCAGAAATGGGGACAGGCCACCAAAGTAGGCCTGCAATTTCAGTGGGCATATAAACACAAAAGAAGGACTAAAACACACATAGGACTCCAATGAAACTGTAGTCCTACTTCTATGTTGGCTGTGTTTTCTGCACAAAGTACATGGATATTTAAAGCTCAGAACTCTCATTGGAGGAGATAACCCATGGAGGGGGGTGGGGAGGGGGGCAAGAAACACAAGCATGAAGAGCCGTGCCCGGCACGATTTCGGCATTTGTTTGAGGGTTACCGGCAAAAACCGGGACAATAGCCAGCCATCTCTCAAACACCCAGGACGGGGTTTCAAAACTTAAAAAAATCTCAAGACACTGCGACCAAGGGCAACATTGCGAACAAGGGCAAAACAACAGGGTGGTCCCAGCAGAACGAGTGTCCTGCCCGCCATGTTCACAAGATTTTCATAACGAGGTAAAATGCAATCATTCTCTCTTAAACACACAATAATTAACACACAGGCAGGATCTGAAACAGCAGAGCAGGCAGGATTAGAAATAGAAATATCAGGGCGGATTAACACAAATCACGATTCTATGTGGTGTTAGACATAACTACCATCCCGTATTCTCATCCCACACTCCCACCCCCGATGCGCCCAGGATGGGCCAATCTGGGCCGATTCAATGACTTCCAGTAATTCTGAAGAAGGTCTCCTCTAGGTTTAGAGGTGGAGCTGCGTTGGCTTTGCTTGCAGTATCTACGCCTATTCCCTGCAGCCGCCGAGGCAGGTGCTGGTTGCTGGTAGCTTCTCGCACCCTCCCTCCTTCCAGGCATCAGAGATCTACCCTTTGCTTGGCTGCAACTCGTTGGCATCTCTGTGATCTGGGACCAGAGGAGTAGTGGGGCTGCATCAGGCAGCCTCGAGCTGGTGGCACACACCACTGTCTGGTGGTGCAGGATTACCATTAATGGGCCGCCATGCGTGGAGGACGTGGCAGCGGCTCTGCAGACTGGCCCCCAGGAGGGGGCGCGGGGGCGTGGTGGCAGCCAAGATTCAGGAATAGGAATTTAAGTGTACAGCTGGGCGTTTCCACTGAGGTTCAATATTCGTGGAAATTTACCATTTCCACACAAACAGCCCAACACCCCACCCCCCTCCCACAGCTACGAATCAGTTTCATGTGCCAAGTCATTCATTGTGGTTCGTAAATACGGGCCTGACAGCTTGTGTAACTCACTGAAAAGGTACAGCACATGGAGCAGCTGTGCAAACTTTATTTACATGCAGAAAACAGCACAGGCAGCAAACGTTTACCCTCACTGACATACAGGAAGCATACAATGTGAATCACTGCCAGGTACTATCACTGTACAGGTACAGCACGGGCAGCAGCACAGAACAGGTACAGCACGGGGAGCAGCACAGAAAGCTTCCATCATAGACTCGACAGGTGAATCATGGCCCCAGAACTGCATGCTACTATCACTGTAGAGATACAACACGGGCAGCAGCACAGAAAGCTTCCATCATAGACTCGACATTTGCATCATGGGCGCAGAACTGAAAGCTACTATCACTGTACAGGTACAGCACGGGCAGCAGCACAGAAAGCTTCCATCATAGACTTGACAGGTACAGCACGAGTAGCAGCACAGAACAGGTAGAGCACGGGGAGCAGCACAGAAAGCTTCCATCATGCACTAGGCAGGTGCATCATGGGTGCAGAACTGCAAGCTACTTTCACTGTACAGATACAGCACGGGCGGCAGCACAGAAAGCTTCCATCACAGACTTGACATGTGCATAGTGGGTGCAGAACTGCAAGCTACTATCACTGAAAAGGTACAGCACAGGAAGCAGCACAGAAAGCTTCCATCATGCACTTGACAGGTGGATCATGGGTGCAGAACTGAAAGCTACTTTCACTGTACAGATACAGCATGGGCAGCAGCACAGAAAGCTTCCATCACAGACTCGACAGGTGCATCATGGGCTCAGAACGGCAAGCTACTATCACTGTACAGGTACAGCACGGGCAGCAGCACAGAAAGCTTCCATCATACATTCGACAGGTGCATCATGGGGAGCAGCACAGAAAGCTACTATCACTGAACAGGTACAGCACAGGGAGCAGCACTGAACAGGTAGAGCACGGGCAGCAGCACAGAAAGCTTCCATCATGCACTAGACCAGTGCATCATGGACGGCAGAACTGCAAGCTACTATCACTGTACAGGTACAGCACGGGCAGCAGCACAGAAAGCTTCCATCATGCATTGGACAGGTGCATCATGGGGAGCAGCACAGAAAGCTACTATCACTGAACAGGTACAGCACAGGGAGCAGCACTGAACAGGTAGAGCACGGGCAGCAGCACAGAAAGCTTCCATCATGCACTAGACCAGTGCATCATGGACGGCAGAACTGCACGCTACTATCACTGAACAGGTACAGCACGGGTAGCAGCAGTGAACAGGTATAGCACGGGCAGCAGCAAAGATGGCTTCCATCATAGACTCGACAGGTGCAGCATGGCCGCAGAACTGCAAGCTACTATCAATGAACAGGTACAGCACAGGGAGCAGCACAGAAAGCTTCCATCATAGACTCGATAGGTGCATCATGGGCAGCAGCACAGAAAGCTACTATCACCAAACAGGTACAGCACAGGGAGCAGCACTGAACAGGTACAGCACGGGCAGCAGCAGAAAAAGCTTCCATCATAGACTCGACAGGTGCATCATGGGGAGCAGCACAGAAAGATACTATCACTGAACAGGTACAGCACGGGGAGCAGCAGTGAACAGGTATAGCACGGGCAGCAGCAAAGATGGCTTCCATCATAGACTCGACAGGTGCAGCATGGCCGCAGAACTGCAAGCTACTATCAATGAACAGGTACAGCACGGGGAGCAGCACAGAAAGCTTCCATCATAGAGATGACAGGTGCATCATGGGTGCAGACCGGCAAGCTACTATCACGGAACAGGTACAGCACGGGCAGCAGCATAGAAAGCTTCCTTCATAGACTCGACAGGTGCTTCATGGGCAGCAGCACAGAAAGCCACTATCACTGAACAGGCACAGCGTGGGTAGCAGCACAGAAAGCTTCCATCATAGACTCGACAGATGCATCATGGGTGCAGAACTGCAAGCTACTATCACTGAACAGTTACAGCACGGGTAGCAGCAGCGAAAGCTTCCATCATAGACTCGAAAGGTGCATCATGGGTGCAGAACTTCAAGCTACTATCACTGAACAGGTACAGCACAGGTAGCAGCACATAAAGCTTCCATCATGCACCAGACTGGTGCTTCTCGGACGGCAGAACTGAAAGCTACTATCACTGAACAGGTACAGCACAGATAGCAGCACAAAAAGCTTCCATCATGGCCTAGACCAGGGCATCATGGGCGGCAGAACTGCAAGCTACTATCACCGAACAGGTACAGCACAGGTAGCAGCACAGAAAACTTCCATCATGCAGTAGAAAGGAGCATCTCAGATAGCAGACCTGCAAGCTACTATCACTGAACAGGTACAGCACATTTAGCAGCACAGAAAGCTTCCATCATAGACTCGACAGGTGCATAATGGGTGCAGAACTGCTAGCTACTATCACTGAACAGGTACAGCACAGGTAGCAGCACAGAAAGCTTCCATCATGCACTAGACCGGTGCATCATGGAGGGCAGCACTGCAAGCTACTATCGCTGTACAGGTACAGCATGGGAGCAGCACATAAAGCTTCCATCATGCACTAGACCAGTGCATCAGAGACGGCAGAACTGCACTCTACTATCACTGTACAGGTACAGCACGGGTAGCAGCACAGAACGCTTCCATCATGCACTAGACCAGTGCATCATGGACGGCACAACTGCAAGCTACTATCACTGGACAGTTACATCACGGGTAGCAGCACAGAAAGCTTCCATCATGCACTAGACCAGTGCATCAGAGACGGCAGAACTGCACACTACTATCACTGTACAGGTACAGCACGGGTAGCAGCACAGAACGCTTCCATCATGCACTAGACCAGTGCATCATGGACGGCAGAACGGCACACTACTATCATTGGAAAGGTACAGCACTGGACAGGTACAGCACGGGTAGCAGCACAGAAAGCTTTCATCATAGAGATGACAGGTACATCATGGGCAGCAGCGCAGAAAGCTTCCATCATGCACTAGACCAGTGCATCATGGACGGCAGAACTGCACGCTACTATCACTGTACAAGTACAGCACGGGGAGCAGCACAGAAAGCTTCCATCATGCACTAGACCAGTGCATCATGGACGGCAGAACTGCACTCTACTATCACTGTACAGGTACAGCACGGATAGCAGCACAGAAAGCTTCCATCATGCACTAGACGAGTGGACGGCAGAACTGCACTCTACTATCACTGTACAGGTACAGCACTGGACAGGTACAGCACGGGGAGCAGCACAGAAAGCTTCCATCATGCACTAGACCAGTGCATCATGGACGGCAGAACTGCACGCTACTATCACTGTACAGGTACAGCACGGGTAGCAGCACAGAATGCTTCCATCATGCACTAGACCAGTGTATCATGGACGGCAGGACTGCACTCTACTATCACTGAACAGGTAAAGCACGGGGAGCAGCACAGAAAGCTTCCATCATGCACTAGACCAGTGCATCATGGACGGCAGAACTGCACTCTACTATCACTGAACAGGTACAGCACGGGGAGCAGCACAGAAAGCTTCCATCATGGACTAGACCAGTGCATCATGGACGGCAGAACTGCACTCTAGTATCACTGAACAGGTACAGCACGGGGAGCAGCACAGAAAGCTACCATCATGCACTAGACCAGTGCATCATGGACGGCAGAACTGCACTCTAGTATCACTGTACAGGTACAGCACGGGTAGCAGCACAGAAGGCTTCCATCATGCACTAGACCAGTGCATCATGGACGGCAGAACTGCACTCTACTATCAGGTACAGGTACAGCACGGGGAGCAGCACAGAAAGCTTCCATCATGCACTAAACCAGTGCATCATGGACGGCAGAACTGCACTCTACTATCACTGAACAGGTACAGCACGGGGGAGCAGCACAGAACGATTCAATCATGGCTTAGACCAGTGCATCATAGACGGCAGAACTGCACTCTACTATCACTGTACAGGTACAGCACGGTTAGCAGCACAGAACGATTCAATCATGGCTTAGACCAGTGCATCATAGACGGCAGAACTGCACTCTACTATCACTGTACAGGTACAGCACGGGTAGCAGCACAGAACTCTTCCATCATGCACTAGACCAGTGCACCATGGACGGCAGAACTGCATGCTACTATCACTGTACAGGTACAGCACGGGTAGCAGCACAGAACGCTTCCATCATGCACTAGACCAGTGCATCATGGACGGCAGAACTGCACTCTACTATCACTGAACAGCTACAGCACAGGTAGCAGCACAGAAAGCTTCCATCATGCACTAGACCAGTGCATCATGGACGGCAGAACTGCACTAAACTATCACTGAACAGGTACAGCACGGGTAGCAGCACAGAAAGCTTCCATCATGCACTAGACCAGTGCATCAGGGACTGCAGAACTGCACTAAACTATCACTGAACAGGTGCAGCACGGGTAGCAGCACAGAAAGCTTCCATCATGGCCTAGACCAGTGCATGATGGACGGCAGAACTGCACGCTACTATCACTGAACAGGTACATCACGGGTAGGAGCACAGAAAGCTTCCATCATGCACTAGACCAGTGCATCAGGGACGGCAGAACTGCACTAAACTATCACTGAACAGGCACAGCACGGGTAGCAGCACAGAACGCTTCCATCATGCACTAGACCAGTGCATCATGGACGGCAGAACTGCACTCTACTATCACTGAACAGGTACAGCACGGGTAGCAGCACAGAACGCTTCCATCATGCACTAGACCAGTGCATCAGGGACGGCAGAACTGCACTAAAATATCACTGAACAGGAACAGCACGGGTAGCTGCACAGAAAGCTTCCATCATGGTCTAGACCAGTGCATGATGGACGGCAGAACTGCACGCTACTATCACTTAACATGTACAGCACGGGTAGCAGCACAGAAAGCTTCCATCATGCACTAGACCAGTGCATCATGGACGGCAGAACTGCACTCTACTATCACTGAACAGGTACAGCACGGGGGGCAGCACAGAAAGCTTCCATGATGCACTAGACCAGTGCATCATGGACGGCAGAACTGCACTCTAGTATCACTGTACAGGTACAGCACGGGGGCAGCACAGAAAGCTTCCATCATGCACTAGAGCAGTGCATCATGGACGGCAGAACTGCACGCTACTATCACTGAACAGGTACAGCACGGTTAGCAGCACAGAACACTTCCATCATGCACTAGACCAGTGCATCATGGACGGCAGAACTGCACTCTACTATCACTAAACAGGTACAGCACAGGGAGCAGCACAGAACGTTTCCATCATGCACTAGACCAGTGCATCATGGACGGCAGAACTGCACTCTACTATCACTGAACAGGTACAGCACGGTTAGAAGCACAGAAAGCTTCCATCATGCACTAGACCAGTGCATCATGGACGGCAGAACTGCACTAAACTATCACTGAACAGGTACAGCACGGGTAGCAGCACAGAAAGCTTCCATCATGCAATAGACAACTGCATCAGGGACGGCAGAACTTCACTCTACTATCACTGTACAGGTACAGCACGGGTAGGAGCACAGACGCTTCCATTATGCACTAGACCAGTGCATCATGGACGGCAGAACTGCACGCTACTATCACTGTACAGGTACAGAACGGGTAGCAGCACAGGACGCTTCCTTCATGCACTAGACCAGTACATCATGGACGGCAGAACTGCACTAAACTATCACTGAACAGGTACAGCACGGGTAGCAGCACAGAAAGCTTCCATCATGCACTAGGCAGGTGCATCATGGGTGCAGAACTGCAAGCTACTTTCACTGTACAGATACAGCACGGGCGGCAGCACAGAAAGCTTCCATCACAGACTTGACATGTGCATAGTGGGTGCAGAACTGCAAGCTACTATCACTGAAAAGGTACAGCACAGGAAGCAGCACAGAAAGCTTCCATCATGCACTTGACAGGTGGATCATGGGTGCAGAACTGAAAGCTACTTTCACTGTACAGATACAGCATGGGCAGCAGCACAGAAAGCTTCCATCACAGACTCGACAGGTGCATCATGGGCTCAGAACGGCAAGCTACTATCACTGTACAGGTACAGCACGGGCAGCAGCACAGAAAGCTTCCATCATACATTCGACAGGTGCATCATGGGGAGCAGCACAGAAAGCTACTATCACTGAACAGGTACAGCACAGGGAGCATCACTGAACAGGTACAGCACGGGCAGCAGCACAAAAAGCTTCCATCACAGACTCGACAGGTGCATCATGGGCTCAGAACGGCAAGCTACTATCACTGTACAGGTACAGCACGGGCAGCAGCACAGAAAGCTTCCATCATACATTGGACAGGTGCATCATGGGGAGCAGCACAGAAAGCTACTATCACTGAACAGGTACAGCACAGGGAGCAGCACTGAACAGGTAGAGCACGGGCAGCAGCACAGAAAGCTTCCATCATGCACTAGACCAGTGCATCATGGACGGCAGAACTGCACGCTACTATCACTGAACAGGTACAGCACGGGTAGCAGCAGTGAACAGGTATAGCACGGGCAGCAGCAAAGATGGCTTCCATCATAGACTCGACAGGTGCAGCATGGCCGCAGAACTGCAAGCTACTATCAATGAACAGGTACAGCACAGGGAGCAGCACAGAAAGCTTCCATCATAGACCCGATAGGTGCATCATGGGCAGCAGCACAGAAAGCTACTATCACCAAACAGGTACAGCACAGGGAGCAGCACTGAACAGGTACAGCACGGGCAGCAGCAGAAAAAGCTTCCATCATAGACTCGAAAGGTGCATCATGGGGAGCAGCACAGAAAGATACTATCACTGAACAGGTACAGCACGGGGAGCAGCAGTGAACAGGTATAGCACGGGCAGCAGCAAAGATGGCTTCCATCATAGACTCGACAGGTGCAGCATGGCTGCAGAACTGCAAGCTACTATCAATGAACAGGTACAGCACGGGGAGCAGAACAGAAAGCTTCCATCATAGAGATGACAGGTGCATCATGGGTGCAGACCGGCAAGCTACTATCACGGAACAGGTACAGCACGGGCAGCAGCATAGAAAGCTTCCTTCATAGACTCGACAGGTGCTTCATGGGCAGCAGCACAGAAAGCCACTATCACTGAACAGGCACAGCGTGGGTAGCAGCACAGAAAGCTTCCATCATAGACTCGACAGATGCATCATGGGTGCAGAACTGCAAGCTACTATCACTGAACAGTTACAGCACGGGTAGCAGCAGCGAAAGCTTCCATCATAGACTCGAAAGGTGCATCATGGGTGCAGAACTTCAAGCTACTATCACTGAACAGGTACAGCACAGGTAGCAGCACATAAAGCTTCCATCATGCACCAGACTGGTGCTTCTCGGACGGCAGAACTGAAAGCTACTATCACTGAACAGGTACAGCACAGATAGCAGCGCAAAAAGCTTCCATCATGGCCTAGACCAGGGCATCATGGGCGGCAGAACTGCAAGCTACTATCACCGAACAGGTACAGCACAGGTAGCAGCACAGAAAACTTCCATCATGCAGTAGAAAGGAGCATCTCAGATAGCAGACCTGCAAGCTACTATCACTGAACAGGTACAGCACATTTAGCAGCACAGAAAGCTTCCATCATAGACTCGACAGGTGCATAATGGGTGCAGAACTGCTAGCTACTATCACTGAACAGGTACAGCACAGGTAGCAGCACAGAAAGCTTCCATCATGCACTAGACCGGTGCATCATGGAGGGCAGCACTGCAAGCTACTATCGCTGTACAGGTACAGCATGGGAGCAGCACATAAAGCTTCCATCATGCACTAGACCAGTGCATCAGAGACGGCAGAACTGCACACTACCATCACTGTACAGGTACAGCACGGGTAGCAGCACAGAACGCTTCCATCATGCACTAGACCAGTGCATCATGGACGGCACAACTGCAAGCTACTATCACTGGACAGTTACATCACGGGTAGCAGCACAGAAAGCTTCCATCATGCACTAGACCAGTGCATCAGAGACGGCAGAACTGCACACTACTATCACTGTACAGGTACAGCACGGGTAGCAGCACAGAACGCTTCCATCATGCACTAGACCAGTGCATCATGGACGGCAGAACGGCACACTACTATCATTGGAAAGGTACAGCACTGGACAGGTACAGCACGGGTAGCAGCACAGAAAGCTTTCATCATAGAGATGACAGGTACATCATGGGCAGCAGCGCAGAAAGCTTCCATCATGCACTAGACCAGTGCATCATGGACGGCAGAACTGCACGCTACTATCACTGTACAAGTACAGCACGGGTAGCAGCACAGAAAGCTTCCATCATGCACTAGACCAGTGCATCATGGACGGCAGAACTGCACTCTACTATCACTGTACAGGTACAGCACGGATAGCAGCACAGAAAGCTTCCATCATGCACTAGACGAGTGGACGGCAGAACTGCACTCTACTATCACTGTACAGGTACAGCACTGGACAGGTACAGCACGGGGAGCAGCACAGAAAGCTTCCATCATGCACTAGACCAGTGCATCATGGACGGCAGAACTGCACGCTACTATCACTGTACAGGTACAGCACGGGTAGCAGCACAGAATGCTTCCATCATGCACTAGACCAGTGTATCACGGACGGCAGGACTGCACTCTACTATCACTGAACAGGTAAAGCACGGGGAGCAGCACAGAAAGCTTCCATCATGCACTAGACCAGTGCATCATGGACGGCAGAACTGCACTCTACTATCACTGAACAGGTACAGCACGGGGAGCAGCACAGAAAGCTTCCATCATGCACTAGACCAGTGCATCATGGACGGCAGAACTGCACTCTAGTATCACTGAACAGGTACAGCACGGGGAGCAGCACAGAAAGCTACCATCATGCACTAGACCAGTGCATCATGGACGGCAGAACTGCACTCTAGTATCACTGTACAGGTACAGCACGGGTAGCAGCACAGAAGGCTTCCATCATGCACTAGACCAGTGCATCATGGACGGCAGAACTGCACTCTACTATCAGGTACAGGTACAGCACGGGGAGCAGCACAGAAAGCTTCCATCATGCACTAAACCAGTGCATCATGGACGGCAGAACTGCACTCTACTATCACTGAACAGGTACAGCACGGGGGAGCAGCACAGAAAGCTTCCATCATGCACTAGACCAGTGCATCATGGACGGCAAAGCTACCATCATGCACTAGACCAGTGCATCATGGACGGCAGAACTGCACGCAACTATCAATGAACAGGTACAGCACGGTTAGCAGCACAGAACGATTCAATCATGGCTTAGACCAGTGCATCATAGACGGCAGAACTGCACTCTACTATCACTGTACAGGTACAGCACGGGTAGCAGCACAGAACTCTTCCATCATGCACTAGACCAGTGCATCATGGACGGCAGAACTGCATGCTACTATCACTGTACAGGTACAGCACGGGTAGCAGCACAGAACGCTTCCATCATGCACTAGACCAGTGCATCATGGACGGCAGAACTGCACTCTACCATCACTGAACAGCTACAGCACAGGTAGCAGCACAGAAAGCTTCCATCATGCACTAGACCAGTGCATCATGGACGGCAGAACTGCACTAAACTATCACTGAACAGGTACAGCACGGGTAGCAGCACAGAAAGCTTCCATCATGCACTAGACCAGTGCATCAGGGACTGCAGAACTGCACTAAACTATCACTGAACAGGTGCAGCACGGGTAGCAGCACAGAAAGCTTCCATCATGGCCTAGACCAGTGCATGATGGACGGCAGAACTGCACGCTACTATCACTGAACAGGTACATCACGGGTAGGAGCACAGAAAGCTTCCATCATGCACTAGACCAGTGCATCAGGGACGGCAGAACTGCACTAAACTATCACTGAACAGGCACAGCACGGGTAGCAGCACAGAACGCTTCCATCATGCACTAGACCAGTGCATCATGGACGGCAGAACTGCACTCTACTATCACTGAACAGGTACAGCACGGGTAGCAGCACAGAATGCTTCCATCATGCACTAGACCAGTGCATCAGGGACGGCAGAACTGCACTAAAATATCACTGAACAGGAACAGCACGGGTAGCTGCACAGAAAGCTTCCATCATGGTCTAGACCAGTGCATGATGGACGGCAGAACTGCACGCTACTATCACTTAACATGTACAGCACGGGTAGCAGTGCATCATGGACGGCAGAACTGCACTCTACTATCACTGAACAGGTACAGCACGGGGGGCAGCACAGAAAGCTTCCATGATGCACTAGACCAGTGCATCATGGACGGCAGAACTGCACTCTAGTATCACTGTACAGGTACAGCACGGGGGCAGCACAGAAAGCTTCCATCATGCACTAGAGCAGTGCATCATGGACGGCAGAACTGCACGCTACTATCACTGAACAGGTACAGCACGGTTAGCAGCACAGAACACTTCCATCATGCACTAGACCAGTGCATCATGGACGGCAGAACTGCACTCTACTATCACTAAACAGGTACAGCACAGGGAGCAGCACAGAACGTTTCCATCATGCACTAGACCAGTGCATCATGGACGGCAGAACTGCACTCTACTATCACTGAACAGGTACAGCACGGTTAGAAGCACAGAAAGCTTCCATCATGCACTAGACCAGTGCATCATGGACGGCAGAACTGCACTAAACTATCACTGAACAGGTACAGCACGGGGGCAGCACAGAAAGCTTCCATCATGCACTAGAGCAGTGCATCATGGACCGCAGAACTGCACGCTACTATCACTGAACAGGTACAGCACGGTTAGCAGCACAGAACACTTCCATTATGCACTAGACCAGTGCATCATGGACGGCAGAACTGCACGCTACTATCACTGTACAGGTACAGAACGGGTAGCAGCACAGGACGCTTCCTTCATGCACTAGACCAGTGCATCATGGACGGCAGAACTGCACTTAACTATCACTGAACAGGTACAGCACGGGTAGCAGCACAGAAAGCTTCCATCATGCACTAGACCAGTGCATCATGGACGGCAGAACTGCACTAAACTATCACTGAACAGGTACAGCACGGGTAGCAGCACAGAAAGCTTCCATCATGGCCTAGACCAGTGCATCATGGACGGCAGAACTGCACGCTACTATCACTGAACAGGTACAGCGCGGGTAGCAGCATAGAACGCTTCCATCATGCACTAGACCAGTGTTTAAGGGACGGCAGAACTGCACTAAACTATCACTGGACAGGTACAGCGCGGGTAGCAGCACAGAAAGCTTCCATCATGGCCTAGACCAGTGCATGATGGACGGCAGAACTGCATGCTACTATCACTGAACAGGTACAGCGCGGGTAGCAGCACAGAAAGCTTCTATAATGGCCTAGACCAGTGCATCATGGACGGCAGAACTGCACGCTACTATTACTGAACAGGTACAGCGCGGGTAGCAGCACAGAAAGCTTCCATCATGGCCTATACCAGTGCATCATGGACGGCAGAACTGCACGCTACTATCACTGAACAGGTACATCACGGGTAGCAGCACAGAAAGCTTCCATCATGCACTAGACCAGTGCATCAGGGACGGCAGAACGGCACTAAACTATCACTGAACAGGTACAGCACGGTTAGCAGCACAGAAAGCTTCCATCATGCACTAGACCAGTGCATCATGGACGGCAGAACTGCACTAAACTATCACTGAACAGGTACAGCACGGGTAGCAGCACAGAAAGCTTCCATCATGGCCTAGACCAGTGTATCATGGACGGCAGAACTGCACGCTACTATCACTGAACAGGTACAGCGCGGGTAGCAGCATAGAACGCTTCCATCATGCACTAGACCAGTGTTTAAGGGACGGCAGAACTGCACTAAACTATCACTGGACAGGTACAGCGCGGGTAGCAGCACAGAAAGCTTCCATCATGGCCTAGACCAGTGCATGATGGACGGCAGAACTGCATGCTACTATCACTGAACAGGTACAGCGCGGGTAGCAGCACAGAAAGCTTCTATAATGGCCTAGACCCGTGCATCATGGACGGCAGAACTGCACGCTACTATTACTGAACAGGTACAGCGCGGGTAGCAGCACAGAAAGCTTCCATCATGGCCTATACCAGTGCATCATGGACGGCAGAACTGCACGCTACTATCACTGAACAGGTACATCACGGGTAGCAGCACAGAAAGCTTCCATCATGCACTAGACCAGTGCATCAGGGACGGCAGAACGGCACTAAACTATCACTGAACAGGTACAGCACGGTTAGCAGCACAGAACGCTTCCATCATGCAGTAGACCAGTGCATCATGGATGGCAGAACTGCACTCTACTATCACTGAACAGGTACAGCACGGGTAGCAGCACAGAACGCTTCCATCATGCACTAGACCAGTGCATCAGGGACGGCAGAACTGCACTAAAATATCACTGAACAGGTACAGCACGGGTAGCAGCACAGAAAGCTTCCATCATGGCCTAGACCAGTGCATCATGGACGGCAGAACTGCACGCTACTATCACTGAACAGGTACAGCGCGGGTAGCAGCACAGAACGCTTCCATCATGCACTAGACCAGTGTATCAGGGAAGGCAGAACTGCACTAAACTATCACTGGACAGGTACAGCGCGGGTAGCAGCACAGAAAGCTTCCATCATGGCCTAGACCAGTGCATCATGGACGGCAGAAGTGCACGCTACTATCACTGAACAGGTACAGCGCGGGTAGCAGCACAGAAAGCTTCCATCATGGCCTAGACCAGTGCATCATGGACGGCAGAACTGCACGCTACTATCACTGAACAGGTACATCACGGGTAGCAGCACAGAAAGCTTCCATCATGCACTAGACCAGTGCATCAGGGACGGCAGAACTGCACTAAACTATCACTGAACAGGTACAGCACGGGTAGCAGCACAGAACGCTTCCATCATGCACTAGACCAGTGCATCATGGACAGCAGAACTGCACTCTACTATCACTGAACAGGTACAGCACGGGTAGCAGCACAGAACGCTTCCATCATGCAATAGACCAGTGCATCAGGGACGGCAGAACTGCACTAAAATATCACTGAACAGGAACAGCACGGGTAGCAGCACAGAAAGCTTCCATCATGGCCGAGACCAGTGCATGATGGACGGCAGAACTGCACGCTACTATCACTGAACAGGTACAGCGCGGGTAGCAGCACAGAAAGCTTCCATCATGGCCTAGACCAGTGCATCATGGACGGCAGAACTGCACTCTACTATCACTGAACAGGTACAGCATGGGGGGCAGCACAGAAAGCTTCCATGATGCTCTAGACCAGTGCATCATGGACGGCAGAACTGCACGCTACTATCACTGAACAGGTACAGCACGGGAAACAGCACAGAACGCTTCCATCATGCACTAGACCAGTGCATCATGGACGGCAGAACTGCACTCTACTATCACTAAACAGGTACAGCACAGGGAGCAGCACAGAACGCTTCCATCATGCACTAGACCAGTGCATCATGGACGGCAGAACTGCACTCTACTATCATTGAACAGGTACAGCACGGGTAGCAGCACAGAAAGCTTCCATCATGCACTAGACCAGTGCATCAGGGACGGCAGAACTGCACTCTACTATCACTGTACAGGTACAGCACGGGTAGCAGCACAGAAAGCTTCCATCATGGCCTAGACCAGTGCATCATGGACGGCAGAACTGTACTCTACTATCACTGAACAGGTACAGCATGGGGGCAGCACAGAAAGCTTCCATGATGCTCTTGACCAGTGCATCATGGACGGCAGAACTGCACGCTACTATCACTTAACAGGTACAGCACGGGAAGCAGCACAGAACGCTTCCATCATGCACTAGACCAGTGCATCATGGACGGCAGAACTGCACTCTACTATCACTAAACAGGTACAGCACAGGGAGCAGCACAGAACGCTTCCATCATCCACTAGACCAGTGCATCATGGACGGCAGAACTGCACTCTACTATCACTGAACAGGTACAGCACGGGTAGCAGCACAGAAAGCTTCCATCATGCACTAGACCAGTGCATCAGGGACGGCAGAACTGCACTCTACTATCACTGTACAGGTACAGCACGGGTAGCAGCACAGAAAGCTTCCATCATGGCCTAGACCAGTGCATCATGGACGGCAGAACTGTACTCTACTATCACTGAACAGGTACAGCGCGGGTAGCAGCACAGAACGCTTGCATCGTGCACTAGACCAGTGTATCAGGGACGGCAGAACTGCACTAAACTATCACTGAACAGGTACAGCGCGGGTAGCAGCACAGAAAGCTTCCATCATGGCCTAGACCAGTGCATGATGGACGGCAGAACTGCACGCTACTATCACTGAACAGGTACAGCACGGGGAGCAGCACAGAAAGCTTCCATCATGCACTAGTCCAGTGCATCATGGACGGCAGAACTGCACTCTAGTATCACTGTACAGGTACAGCTCGGGGGGCAGCACAGATAGCTTCCATCATGGCCTAGACCAGTGCATCATGGACGGCAGAACTGCACGCTACTATCACTGAACAGGTACAGCACGGGTAGCAGCACAGAACGCTTCCATCATGCACTAGACCAGTGCATCATGGACGGCAGAACTGCACGCTACTATCACTGAACAGGTACAGCACTGGTAGCAGCACAGAACGCTTCCATCATGCACTAGACCAGTGCATCAGGGACGGCAGAACTGCACTAAACTATCACTGAACAGGTACAGCACGGGTAGCAGCACAGGAAGCTTCTATCATGGCCTAGACCAGTGCATCATGGATGGCAGAACTGCACGCTACTATCACTGTACAGGTACAGCACGGGGTAGCAGCACAGAACGCTTCCACCATGCACTAGACCAGTGCATCATGGACGGCAGAACTGCACGCTCCTATCACTGGACAGGTACAGCACAGGTAGCAGCACAGAAAGCTTCCATCATGCACTAGACCAGTGCATCATGGACGGCAGAACTGCACGCTACTATCACTGAAAAGGTACAGCACGGGTAGCAGCACAGAAAGCTTTCATCATGCACTAGACCAGTGCATCAGGGATGGCAGAACTGCACTAAACTATCACTGAACAGGTACAGCATGGGTAGCAGCACAGAAAGCTTCCATCATGCACTAGACCAGTGCATCAGGGACGGCAGAACTGCACTAAAATATCACTGAACAGGTACAGCACGGGTAGCAGCACAGAAAGCTTCCATCATGGCCTAGACCAGTGCATCATGGGTGGCAGAACTGCACGCTACTATTACTGTACAAGTACAGCACGGGGTAGCAGCACAGAACGCTTCCATCATGCACTAGGCCAGTGCATCATGGACGGCAGAACTGCACGCTACTATCACTGAACAGGTACAGCGCGGGGAGCAGCACAAAAAGCTTCCATCATGGCCTAGACCAGTGCATCATGGACGGCAGAACTGCACGCTACTATCACTGAACAGGTACAGCACGGGGAGCAGCACAGAAAGCTTCCATCATGCACTAGTCCAGTGCATCATGGACGGCAGAACTGCACTCTAGTATCACTGTACAGGTACAGCACGGGGGGCAGCACAGATAGCTTCCATCATGGCCTAGACCAGTGCATCATGGACGGCAGAACTGCACGCTACTATCACTGAACAGGTACAGCACGGGTAGCAGCACAGAACGCTTCCATCATGCACTAGACCAGTGCATCATGGACGGCAGAACTGCACGCTACTATCACTGAACAGGTACAGCACTGGTAGCAGCACAGAACGCTTCCATCATGCACTAGACCAGTGCATCAGGGACGGCAGAACTGCACTAAACTATCACTGAACAGGTACAGCACGGGTAGCAGCACAGGAAGCTTCTATCATGGCCTAGACCAGTGCATCATGGATGGCAGAACTGCACGCTACTATCACTGTACAGGTACAGCACGGGGTAGCAGCACAGAACGCTTCCACCATGCACTAGACCAGTGCATCATGGACGGCAGAACTGCACGCTCCTATCACTGGACAGGTACAGCACAGGTAGCAGCACAGAAAGCTTCCATCATGCACTAGACCAGTGCATCATGGACGGCAGAACTGCACGCTACTATCACTGAACAGGTACAGCACGGGTAGCAGCACAGAAAGCTTTCATCATGCACTAGACCAGTGCATCAGGGATGGCAGAACTGCACTAAACTATCACTGAACAGGTACAGCATGGGTAGCAGCACAGAAAGCTTCCATCATGCACTAGACCAGTGCATCAGGGACGGCAGAACTGCACTAAACTATCACTGAACAGGTACAGCACGGGTAGCAGCACAGAAAGCTTCCATCATGGCCTAGACCAGTGCATCATGGGTGGCAGAACTGCACGCTACTATTACTGTACAAGTACAGCACGGGGTAGCAGCACAGAACGCTTCCATCATGCACTAGGCCAGTGCATCATGGACGGCAGAACTGCACGCTACTATCACTGAACAGGTACAGCGCGGGGAGCAGCACAAAAAGCTTCCATCATGGCCTAGACCAGTGCATCATGGACGGCAGAACTGCACGCTACTATCACTGAACAGGTACAGCACGGGGAGCAGCACAGAAAGCTTCCATCATGCACTAGTCCAGTGCATCATGGACGACAGAACTGCACTCTAGTATCACTGTACAGGTACAGCACGGGGGGCAGCACAGAAAGCTTCCATCATGCACTAGACCAGTGCATCATGGACGGCAGAACTGCACGCTACTATCACTGGACAGGTACAGCACAGGTAGCAGCACAGAACGCTTCCATCATGCACTAGACCAGTGCATCATGGACGGCAGAACTGCACGCTACTATCACTGAACAGGTACAGCACTGGTAGCAGCACAGAAAGCTTCCATCATGCACTAGTCCAGTGCATCATGGACGGCAGAACTGCACTCTAGTATCACTGTACAGGTACAGCACGGGGGGCAGCACAGATAGCTTCCATCATGGCCTAGACCAGTGCATCATGGACGGCAGAACTGCACGCTACTATCACTGAACAGGTACAGCACGGGTAGCAGCACAGAACGCTTCCATCATGCACTAGACCAGTGCATCATGGACGGCAGAACTGCACGCTACTATCACTGAACAGGTACAGCACTGGTAGCAGCACAGAACGCTTCCATCATGCACTAGACCAGTGCATCAGGGACGGCAGAACTGCACTAAACTATCACTGAACAGGTACAGCACGGGTAGCAGCACAGGAAGCTTCTATCATGGCCTAGACCAGTGCATCATGGATGGCAGAACTGCACGCTACTATCACTGTACAGGTACAGCACGGGGTAGCAGCACAGAACGCTTCCACCATGCACTAGACCAGTGCATCATGGACGGCAGAACTGCACGCTCCTATCACTGGACAGGTACAGCACAGGTAGCAGCACAGAAAGCTTCCATCATGCACTAGACCAGTGCATCATGGACGGCAGAACTGCACGCTACTATCACTGAACAGGTACAGCACGGGTAGCAGCACAGAAAGCTTTCATCATGCACTAGACCAGTGCATCAGGGATGGCAGAACTGCACTAAACTATCACTGAACAGGTACAGCATGGGTAGCAGCACAGAAAGCTTCCATCATGCACTAGACCAGTGCATCAGGGACGGCAGAACTGCACTAAACTATCACTGAACAGGTACAGCACGGGTAGCAGCACAGAAAGCTTCCATCATGGCCTAGACCAGTGCATCATGGGTGGCAGAACTGCACGCTACTATTACTGTACAAGTACAGCACGGGGTAGCAGCACAGAACGCTTCCATCATGCACTAGGCCAGTGCATCATGGACGGCAGAACTGCACGCTACTATCACTGAACAGGTACAGCGCGGGGAGCAGCACAAAAAGCTTCCATCATGGCCTAGACCAGTGCATCATGGACGGCAGAACTGCACGCTACTATCACTGAACAGGTACAGCACGGGGAGCAGCACAGAAAGCTTCCATCATGCACTAGTCCAGTGCATCATGGACGACAGAACTGCACTCTAGTATCACTGTACAGGTACAGCACGGGGGGCAGCACAGAAAGCTTCCATCATGCACTAGACCAGTGCATCATGGACGGCAGAACTGCACGCTACTATCACTGGACAGGTACAGCACAGGTAGCAGCACAGAACGCTTCCATCATGCACTAGACCAGTGCATCATGGACGGCAGAACTGCACTCTACTATCACTGAACAGGTACAGCACGGTTAGCAGCACAGAACGCTTCCATCATGCAGTAGACCAGTGCATCATGGATGGCAGAACTGCACTCTACTATCACTGAACAGGTACAGCACGGGTAGCAGCACAGAACGCTTCCATCATGCACTAGACCAGTGCATCAGGGACGGCAGAACTGCACTAAACTATCACTGAAAAGGTACAGCACGGGTAGCAGCACAGAAAGCTTCCATCATGGCCTAGACCAGTGCATCATGGACGGCAGAACTGCACGCTACTATCACTGAACAGGTACAGCGCGGGTAGCAGCACAGAACGCTTCCATCATGCACTAGACCAGTGTATCAGGGAAGGCAGAACTGCACTAAACTATCACTGGACAGGTACAGCGCGGGTAGCAGCACAGAAAGCTTCCATCATGGCCTAGACCAGTGCATGATGGACGGCAGAAGTGCACGCTACTATCACTGAACAGGTACAGCGCGGGTAGCAGCACAGAAAGCTTCCATCATGGCCTAGACCAGTGCATCATGGACGGCAGAACTGCACGCTACTATCACTGAACAGGTACATCACGGGTAGCAGCACAGAAAGCTTCCATCATGCACTAGACCAGTGCATCAGGGACGGCAGAACTGCACTAAACTATCACTGAACAGGTACAGCACGGGTAGCAGCACAGAACGCTTCCATCATGCACTAGACCAGTGCATCATGGACAGCAGAACTGCACTCTACTATCACTGAACAGGTACAGCACGGGTAGCAGCACAGAACGCTTCCATCATGCAATAGACCAGTGCATCAGGGACGGCAGAACTGCACTAAAATATCACTGAACAGGAACAGCACGGGTAGCAGCACAGAAAGCTTCCATCATGGCCGAGACCAGTGCATGATGGACGGCAGAACTGCACGCTACTATCACTGAACAGGTACAGCGCGGGTAGCAGCACAGAAAGCTTCCATCATGGCCTAGACCAGTGCATCATGGACGGCAGAACTGCACTCTACTATCACTGAACAGGTACAGCATGGGGGGCAGCACAGAAAGCTTCCATGATGCTCTAGACCAGTGCATCATGGACGGCAGAACTGCACGCTACTATCACTGAACAGGTACAGCACGGGAAACAGCACAGAACGCTTCCATCATGCACTAGACCAGTGCATCATGGACGGCAGAAATGCACTCTACTATCACTAAACAGGTACAGCACAGGGAGCAGCACAGAACGCTTCCATCATGCACTAGACCAGTGCATCATGGACGGCAGAACTGCACTCTACTATCATTGAACAGGTACAGCACGGGTAGCAGCACAGAAAGCTTCCATCATGCACTAGACCAGTGCATCAGGGACGGCAGAACTGCACTCTACTATCACTGTACAGGTACAGCACGGGTAGCAGCACAGAAAGCTTCCATCATGGCCTAGACCAGTGCATCATGGACGGCAGAACTGTACTCTACTATCACTGAACAGGTACAGCATGGGGGCAGCACAGAAAGCTTCCATGATGCTCTAGACCAGTGCATCATGGACGGCAGAACTGCACGCTACTATCACTGAACAGGTACAGCACGGGAAGCAGCACAGAACGCTTCCATCATGCACTAGACCAGTGCATCATGGACGGCAGAACTGCACTCTACTATCACTAAACAGGTACAGCACAGGGAGCAGCACAGAACGCTTCCATCATCCACTAGACCAGTGCATCATGGACGGCAGAACTGCACTCTACTATCACTGAACAGGTACAGCACGGGTAGCAGCACAGAAAGCTTCCATCATGCACTAGACCAGTGCATCAGGGACGGCAGAACTGCACTCTACTATCACTGTACAGGTACAGCACGGGTAGCAGCACAGAAAGCTTCCATCATGGCCTAGACCAGTGCATCATGGACGGCAGAACTGTACTCTACTATCACTGAACAGGTACAGCGCGGGTAGCAGCACAGAACGCTTGCATCGTGCACTAGACCAGTGTATCAGGGACGGCAGAACTGCACTAAACTATCACTGAACAGGTACAGCGCGGGTAGCAGCACAGAAAGCTTCCATCATGGCCTAGACCAGTGCATGATGGACGGCAGAACTGCACGCTACTATCACTGAACAGGTACAGCACGGGGAGCAGCACAGAAAGCTTCCATCATGCACTAGTCCAGTGCATCATGGACGGCAGAACTGCACTCTAGTATCACTGTACAGGTACAGCACGGGGGGCAGCACAGATAGCTTCCATCATGGCCTAGACCAGTGCATCATGGACGGCAGAACTGCACGCTACTATCACTGAACAGGTACAGCACGGGTAGCAGCACAGAACGCTTCCATCATGCACTAGACCAGTGCATCATGGACGGCAGAACTGCACGCTACTATCACTGAACAGGTACAGCACTGGTAGCAGCACAGAACGCTTCCATCATGCACTAGACCAGTGCATCAGGGACGGCAGAACTGCACTAAACTATCACTGAACAGGTACAGCACGGGTAGCAGCACAGGAAGCTTCTATCATGGCCTAGACCAGTGCATCATGGATGGCAGAACTGCACGCTACTATCACTGTACAGGTACAGCACGGGGTAGCAGCACAGAACGCTTCCACCATGCACTAGACCAGTGCATCATGGACGGCAGAACTGCACGCTCCTATCACTGGACAGGTACAGCACAGGTAGCAGCACAGAAAGCTTCCATCATGCACTAGACCAGTGCATCATGGACGGCAGAACTGCACGCTACTATCACTGAACAGGTACAGCACGGGTAGCAGCACAGAAAGCTTTCATCATGCACTAGACCAGTGCATCAGGGATGGCAGAACTGCACTAAACTATCACTGAACAGGTACAGCATGGGTAGCAGCACAGAAAGCTTCCATCATGCACTAGACCAGTGCATCAGGGACGGCAGAACTGCACTAAACTATCACTGAACAGGTACAGCACGGGTAGCAGCACAGAACGCTTCCATCATGCACTAGGCCAGTGCATCATGGACGGCAGAACTGCACGCTACTATCACTGAACAGGTACAGCGCGGGGAGCAGCACAAAAAGCTTCCATCATGGCCTAGACCAGTGCATCATGGACGGCAGAACCGCACGCTACTATCACTGAACAGGTACAGCACGGGGAGCAGCACAGAAAGCTTCCATCATGCACTAGTCCAGTGCATCATGGACGACAGAACTGCACTCTAGTATCACTGTACAGGTACAGCACGGGGGGCAGCACAGAAAGCTTCCATCATGCACTAGACCAGTGCATCATGGACGGCAGAACTGCACGCTACTATCACTGAATAGGTACAGCACGGTTAGCAGCACAGAACACTTCCATCATGCACTAGACCAGTGCATCATGGACGGCAGAACTGCACTCTACTATCACTGAACAGGTACAGCACAGGGAGCAGCACAGAACGCTTCCATCATGCACTAGACCAGTGCATCATGGACGGCAGAACTGCACTAAACTATCACTGAACAGGTACAGCACGGGTAGCAGCAGAGAACGCTTCCATCATGCACTAGACCAGTGCATCAGGGACGGCAGAACTGCACTAAACTATCACTGAAAAGGTACAGCACGGGTAGCAGCACAGGAAGCTTCCACCATGGCCTAGACCAGTGCATCATGGACGGCAGATCTGCACGCTACTATCACTGAACAGGTACAGCACGGGTAGCAGCACAGAACGCTTCCATCATGCACTAGACCAGTGCATCATGGACGGCAGAACTGCACTAAACTATCAATGAACAGGTACAGCACGGGTAGCAGCACAGAAAGCTTCCATCATGCACTAGACCAGTGCATCAGGGACGGCAGAACTGCACTAAACTATCACTGAACAGGTACAGCACGGGTAGCAGCACAGAAAGCTTCCATCATGGCCTAGACCAGTGCATCATGGATGGCAGAACTGCACGCTACTATCACTGTACAGGTACAGCACGGGGTAGCAGCACAGAACGCTTCCATCATGCACTAGACCAGTGCATCATGGACGGCAGAACTGCACGCTACTATCACTGGACAGGTACAGCACAGGTAGCAGCACAGAACGCTTCCATCATGCACTAGACCAGTGCATCATGGACGGCAGAACTGCACTCTAGTATCACTGAACAGGTACAGCACGGGTAGCAGCACAGAAAGCTTCCATCATGCACTAGACCAGTGCATCATGGACGGCAGAACTGCACGCTACTATCACTGAACAGGTACAGCACGGGTAGCAGCACAGAAAGCTTTCATCATGCACTAGACCAGTGCATCATGGACGGCAGAACTGCACTCTACTATCACTGTACAGGTACAGCACAGTTAGCATTAGTGGAGTCACAGGCAGCAGCTCGTCACAGTCCCACCGGTGCAATCTCACAAGCAAGTGCAACCTGGACAGGGCCAGTGCAAGTATCTTACCAACTGGTTCTAGTGCAAATGTCCCTTACAAAGCTGTACAATTAGGTACTGACAGGGTACATGCCTGTAATGGTCTGTGGAGAACGGTCTTGTCAATAGGTACATGCATGGCACACACATTACTAGTGCGGGCTTCCTTCCCACCAGCACTGGCACAGCAGTCCAAGGCCAGCCCAGAGTTTCCTCCTAAATTAGTACAAGTGCATCATGGGAACATCCAGAACAAGCTCCCTTTATAAAAGCCTTCAAAACCTGCAAATAGCCTGAAAACCAATAGCTTTGGCTTTTGCATGGTGACAATATTTCTAGGTAGACTCCAAATCACTTGGGCCAATGGGGATATGTCGAAGGAAAGCACGTCGAGTGGAGAGAGGGTGCAGCAGTAGTGGCTGAATTAATATGAATGTGAGGATTGATGAATGAGAGAGCAAGGAGGGATGTGTGAATTAATGATTAGGAGGACAGTGACCATGGATATGACTGTGACGAAGGAGAATGACTGCTACGAAAGAGTGCAGCTCTATGACTTGCACGGTCTGTATGTCACAAAGCCGAGTAGGATCACTTTTGCTTTTCTTCATTCCTGTTCCTCCCCACCCTCTTATCCTGTTGCGCCTTGAAATACCTTGCGTATAGGCGCATTATAAAAACCCAATATATAGATAACAAAAGGGAAGGACTGGGACGAAGATGAAGAATTGTAATGATGGAGAAAGATTGTGAAAAAGCTCTATGACAGAGAAGACCTGTGGCAAAGCAGACAGACTAGGACCAAGGACTTGAAGAAAGAACAGCTGGGATGGGCAGGGTTTATGGGAGGGAATGGAGTGACAGGAGCATTCATCCAATCAAGTGAGCCTGACGTGGTCTTGTAAGAGTCAGTGGTTTGAATGCTCTACAGTAAGGACAAAGCAAGCTGATCTACTTTCCATCCTCATAAGAAGCCAAAAAACCCACATACTAATACTTTGGCAAAGAACTTTCAGAAAGAATCAACATTAGATACATGTCCAGCATGGACAGAGCCAGGCAGGCTCCACTCACAGACACAACTGGCACAGAATGCACCTGTCAGTGCAATTTCTATTTATACAAATCAGTACATCATGGGTGCTGGCTCAAGCAGCCTGCCAGCTCTCAGGCTCATGGAGATTTCTGATTACACTGAGCCTCTGCCCTAATCAGCAGCTCTTCACCAGTGACCATTTGCTGCCTGGGAACAGTGGCAGGTACACGGGCTGCACTGAACAAGCCTGCTGACTGTCTGCACTCGTCCTCTGCAGCCTGGATTATTTCTTGGGGAGGGGTGAGAGGGCCAGGTGAGGATATTGGGGCGGTAAGCACAGCTGTTGTTGGCCTGCACACAGGCACACGCACACGATCTTGCTAACGTGATCACTCACAAAAAGGACCACGGGCATAGAAAGTCTGCACTCCCAAGTCTACCTAGTCCATCTGCTAGCCACTGCCAGGCTGCTGCAGGAGGGAGAGGCCAGAGGAAGAGGGAGTCCTAGGGCCACTGGGCACTGCAGTGTAGCTGGAGCCCAGGCGCCTCTCTCTGCAGACACCATCATCGCCTACAGTCAGTATCACTTTAAGAGCCCTTTCAGTGTCTCTAGCCCTGCTTTTAAGTGGCATCAGTTTCATCATGAGAATACCGCTATTCCTCAATGACTTTCCAAAATAAACCTGCACTTACGTCAACGCCTTTGACTGTATTACATGTTGGCCCACCCTTTTAACATCAGGTCACCGACATAACGCCTTGACAGATTCAGTTCTATGCATTTCATTTTAACTTGAACATTGTCTTCGCCTGTTTGTTTACCTTGGTTTATACCTTGCACTGGATGAGCACACACTAGCATACAAGTCCTGTACCCAGTCGAATTCAGCATTGCGCTGAAAGTTAGCACAGAAAATGTGCAAATCCATTGGACCTCTTTTTTGTTGTTAACTTTCTAGGAAACGCCAAAAAATGCCTGCAGCTACGAATTCACCCAGTTACAAGTTACCACAATTTGCAAGCACCCCGTGTGCCCAAAATAAAGTATTTCTATTCATGCAGTAGTTTTAAATTTGCACCAATAAATATACCGCCGCCTGCACACACTGAAGCAAATCAATCATTGTGGGGTCAGCACTCAGAAGCAACTCGCCAGCATTGCTGAAACACTCTCATCTTTCAGGCTGCACATGCTAATGAAAATGATTAAGAGAAAACAAGCACAGCACACTGTGGCCATGTGGTGTCCAACCCAAATAACAAGCGTCAATGGGCAACAGCCTGCTTACGCTGTGCCGTTAGCAGGGGCGTCATTTAGGGGTCGCCAGAGGTCGCAACTGCGACCTCTCAGGTCTCCCGTGCGACCACTGTGTTTTTTCTTTTTTTTTTTTTTGCAAGCTCCTGGGCTGTGGCCAGCACCGTGTGGGTCTTTACTTCTGGAGAGTGGCTGGCTTTCTTGTTCAGGCCCCTTAAAAAAAGAAAGAATAGGAATACCAAATAATGTGTCTTTCTGGAATTCTATACAATAATTGCCAGACTCATTAAAGGTTTATTTCTGGCACACTTCAGGGGGTGAGTCACTGATTTAGTCTGTTCTTAAACACCTCAACTCAGCCTTTCATCCTTCCAAGGTCGATAAATGAGTACCAACGCAGGTTAGTGATATTGGGTGTATATTTTTTCTATATAAAGCACTTAAGCGTAAGTGCTATATAATAGTACATTATTATGATTTGGTCATGGACGTCTGCTTGCACGCACAGTAATTTGGTAATATGTGCCTATACACACAATACATATGGCGATCCATTCTTGTATGAAATGTACATCACATTATAGTGATATCGTAACCATATTTTTCGTACTGTACAATGCTATGTGATGCCACTTCCTGTTTTGTCAACAGGTGAAAGGTCGTGTTCCATCGCTTCCCGCGATATCAATTCCGGGTGGGGGCAAATGACATCACTTTGTGTGATGTAATCAGGGGTCAAGGGTCATGTGATGTCACTTCCGCTACCCCTGGCATTTTGGTGACATGACACCCCTGCCCGTTAGCGACTCTCAGGCATGCTGTGCTGTTAGTGACTCTCTGGCACGCTGTGCCGTTAGTGACCCTCGGGCACGCTGTGCGGTTAGGTACTCTCGGGCAAGCTGTGCCGTTAGTGACTCTCGGGCACGCTGTGCGATTAGTGACTCTCGGGCATGCTGGGTGGTTAGTGGCTCTCGAGCATGCTGTGCCGTTAGTGACTCTCAGGCATGCTGTGCTGTTAGCAACTCTCAGGCATGCTGTGCCATTAGTGACTCTCAGGCACGCTGTGCCATTAGCGACTCTCAGGCACGCTGTGCCGTTAGTGACTCTCGGGCACGATGTGCGGTTAGTGACTCTCGGGCACACGGTGCTGTTAGTGACTCTCAGGCACGCTGTGCCGTTAGTGACTCTCGGGCACGCTGTGCCGTTAGCAACACTCGGGCACGCTGTGCTGTTAGTGACTCTCGGGCACGCTGTGCAGTTAGCGACTCGCAGGCACGCTGTGCCATTAGTGACTCTCGGGGACGCTGTGCAGTTAGCGACTCTCATGCTCGTGAGCACTGTGGTTTGCAGCAGGGAATCCCCACATTGCAGCATGGCCTTAAGCAGCCACTTTATCTCATATTGTTGTACATTTCTTTTGCAATTCATGGTGACAGACGGGAAACAGTGCAGTTTAGTGCCCCTTGCTGGCCAGCGCCCTTGGCCACCGCCTAGTTTGCCTAGTGATTGAAGTCTGCACATAGCTGTGCATGCAGAATTGGAGGGGACCCCTTTGCTCTGCTGCTGCAGGCCTCTTCATGCCATCTGATCTCGACCCGGAGTGGGTGTTCCAGCTGTGGCCATGGATAATGCTGCCGCAAGGAAGGTAAGATTTCTCTGAGCAAGCCGGGGCCCTTCCCTCACGGAGCCCTGTATTCACATGCTCTCCGTCCCTTTTGGAAGTGCCTGACCTGCTCCTCCGGCTGAGAAACCCCACATCACAACCATAAGAGCAAAGCCACTGTTCGCTGATTGGTGGGTAAAGCACTCAAATCATTCAGCAGGATAATATTAGTGGTGTCCTGAGAGCGCCCTAGTGTGCCTCAGGACTTCCCTTCTGGACTCTGGGAAGCCCTGCTCATTTAGGCCTTATTTGTACGCACATAACCCTTCATTCTGGAACCCTGCCTGGCCCGTAAACTCAAGAACGAGGCTCCGAGCCTGAAGACCCTGAGATGCAAGCCCAGCCACGGCAGAACCAGGGTGCACATCTTATGAAAGATGTCTTTAGCGACATTACTACCATTTAGAGTCATAGCGGGGAAAGTACCCGTTTTAAACTTGGTTAAAATACAAGGTTGAACGGGAGGGGTGACGTTGAAGTCATATAAACTCTTTGCCAATCGAAGTCAGTCCTGAGAGCGAGACGCATGTAACGCTTGCTTTTGTTTAACCCGGAAGTACTTCTTTCATCTCCACTTCCTGCAAACCCGTTCGCCATTTAGCAATGACCAGCACTTTTTCACACCTCTGCTTCTACTTTTTTGATATCCTACATCATCCCTCCAGGTTTCCATCACCTCCACAATTCCCATGGAGACCTTCTGCTTTGAATAAAGACATCTGTCTGTCAGTCTGTCCTATTTGGGATGTGCGCTCAGCAGGCACCGCTGAGCGCATGGAGCAAATAAGAGAGGCGCACACATTATTGGGTGTCCGGAAGTCACTGAGTGAGTTTCCCGGGCTTTTGCCCAGAATTATTCCCTGTCTATGTCCGTCATGATGCTCTCTTGATCACCTGACAACATCACATCCCTCTCCAAATTGGATGAAAGAAAAACCCACAACTAAGGAACAGAAAAACAGACTCCACAGGTTAATAAACGTCCTTGCTGCCAGAGTCTAATAGTCACTCCTTGCTTAGACCGTCGGTAGATTCCATGCAGAACAAACCCTCGGAGCTCGGTGGAAGGCTGCGACTTGCTCCGGAGAGAGTACCGATGCTGACTCTCTCGACCCGGGGTTGCTGCTGTCTGAGGTGGTCCTTGCTCGATGACCAGGTTGTGCCAGGAACCCATCTCTGGGTCTCCAGAAGGTGTTGTTTCCCTCTCTTGTGGCAGCTCCTTCTCTGCCGGGGCATCTTCGCTGGGCTCGGGGGGGGGGGGTGGGGGCACATCTTGTGCATCTCTCCACATTCTCTGTGGCACTTTCCTAAAGTGAGAGGAGTTCCGGGTCACTGTCTCACTCCCCCGCAATGCAGTCACCATGCCATGCTCTTTCCCCACGATTGTCCATGGTAGAGGCTCGTACAATAGGGCCAATATCCTTGGTGGTGATCTGTTCCTAACTAGGGCCATGTCCCTCACTTAAAGTCTGTGTCCGACTTTTCAGTTCGTTGTGAGCCTGGTTGGAGGTGTCCAGCCCTGGTGAAGATGAAGGCCAACCTGGATGGGGACCCCAAACATCAGGGCGGCAGAGCTCACCTGCGTTGACGAGTGGGGGATCTGGCAGTATGAACGCAAAAACCAGTACACCTCGGGTAGCCATGGTCTTTGCCTTATTGATCGATGCCATGAATCTTTCACCATCTCCGCTGGCCACCAGGAGATACGCTTCATTGGCTATTGTACAAAAATCAATGCTGACGGCATCCCACCACTGTGGACTGCGGAGTGGGCTGGCGATGGTTTCAGGCGGACCCAGGGTTTGGAAGGTCTGGCACACTACACATGCTTCAACCACTGCTAGCACCTTCAGTTGGATGTGGGGCAACCAGACGTGGGATTCCAGGAATGCCTGTGTCTTGACCTTCCTCCTTAATGTGCCTCTTGGAATAGATATAGTTCCCTTTTCTTCTAGGCTTGTTGGGATCACAATCCTGGGTCCTTTCAGCACTCGGCCTTCCGGGGAGACGGACAGTTCATGGCAGAGGGCAAGCAGGCTCTGCAGCATCTCTTGCCCTGGCCTCATGCGCTGCAATATTAACGTCAGGAACGTTCGCCATTCGCCAGTTAGGGTGGCTACCTTGGTGATTTGCAAGCATGTGTTTTTTGCTGTCTCGTCTATGATGTCTTGCAGTTTCATTGTTTTTGCCTGCGCACGCGCAATGATGTGGCAGACGTGTTTGTCGGTTTCCTGTGCCGCCTCACCCTCCCTCAGTGTTTCTGGTGTGGGGATCTGGAACAGGGCGTCAGCCGGGTTATCAGCTCCTGCCCTGTATTTACCTTCTACGTTGAATGACTGCGGCTGCAATATCCACTGTTCCATCCACACCGGGGGTTTGGGGGTGGTGCTGAAACCTTGAAGATTGGTATGAGCAGTTTATGGTCAGTGAACACTTTGATTGGGTCTCCTATGATATAAACATGATCATGTCGGCACCCCCCCCAAGATAGCCAATGCCTCCTTTCCAATGTGGGCATCATTTTGTTCCTTTGGGGTCAGTGCCCTGCTTGTGAAGCAATTGGATAGACTGTCCCATCTGGGTCCGTCTGGGTCAGGACCCACTGGAATGGCATCCATGAGCAGTTCAGTGTCCCTGGTGGTGTTAGAAAATGACATGGGTGCGTTGCCTAGCAGGGAGTCCTTTATTTGTAGGAAAACAGCCTCCTTTTGCTCACCCCATTCCCAGGTGGTGTTTTCCTTTGTCAGTCCCTCAGCGGGGCTGATGTTGTGGATAAGTTGGGAATTAACCTTCCGCAATATGTGGCCATGCAAATAAAACTGAAAACTTCTGACGTGTAGGCAGGTGTTTGGGTGTTTTTGATGTCTGTGACCTTAGTTGGGTCAGGGGATATCCCTTTCTCATTAAACACTTACCCCAAAAAAGCGAGTGCCTTTTTTCCAAATTTGCACTTTTCAGCATGTCGGGTGAGCTCTGAGTCTTCCAGGCATTGTAGAGTTGCGGCTAGTCGGGTACTGTGTTCGATTTCAGTCTTTCCATAGATGAGGATGTCATCACTGACGTTTGTTATGCGAGGCAGATCCTGGAGCACCTTTCTGATCTCATCGTGAAACGCTTCAGCGGTGGAGGAAATTCCGAAGTTGATCTGCCGGTATCTCCTCAGACCTAGGTGTGAAGAAAATGTTGTGATATCTCTTGACTCGTTTGCAAGCTTAATTGGGTGGTACCCAGATTGCAGTTCTAGCTTGCTAAAGATTTTAGCTCCCGTTAGATCCACCATATGTTAATCTATGGCAGGGTTCATTTGCCGTTCCCTGCCGATTGCCACATTAGGTAGCCGCATGTCGATGAATATGTAGACTGCGTGTGGCTTTTTGGGTTTAGCAGTTACTACCATGGGTGATAACTACAGTGAGAGGCCTGTCGTTCTCTCAATAATGTGAAGATCCTCCAGTTTCTTTAGTTCGGTCGCCACGGCTGCTCTCATGTGGAACAGGACTCTCCTGTGCCCCCCACCCAAGGTTCCACTGTTGGGTCAATGTGTAATTTGACAGTGCGATTCTTGAGGCACCCGATATCTTGGAATAGGTTGGAGTGTTTCTCCATCAGTCATTCTATCTCTCTGGGAGTGTACACTGAACGCAAAATGAATCCGCTTTAGGCGCTCCAATGTTTAGCAGCTGAGAAGCGTTTCAATGCCTGCATCTGTTGGGTCTCCGCTTCGCTCTGAAGCGGACCCGGGCCGATGACCCTGCGCGCGCCGGAATGATACGCGGGAGCCAGGAGTTTCTCACAACTCGGTTTATTAATCTCCTCGGCGGAACTGCCGACCCTGCCCCCGTCCCTCCCCCTTCCCCTGACGTCACGTCCGGGCCGTCCTGTCCTGTGGGACCCAACAGGGGTCCGCCCACACAACGATGTGGGCAACCTGACATCTCCCCCCTTTTTAACATGTTAGTTGAGGGGCTCCTCTCTTACCCCATCTCCTCGATGAGTCGCACCGGCTTCATACGACTCCTCTGCAGTCGTGTTGCCTTGCTCGGGGTCGGTTTATCCCTGGTGGGTGGGGAGCGGGGCGCTTTGCCTTCTGACTCTTCTCCGTCTCCCTGATATGCTTCTTCGCGTGGTCTGTCCTCGTCGCTATCTCTGTCCCAGGTCCATTGGCCTGTTGGAGCCGGTCTGACTCGTTTGAAATGCGAGCTGTTCCTGGTTATCGTTGAGTGGTCATCTCTTTGTGCCGTGACCATAGAGCCCTTCTTGTGTGTCACGACTAGCGGTGTGGGTGCAAAGGTGGCTTCCTCTTTCCTGTTCTTGGGTTGTCTTAGCCATACTTCGTCTCCTGGTTGCATTATGTTCTCCCGAGCTCTCCTTTTCCTGTCTGTGATCTCTTTTGTTTCGCTTTGCTCGCGGTGTCATTTGCTTGCGCTTCTTGTTCCAGCGGTGTTGGATCTTGTGGTCTCGGGTCCTCAGGTAGTCGCGTGGTGATCGGTCTTCAGAACATCAGGTCTGCCGGGCATACACCCGTCGTGCTGTGAGGGGTGTGTCTGTATTCTCGTAGAAGTTGATTAAGGGCTTGTTCGAATGGCTTGTTTTGTACGTGGGCTATTTGTAGGGTCCTCTTTATGTTGGCCATGAATCTCTCGACCATGCCGTTGGCCTGTGGCCATCGGGGGGTGATGCGTCGATGTTGAAAGCCCATGTATTTCGCGAATTGCTGAAAGTCTTGACTGATGAATGTGGGACCGTTATCAGACTTTATGATCTTGGGGATGCCATAGGCAGAGAGCATCCTGTCGATAACTGGAATGACGCATGCGGTGGCGCTGCTCTCTACTATTTGAGCGTCCGGGTATCTGGAATGTTCGTCCATGAGCACGACCATGTGTCTTCCGTTGTTCAGTGGTCCGAATAAGTCTATAGCCAGCTCTTCCCACACTTTGTTTGGCAGCGGTGAGGATTGTAGTAGGTTCGGGTGTGGCGGGGGTGCCACTTGCGCACAGACATGGCAGTTGCCCACTATGTTTCCCACCAGGCGATCAAGTTGAGGGAACCAGACTTTCTGTCGTAGGAGGCGCTTTGTGGCAACTACACCCCTGTGTCCTTCATGGGCTAGGTGTATTATCCTCTCCCGGAGCGTTCTCGGGACGATGACCTTGCATCCTTTTAGTAAGACGTTATCCTCCACCACGGTCAGCTCGTCGCGGACTTGATCCAGCCACTTGATGTCTTCCTTCGTGGTGTCCGATTCACCTCTGGTCTGCTGTTTCATGAGGGCCGTCTTGTCCACCTGTAGGCAGTGCCGGGCAATTCGCAGCGCTGGGTCTGCTTCTGATTGGATGGACAGCTCCAGCCACCCTACCGGAAGTGGTTGTAGGTGGTGGATGATGTAATTTATGTACGCGTCTGCTATGGACGGTTGAGATGCCGTCGTGGGCAGGGGATGCCGGGAGAGATAGTCCGCCGGGTTTTCCTCCTTTCCTGGCCGGTGTTGTATGATAAACCTGTAGTCCTGTAAGCGGAGGCCCCATCTGGTGATTCTTGGTGGCATCCTGGCCTTCGGGCTGCCGTATATGGTGAGTAGTGCCTGGTGGTCCGTGATGATGGTGAACTCTTTGCCAAATAGGAATAAATGAAAGTATTCACAAGCCCAGACGACCGCAAGGCTCTCCTTTTCCGCCTGAGAGTATGCCTGTTCTGTGGTTGTCAGGCTCCTGCTGGCGTATGCTACCACGTGTTTGGTCCGTGGCTCCTTGGGGTCTTTTTGTGTCAATATGGCGCCTGGTCCCAACGGGCTTTGCGTCCACTATCAGCTCGGTGTCACGGCTGGCATCAAAGTATGCCATGTCCTCTGCCTGTGTAGTGGCCTTTCGTATCGCTTCGAACGCTGCTTGGCACTCCGTCGACCACGTGAAGGGCGTGTCTTTCCTGGTGAGTAGTCGTAGGGGATTGCTGACTGTGGCATAGTCTTTCAGGTACCTGGAGCAGTAGCTGGCCAGCCCCAGGAACGATCTGAGGTCGGTGGTGTTTACGGGGGGCGTGGCTGAGTTGAGGGCTTCCACTTTCTCTGGGTCGGGTCTCATGCCTTTATCTGAGAAGATGTGCCCGAAAAACCTCAGCGATCCTTTGGAGAACTCGCACTTGGCTTTGTTTAGGGTGAGTCCTGCGTCGTCTAGCGCTTGACATACTTTGTGCAGTGCCAGGTAGTGTTCTTCCTGTGACTTGCCGTATACTAGGACGTCGTCCGAATAATTCAGACAGTTGGGAACGTGCCTGATCACTTTGTGAATCTCCTCCTGAAAGATCTCGGCGGCCGAGGATATGCCAAAACTGAGCCTTTTGTATTGAAACAGGCCAAGATGAGTGACAAACGTGGTGATGTAACGGGATTCCGGTGCTATTTCGATTTGGTGGTAGCCTTTTGTGAGGTCCAATTTGGAGAAGATCCTCGCCCCGTGGAGGAGGTGAATCATGTCCGTGATTCTGGGCGCTTGATGTCGCTCCCTTTCGATGGCTGTGTTAGCTCTGCGCATGTCAACGCATAGCCGTATGGATCCTTCTGGGGACTTCTTCGGGACGGGGACGATGGGTGATACCCATGGCGTCGGGCCTGATACGGGTTCTATAACATTCATTTTGATGAGCTTGTCCAACTCCTCTTCTACTTGTCTCTGGATGTTGAACGGGATGCCTCGGTAGTGTTGGGCCACCGGTTTGACCTGAGGGTTGATGTGGAGGTGCACTTTCCGGTTGCGTAGTTTGCCGAGGCCGGTGAAGAGTCTAGGGAATGATTGTTCAATTGAGTCCGGTTTGGTGAAGTACTTGTGGGCCATCAACTGGTATAAGATGTGTACCAGTCCCATGTCCACTGCTGTCCGAAAGCTCAGTATGCACCCACTGTTGGCTGCTGTGTCTAGGATGTACAGTGGGATCTTCGCCGAGTGTCCTTTGTGTGTGCATATGGCTGTGATCATGCCTTTGCATGGCAGGGGTGTCTTGGATCCATAGGGGTATATGTCAACTCTGGCTTTTCGGATCTTTGGCGGGGTGGTCAAGGACTGATATGCGCTTTCACTGATGATATTGACTGTCGCTCCGGTGTCCACGAGAAACTTCAGTGGTGTGTCATTTACGTGGAGTGTCAAGATGGGGCTGTGTTGGGTGGCCGCCGTGTTGTCCTGTAGGGCCCACACGTATCCTTCCCTTCTCTGGTCCTCCTCTGACGAGAGGGTGTCGGTACTGGTGGGGGATCGGGTCTCCACGTACCTTATGAAACGCCGCCAGTGTGATCTTCTGGTGTCCTCAGATGACCGTTTGTCTTCGCGTGTGTATCGATTTCTGCGGTCTCCTTCATCTTTCCTGGCACGCCGCCTTTCGCTGTCCGCTGCCGGCCTGTAGGGCTCTGTGGTGTGGGCCTGCGCCTTTCTTGATAGCGGTGTTTGGGCGTCGAGTGGATCGGGGCGTTCTTACACATGGCCCTGTAATGGTCCATTCCCCCACACGCGGCGCACTTTTGTCCTATGGCCGGGCATGTACCAGCGTGTGGATATTCATAGCCACATTTGAAGCATGTGGCATCGGGGTGTTTGTTGGTCTGGCTTGGGTGGGTATATAGTTTGTTGATTGCTTCGACGTTGTCACTGGGTTGGTGTATGGACACTTTGCCGAGGCTGTCCAGTTGCGAGTCCACCGCTGCTTCCATGCGGGCCAGGGCTAGAATTTCTTCTAGTGACCGTTGTTTCTGCAGCAGTTGTTTGCGGAAAGGCTGTGAGAGGCATCCAGCTATTACTTGGGACCTGAGCGCCTCTTCATTGGAGTACTTGTGGAATTCACAATGTTTCAGTTTGATGCGTAGTCGCATCACAAAACTGTCTATGGATTCTCCTTTATCCTGTCTTGTTGTGTGGAGCATGTGGCGCTCATAATCCACGTTTGTATGTGGTGCAAAGTATTCGGACAGCTTGGCATGTAGCTCCCCATATGTGACGGTGTCTACGTTCAGCAACTCCCCCGCAATGTCTCTTACCGCTGGTCCCACTGCCATGAACAGTGTATTTTTCAGCCTCGTGTCGTCCGTCAATCCTATGGCCCCTGTGTAGAACTTGAAGTCTCGTAACCATATGTTCCATCTGGGCCCCAAGTTGGAGGTGTCTCTGATTTCAAACGGGTTGGGCATGTGCATGACTTGGGCTGCTCCTTCCTGGTGTGCTTGTTGGTTGTTGTCCTGCGCTGTGTCGGCACTTCCAGATGCCTGTCCTGCTCCTCCTGAGGAGGACGCTGGGGTGGTCGCTGTGGCCGACATGACTGCGCCACAGTGGGAAAGTTGTGCGGCGATGTGCTGTAGTGTCTAGGCTGTACCCGGACAGTGACTTTTTTTTTTTTTTTTTCACGTGAAGCGTTCTGATTCCTCCCACGTTATTGCTTCCTCGTGGTGTGGCCTTTGTCCCTCTCTACTCCCCTTTCTCCTGCTGCATGTCAGATGCGGCGGCACGTCTTCTCGTGCGCACCCGTGTGTGGGGAGGCGGGGCCGCCCGTGTCGAGTGCCTCCGCGGGTCTGGAACGCCCGTGTTCCGTGGGCGCCTTTGTGCGGCTTGTGGGCCGTGTCACGCGGGAGCCGGGGCCGCGCTCACACGGCGCACTCGTGATTGGGAGGCGGGGCTGCACGTGTCGAGTGCCCCCGCGGAATCAGAGCGCCCGTGTCCCTGCTTGTGGGCTGTTTCACACGGGAGCCGGGGCCGCGCTCATACGGCGCATCCGTGATGCATGAGTTTTGCAGGCCAAATGCCAGGCCTCTGTCACGCGGGAGGCGGGGCCGTGCAGAGTCGGCAGCCGTGCCCGAGGTGCGCCGACGCGCTGAACTGCTCGGCCGCAGACCTCGGCACGGTGCCTGCGGGGTCCGCGCCCGCTCTCGTCGCCAGTGTTGGGTCTCCGCTTCGCTCTGAAGCAGACCCGGGCCGATGACCCTGCGCGCGCCGGAATGATACGCGGGAGCCAGGAGTTTCTCACAACTCGGTTTATTAATCTCCTCGGCGGAACTGCCGTCCCTGCCCCCGTCCCTCCCCCTTCCCCTGACGTCACGTCCGGGCCGTCCTGTCCTGTGGGACCCAACAGGGGTCCGCCCACACAACGATGTGGGCAACCTGACAGCATCCACTCTGTAAATGTGGGTGTTGCACTTCTCTCCATTGCACATCAGCTCAGATCTGAATTAGCCCTTCACCGGTAATGGCTTTTTGCATCCATATGCCTACAGTTGTACTGGCTTTTGCTATAAAGGCAGGCGAGGGGTCAGTCGCTTATAGTGCGTTTTTGGCATCACGTGCATGGTGGCACCAGTGTCAACCATCATTTTTGTTGGGGCCCATCCGCAAAGATCATGCACGTTGGCTGTGAGTTGTGACAGGGACAGGGTTTTAACCATGTCAAAGGGGAGGAGGGGAGTGACCCGTCTCATCCTGAGCCAAGAGGCTTTCTAAAATGAAACTAAAAACAAGTCCTTTTGCAGGTATGCAAAGTGGGAGTTGTGGGGTCACAGGTCCCCGGAAAATCCTGCCTTCTGCCAATAATGACAACACTGATGCCACTCATATGCTCTCAATGCCTCACGATCCAGTCTCTTGTCACAGTTCTCTTTTTGCCATTTCAGAACGACATCTCCCACAATTCAACAGCAAGTAGCCAAGAAATTCCGATCAGCAGCATACATCCTAAAGGCGCGAAATGCAGCAATTCCAGCATACTGTGAAATGGCAACATCATGAAACCACATCCAATACATCAGAGAAGCAATCTACTCACCCGCCAAGCAGAGAAATTACCTTTCAGCCACCAGCATGACAGAGAAACACCAAACCGCTTGTAAACCCATGCTGGAAAAGGTGAGGGGCTTAGAAGGGTTTTTAAAGCCTACCAGCTGTGTAGCCCTCCTCCTGGGGAAAAGGCAAGCACTGATTGGTGCAGGAAATCAGCTGAGCATTGCAACCAATGAGGGGGGTGAGACAGTCTCTGCATACAGAGTGCTGCACTATAAAAGCAGACCGCAGCAGAGACAGGGTGAGACAGCGCTACTTTCGTGATTTCTGAAGCCCTTTGGACTCGTGGACTGTGCATCCTGCTTAACTATTCAAAGCGTTTTTCAGCGTTTTTCAGCATTTTGTTTCAACACCACTGCGAGGCTGTAGTGATTGACATTTTCTTTGTGGAGCCCGCCTCAGTCTTATCCGGATTGGCTCCCTCGTCAGCCTATCGCTATCCATCCAATTACAGATTGCTGGTGCACGCGCACAGAGCGCGTGCACACGGGCAAGTACCGGTATAAGTACCGCTTTCCTGCTTCCCCGCGTCACCGCGGTCTGTGGCAATCATTTTATCTTCAATTATCTTTAATTATTTTTATTTTATTTTTCTAATTTTCTATTTAACTACATAATTGCTTTATGTTTTCTTCATGATTGTTATATATGCTATACATGTTAGTTTATGGTTTTATCTTGTTTGACTGAATTGTTACTATAACTTTATTGTTATTGTCTCTTATTCAATTTTTCCTTTTCTTTTTTCTTCTGAACAAATTAGTTAGTTGCTAAATTTTAGCCTTTTGGAGAAGTCAGATTACTATCATTTGATGCTTTGATTAATCTTTGATTGATGGTTTTTCATACTTACAAGCTTACTTCGGAAAGATGCCTTATACTGCTTGTGCACTCTTAAATCTGGCTGCATGTGGACAGATGGCAGCTCAATCACCCAGATTGTTCACTGCTATTGCGCTAACTCCTCTTATAGCGCCTCGTCCCAGTGGCCTAGTCTTACCATCTAAATTTCCTTTCCCATTTGTGCCAACTGAAAGCTGTCAATTGTCACATCTGAACCACCCTTCAAGGCCACAGTGCCTTGACCCTAATGTTTTATCTTCAATCAACCATCCCCTGGTTGCAAAACCCACAGGCTTTCACGAACACACATCAACTGTCTGATGTCACTATGTTGAACTGGGTCCGTCCTCATCCCTTGGTGCCAAAAAAAACGTTTATTCCTTCTCCGATTCAATTCCCCTCCTTGCACCCCGATGCATCTGATATTTGCACTCATTTGCATTGCCCACTCCCAGACCGCCGCAGACAATGCCCTCAACTGCATTGCCTCAACAACTTGCGTTCATTCAAGCTGCCCTTACCGCTATCAACCTTGCAATTTCTACTATGAGCAAATTGTATGATACCAATGACCACAAGCTTGCAAATCCGTCCTCTCTTTTTGAAGAACTTGCTAAATGGCTGCATGCACACGTTTCTCCCCCGACCCCCATACCGCCTACTAACCTTTCTGTGGCTCACACACAAACCTTGCCACCTAACTGCCCAGAGGCCTCGGTCGACAATATGCGACAACCCAATGATCCTTCTTCAGATTGTTTCATTGTCCCATTGACCACTCATCTACCCACCATTTCATAGTGACCTCTTCATCTCCTCTACATCCTGCCTCCCAGCATGCAACAGCTGTTCCTGTTCTTCCAACGCTCGATTGTCGCTACAACATCCCCGAGCCTTCCTCCAACTCACCTCAGATACTTGCTCCTGAACAGTCCCCTCCTGAGCCCATGACTGTTCCTTTTCCATCTGTTGAGCCAGCCTCCATCCCTCTCGCTGCCCCAACTCCCAAGGCTCTTACACTATTTCCGCTCC
Organism: Ambystoma mexicanum; assembly: GCF_040938575.1. Classification (NCBI taxonomy): domain Eukaryota; kingdom Metazoa; phylum Chordata; class Amphibia; order Caudata; family Ambystomatidae; genus Ambystoma; species Ambystoma mexicanum. Next base: position 1,502,916,462 of record NC_090922.1, on the reverse strand, counting down.
AGCCCCCTTACTCAAGTCATTCTCCCCCAATTTTGTCTTTCGAGGTTCCGTCGGCCCCAGCTGACAAATCCATACCCAATATCAAACCACCAAATCGTAGATGTTGCCCCGTCACCAAGAAAACAAAAAATGTGACAGGCGTAAAACACTCTAAACACAACCTTATGGCCTTTTTTAAAGCCTTAGGCCAATCTGCCAAATCCTCCACTGCTCCTACGACTCCGATGATATTCCCCAAATCCCAAATCCTACCCAGTTCAAACAGCATGGGATGCCCGGCTTCATCCCCAACGCCTCATTCATTACCTTCTGGTGCTACCAATTTAGCGTCTCTTTCTCCATTAAGTCAATTAGTTAATTCCCTTGATCATCAGGCGCCTCCTCACTTATCCTTTTCTCACCCAGTTCACTCTCAATTACCATCCACAACTTCTCAAACTTCTTCTATCCCCTCGACTCTTCCAACTAATCCTATTATTTTAGACGCTCATTTTGATTATAAAGCTAGCATCGATGCTTACTTAGCCACTCGACTGTCTCACCTACAGATGCCGGCTGACCCTATAAACTCCATGACCTTTCGGTCGCTCGATCTAGCCACTGTTTCTCAAGCTGATGCTCAAAGTGTACAAACTGTTCCTCCTCCCTCAAAACATGTTACCTTCTCACAACCTTCTGCACCATCTACATCCCAAATACAAACTTCCTCTGGTTCTGCCTTGTCAGATTTAAAAGCCAGTGTTGATGCTCATCTAGCTTCGCGATTGGATCCTCCCAAAGCCCATCATGCTGATCCTGAGTGCCCATCGCATCTTGTCTCAGCTCAAGCAATACATGATGAAGAGATTGCATTGTGCTCGTGTCTCAGATTGACCTCTTCAAGAAAGACCACTGTAAGTTCATTTACCAAACCTTTGCCCAAAGTCTCAGTGTCCACTCGCATCCCCTCTCACTCTTTTATTCTCAAGTGTCGAGAGGGAAATTTCCCCAAATACGATCTCAGTCGTGCGAGTGTCTTAAACAAATTCGGAGACATTGAAGATTTACACGATATCACGACTCATGATATAGACCAAATTGAATTTGTGTTAGATACTTGCTTTTCTGTGGTTAGACTTCGCATTCCGTCTGGCCTAGTCTGGAATACAATCTGGCGATGCAAAATGCAACTCTTCGAACTAGGCTTTCTCCTAGCTTTAGATCCGAATCTACCTCACATCTATTACAACCTTCTAAGACTAATGTTAACATTTACCAAGGCACTTCTCACAAATCTATTAACTCTTCCACACCACTTTCTTATTGCCCTTCCTAACCACCAAATGTTTCAATTTCATCATCTTTGAAACCTGCCAGTTGGAATACCCGAGGCAATGCACACCTACATATTTCTATGTCCCATCTCTCTCAGTCTTATCATATTGTAGCCCTTCAAGAAACTTGGCTTCTTACTCCACCAGTATGGGATGGTTTCGATCTAACTTTACTCCCAGCACTCCCCACTAAGGGCAGACCATCCTCGGGCCTATTAGTCGCAGTTAACTCTCAGATGGGCCTTTCAGTCTCACCCTGGGCTTCAGTGCAAGCCCATATCCAATTGGTGAAGATTAGCCATCAAACTTTTACAATTGCATTGGTTAACATCTACCGCAACCGTCTCGGACAAACTGATGAGACCTTTTTTGATGGTTTGGCTTCTATTCTTGACACAATCTTGACAACTCCTCATATCTCACACACAATTGTTCTGGGCGACATAAATCTTGACTGCTGGAACCAAGCTCGCTCAAATCAGTCAACTTCTATATGGTCCTCTTTCATGATGAGACGCAACTTTCATATGGTCCACGGGGCGGTCCCAGGCGACGTCCCCCCTCGTTGCACGTGGCATCGAGGAACTAGTTCAAGCATCATCGACTATATTTATGTTGATGCTACCCTGTTTCATCTGATAGACAACCTTACCATCATGGATTTAACTTATAGTGACCACCATCTACTTTCCATGAGCATTCAGTGGTCCCATTCCTACGAGGAAAACCAGTACTTTTTGCCTGAACTTCTTACCAACTCTGCCAGATCTCGAGTGTATTGCAATCTGTCCTCTTTGTCATCTCTCAAACATAGTATTGAACACCATGTACAATCCTCACATTATATCCAATATTCTGACTTGTTGAGCCCCTTTGCCAATACTCCTACTACTCTGAGAATGTTGAATGCCAGACATCGACACTCTTTTGATTTGTCCATTCATTCAACAAGGGCCGACTATCGCAGAGTGCGGAAAAACATCATACGGCTGAATTCTCCTTCCTGTGGTCGTGACCTTTCCATCCTTAAAACCAGATATAAGAATTGGCTTAGAAGCAAAAGGGCTTTTCTCTTTCAACACGACAGTGAAGTCATGTTAAGAGCAATGAAGAACAAAAACTCCATCTCTATGTGGCAACTACTTCATGCTCAGACATCCAATTCACAGGGTGTTTCACAGATGAATGGAGTGTCTGATTAGGCTTGGCTAAGCCATTTATCAGCTCTATATGCAGATGCAAAATGTTCTAATCATAAGTGTATCCCTAATTCTTCCATGCCTTGGAAAGTTGATTTTTCAATACCTGAAATTCAAGATCGAATCATGAAAGCCAGTTCGTCATGAGCTGCTGGCCCTGATGGCCTCTCTAGCATGATTTTCAAGGCGCACCCCCATGAATGGACCCACATCTTATATATTATATTTTGTTATATTCTGAAGCATCAGCTAATTCCTCCCTCATGGTAGACCTCTTTAATCATCCCAATTTTCAAAAAGGGCAATCGCAGTGTACCGTCCAACTACTGCCCCGCTGCACTTCTTGATGCACGGGGCAAACTCTTTTGTAAATTCATCCTCCGTGACTTCAACACATGGACTACAAATTTCTATCTCTGTGATCCTCAGCAATCAGGGTTTGTTCCAGGTTTAGGCACTTCTATCAATCTAATATGTCTCAATGCATTAAAGGAACAATGTCACGCCACTAAACAACAAATCTTTTTCACTTTTGTATATCTGCACGCAGCGTTTGACTCTGTTAGCCGACTACTTCTTTTTACTAAACCTTTTCGTGACCAGTACCCATCCACTTTATTTGACATCATTTCTGCATTACACACTGATACTTCCATACAAATTCGTCTTTCTTTAGATGGGCGCTTATCCCAAAACATCCCTACAGCCCGTGGCCTCAAGCAAGGCTGCCTGTTGGCTTCGGCTGTTTTCAATTACTTCATTCAAGACATGAGACTTGCCTTTGAGAATATCATTTCAGATTCTCCTAAATGTAATAATCATCCAATTAAAGCACTACTATATGCCAATGATTTGGTCCTCATCTCTAAAACTCATACTGGTCTACAGACGCTCCTCAATGCATTTCACAACTACATATTTGCCAATGAATTGAGAGTAAATACGACAAAACCCCAAATTGTAACATTTTGCCCAAGATTACATAAACCTCTAACCCACTTGTGGCACATCAACCATATCCCCTTGACTGTGGTTTCACATGACACCTATCTTGGAATGATCTTCAAGGGCAAGGCTCATGCTTCTGGTCATATTTTACATTTGTCTGCCAAACTGAAAGATGCTATTTCTCAGGCTTCTATCATTATGGCTAAGTATGGCAAATTTTCAGTGATGCCGGCATTACAATTTTGGAATTTAAAAGTCACTCCTATTCTTCTGTATGGGCTTGAAACTACTAATAAGGATGTGTCTCCGCTTCTTACTTTATGGGAAGCTAAATTCTGGAAACAGGTTCTACATCTACCACAATGCGCACCTTGGGCTTGGATCCGAATTGAATTAGGTTTAGTCTCATTATAAGCCTTGCTCAATTGGAGAGTGTGTGCCCTCTTCCGTAAGTGCCTTATCTCAACCACTCATACTTCCATCTTACAACTGTTTTCCAAATACATGTTCTCGGTTAAACATGTGTTTATAAACACTTGGTTGTCAAGAGTATACAATATTTTGGTTACTGCAGAGGTCTCAATTGATATTCTAATCACAAATCCAGACAGAGCAAAACTTAAAATTTATCAAACTGATTGGCTCTTGACCAGAGACCTCTGCTTACAATACAAAGATGGAGATGGGTTAAGATTTCCTCACAAAAAAAATCCGTACTGTGGCCCCATACTTGATTCTTTCACCCACTCCGCAATATCGCCTGGGAATTCTTCTCTTGAGGTTTAACCTTTGGATTACTAAAGACATTCAAGTCAGACGCAAGCTCCTATCTCCAGCAAAGAATAAGTGTCGCTTCTGTCTATCACCTGACACTCATGAAACCCTTGTCCACCTGATTACTCAATGTGTGCCTCTCCGGGGCAAACGAGAAACTCATTTTTCAAAATTGTGTAAATATTTGGCTCTTTTAGACCCTGAAGACTGTTGGGCAGCCATCTGAAATTCATCTTGTTCAGCTATACAAATAGCCACTGTAAATGTTCTGAATTCTTTGATGCTTGAACCGGCTGTTTGCTAGTCTAAACTACCCTCACACTATTTTGTGGATTTCATAATGATGTATCAGATTTATTTTATTTTTCTGGTACTCATAGTTTTTCTTTTTGTTATATTTTGTCATTAATGTATGTTATCCGAAACTCTGTAAAGTGAATTGTTTTATATTTGAAAGGTTGATTAAATTCAACTAACCAAATAAAAAATTTAAAAAAAAAGACAGGGTGTGGGTTGTATGGGAAAGGTTGCTGGTGGAGTTGGAGAAAGACTAAGAGACCAGGTGGAGACAGCACAGCACAGCGTTTCAGAGGCATATTTTCAAATGGTGAGGTATTTGAGAGAGAGTCGCAAAGTGGTGTTTAGTGTAGTGTTTTGCAGTGCAGGAAGCATAGTTGCCAACATAACCCAACACAATCTGTAGGTACTTATCCAGTTCTGTTTTTTTCTTTGCATTCTAGGACTTGTAGTCAGAGTTTTATAATGGCGAAAAGTCAAACTACAATCCTAGAATGCAAAGGAAAAACAGGACTGAATAAGTACCTACAGATTGGAATGGGTCATGTTGGCAACTATGCAGGAAGTGGGGAGCTGGAGTTTATGATATGATATGATATGGCATTTATAACGCGCCAATACACAAGTGTTTCAAGTTTATGAGTTGAGAGTCAGAGGGAGACTGAACATAGTGTGGTAGATAGTAGTTAGTGCAGGAGGGAGGGAGTGTTAGCAGAGAGTGAGGCTAGTAGGGAGGGTGTAGAAGTGGGGTGTAAGGAGTGTGCTGTATTAAGGAAGTGGGGAGGGGCTGATAGTAGTGAGAGTGGGAATTATGAAGGGTAGGGTTTCTGGTATAGTGAAGGGGTGTGCAGGGCACCATATCCCTGTGTTTCTGGTATAGTGAAAGGGGTGAGTAGGGCACCACATCCCTGGGTTACTTGAATAGTGGAAGGATGAGCAGGGCACCATATCCCTGTGTTACTTGAATAGTGGAAGGGTGAGCTGGGCACCATATCCCTGGGTTACTTGAATAGTGGAAGGGTGAGCAGGGCACCATATCCCTAGGTTACTTGGATAGTGAAAAGGTGAACAGGGCACCATATCCTTGGGTTGCTTGAATAGTGGAAGGGTGAGCAGGGCACCATACCCTTGGGTTACTTGAATAGTGGAAGGGTGACCAGGGCACCATATCATTGGGTTACATGAATAGTGGAAGGGTGTGCAGGGCACCATACCCCTGGGTTACTTGAATAGTGGAAGGGTGAGCAGGGCACCATATCCCTGGGTTACTTGAATAGGGGACGGGTGAGCAGGGCCACATTTCCCTGGGTTGCTTGAATAGTGGACGGGTGAGCAGGGCAACATTTCCCTGGGTTGCTTGTATAGTGGAAGGGTGAGCAGGGCACCATATCCCTGGGTTACATGAATAGTGGAAGGGTGAGCAGGGCAACATTTTCCTGCATTGCTTGAATAGTGTACGGGTGAGCAGGCCAACATTTCCCTGGGTTACTTGAATAGTGGAAGGGTGAGCAAGACAACATTTCCCTGGGTTTCTGGGACAGCGAAAGGTGTGAGTAGGGCACCATATTCCTGAGTTTCTGGTATTGTGAAAGGGGTGGGGTGAGCAAGGCACCATATCCCTGGGTTATCTAGATAGTGAAAGGGTGAGCAGGGCAACATTTCCCTGGGTAGCTTGAATAATGTAAGGATGAGCAGGACAATGTTTCTGGGGATTGCTTGAATAGTGGAAGTGCGAGCACGGCAAAGTTTCTGGGGGTTGCTTGAATTGTGGAAGGGTGAGCAGGGCAACATTTCCCTGGGTTTCTGGGATAGAGAATGGAATGAGCAGGGCACCACATCCCCGGGTTTCTGGTACAGTGAAGGGGTGAGCAGGGAACCATAATCCTAGGTTACCTCAATAGTGTAAGGATGAGCAGGACAACATTTCCCTAGGTTACTTGAATAGTGGAAGGGTGAGCAGGGCAACACTTCGCTGAGTTTCTGGTACAGTGAAAGGGGTGAGCAGGGACCCTTATTCCTAGGTTACTTGAATAATGGAAGGGTAAGCAGGGCACTATATTCCTGGGTTACTTGAATAGTGAAAGGGTGAGCAAGGCAACATTTCCCTGGGTTGCTTGAATAGTGGAAGGGCGAGCAGGGCACCATATCCCTGGGTTACTTGAATAGTGGGAGGATGAGCAGGGCACCATATCCCTGGGTTACATGAATAGTGGAAGGCTGAGCAGGGTACCATATCCTTGGGTTGCTTGAATAGTGGAAGGGTGAGCAGGGCACCACATCCTTGGGTTACTTGAATAGTGGAAGGGTGAGCATGTCAATCTGGAAAAATGAATACCCTTCATTTGAATGATAGACGTAACTTGATGGCCGTGGGCCAACCGTTTTATGCACCGAATTATAGAAATATAAACTGCAATGCTTGACCAACGAGCGGCCATTTTAAATGTAGCAAGAATCGCCATTTTGTTTGTTAACCATTGCTCATTGCTTTCTGTCTAAAAACTGCTTTGCAGCTTGCAATTCTTGCAGATTCTGCTTACTCTGCCAACTGTTAACATTGTTGTCTGAATATGAAAGGACAAGGTCGCGGGACTGAAGAGTTTGTTGAAACTCCTCATGAGTAGCCCAGAGAGGAATGCCCACGCTCCCTCTCTGTAGCCTTGGGAGAGAGCTGCAGGGCATTTAATCACTTCACAGCTGCCAGCCAGTCTCGTACGATGGTAGAATATGTTAGAATAAAACAGCTAAAGGCTTGAATTATGCTCTTCCAACGACCCCCCTTCGCAAAACCCTTTAGAACGTGTCGGCTCCCAGGACACGAATAGTACCTCATAGATAGCAAAGCTTGGAATGTGGCCCTTCCCCCGTGTGCAGCTTGCTTCCAAGAACAGAACCACCGTGTTCTGTTCAACAACTAAAAGATGCCTCCGCACTTTCTAATTGCACATTGTTACTAGAATAGACATCGAAAGTGTCATAATCGTCATACTCGTCGGATATGTCCATCGTCATCCCGAGTTCAAAGGAACTTAATAAAGAGGGGTGTTAAACATGACATTGCTGATTGTATGATATGCATTTTGTATATATGTAACTGATGTACGTAATTCGCTCTCTTGCGTCCCTCAAGGTCTAGGAAACTCACGTCGCGGGGCGTGAGATCAGAATTGGCCAATTGATACTATTTTTTGCTTGCAATAAACCCTAGCATTGGGAATTTGAACCTCGTGTCTGGCGCATCTTTTCGTGTATGGTTATTGCCTTGTTTCCATAGCACGAGGGACCCCTAGGGGCCTCTTTCAAGATGGCGCCCGAACAGGGACCCTCCCCCACTTGCCCCATCGTATACGTTGTAACGGATTAAAGGCGGTAGAACGGCGAGGACGGGACGGTCGAGCCGGGATCAAGAAGTGTACGGGGCGCCCTGTAGAAGTGAGGAGAGATTCCTTCCACAGATCTGCACACATCTGATCCCTGATCGACGTACCGGGCCAGAGGGCAAAGGAGGCGAGGGTCCCGAGACGAGGCAGAAGCCAGAGAAGCGCAGACACGACGTTGGGAGAGGTTGCGTTAGGACAGGCGACTTGTTTTATCAGGTGAGTCATTCCCCGATTCAAAGAGAAACCTGATTTTTGGTAGAGTGTTGATTTTGCAAATTCAAACGTCCAGGTAAAAGTTAGCTAACCAAAGGGGAAGGTTAAAGAAACATGCCTGGAGTACTGTCCACTTTAGCAGGGCTTTTCGGCTGCGGTAGACAGTCCTTGGAATATGGCCAAAGTGCACCGCCTGGGGGAACGCCGGCTTATGATATGTATGCAAAATATGGTGTGGTCGCGATAATATTTTGGTAAATTTGGCATAGGCAAACTAGAAAGCAACCCGACCATCAGTGGCCGATTAATGGTAGTTTTGAGATTGGGAGGATAGATAACCTAGAAAGGGTGCTAATTAGAAAGAAAGCGCGACCTGCAGCTTTTGAGACTGTCAAAGATTGGAGGAGGGAAGCAATGCTCCGACTTAGGAGTAGAGAGAAGCATGCGCATAGGCACAAAACGAAGCTTGAGGTAGCAGAAGAAAAGGAAGAGGAGGAGTGGACGGCAAGTCTAAGACGGGAAGGGAGACATGACCAGATGAACATAGAAAGAATATACCCGCAGCAGGAACTTCACATAGCAGACGAATTAATGGAACATTTGTTAACTAACACGGGTCGAGGCCCAAAACCAGAATCGAAACCAAACACGCCAGCAGTGACTGCGCAGGCCCAACCAGTAGCTCTCATACCCCCTCCCGTAGCCCAAGCACTTCCCCTCACGCAAGCGTAAACCCAAGCCCCACTCACAGCGCGAGCTCTCCCCCAAGTGCAGGCCGTGGACACACAATTTCCCAGGATCCAGGAAGGCCCTTCACAGATGCCACCTGTGTCACTTGTCCCATCCGCACCTCCCGCTCCATAGACAGATTCAGCACCATCCGCCCCTCCCGAAGTCGAAATTGAGACCAGGGAGGCGAGAGGCGGGGCTGAAGGAACAGGATTTGGACGGGTAACTCGAAGCGCGATCAGCAAAGAAAAAAAGATTGAATTACGGCAAGAGGCAGAAATGTACATAGAAGGAAATGATGAGACGGCAGCATTGGCCTCATTGTATGGGTACCGAAGAAGCGACGAGAGACAGGTAGTGTTGGAATGCATGGGGGAAATTTTGGTGGGAGAATGGGAAAAGATACTCGGGAAGTTACCGTCACAGCGATTGTTAGATTTGAATAAGTTAGCACGCAGTGAGCAAAGAGATGAGGATGTAAGAAAACATGTGCACAAACTAATTGAGGTAAAAAATGAAATGGAAGACAGATATGCTGAGATGTTTGCTACACCTGAGTATAGTAGAGAGTTTATTAAGAAAGGTAGGAAGGAGACGTCAAGGTGGAATATGAAAAAATCATGGCCGAGAGTTTTTCCAGGTGGTACAAAGCATTTGCCGGTACCGGGACAAATAGGTGATAAACAAAGATTGCAGGTATGGGTGGGGGAAACAATGCGATGGATGTCGAACAAAAGAACGTCAGTAAAGGAAGTAAGTGAGATATGTAATGGGTACCCATTGGAGATGAGAAAAGAAGCGATGCAAACGATAGTAGGGGTGTTACTGCAGCAGGTCATTGGATACAATAGAGGTAGAGGAAACGCACAAGGCAGAGGAAATTTGAATAATATGCATGGGGTGTCATTGGGATTAAATCAATGTGCGTATTGTAAGGAGGAAGGACACTGGCGAGCGCAATGCCCGCACCTACAGAATAGAGGTGGGTTTGGTCAGAGAAGGCCTCATAGAGGACATCAGGGGTCAAACGGCCCAAGCAGAAATAACATGCAGCAGCAGCAGGGATATACCAATGGAGGTACTCAAACCCCATCCTATGGTCAAAACCAAGCGCAACAGAACCAGGCATTGAACCAAAGTGTTTCGAACCAAAATCAGGGCGGGCAGGGCCAACAGAGAAATGATCAGAGTGGAGGACATCGAGGGGGAAATGGGAATATTTTTGATACACAACCAAACACGTAGCAGTAGCGGTGACTACACATCGGACGATGTGTTATTTTCGCGATAGGACAGCCCACGGCAGGGGTCGGAACCAGTGTCTATTCCCGTGAATCAGAGAGGACCCTACGTAGAAATGAGAGTCGGGAATAAGGAGCACCGTTTCCTTGTAGATACAGGGGCACAGAAGTGCTCGATAGACCACCACTTAGTTCCGGAGATACCACTGTCGGGGCAGAAGAATGTTTCTGTAGGGTTCGCAGGTACACCAGTAATTAACCCCATGTCCGAAGCTGTCCCAATTACAATAGGACCATTTACGGAACAGTGTCCATTTCTTTTGACAGAAAATTGTGGAGAGAACTTGCTAGGATTTAATTTGTTGAGAAAATTGGGGGCAGTCATACATTGTAGGGCAGACGGGATGTTCCTCACGATGTGGCCTCACGATGCACCGGTGACGGAATTTATGTCGAAAGAGTTGCCAGAAGAGCTAAGTAGAGTACCAACCTGTCTGTGGGCAATGCATGATAACGATGTAGGATGCTTGAAAATAGAGCCAGCAAAAATAACTTTGAAAGAAGGTGTCACACTGCCACGAATTCCCCAGTATAACATTTCTGTTGAAGGTGAGAAGAGATTGAAAAGCATTGTTACTGACCTGGTGAGATTGGGGTTGGTTGAGGCAATTGCAGGTAGCACGTGCAACAGCCCGATTCTTCCAGTTTACAAGAAATGAGGCAATGAGGTACCCTATCGTTTCATAATTGATCTGCGCGCATTAAACAAAGTGGTAGACCCACAATTCCCTTTGGTCCCAGATGTCACAACAATACTGACAATGATACCGGCCACTGCAGAATACTTTAGTGTAGTCGATTTGAAGAACGCATTCTTTAGCATTCCAGTGGATAAAAGCAGTAGATATCTGTTCGCGTTCACTCTAGGAGGTCGATCATTCACATTCACACGCATTCCACAAGGATACACAGAAAGCCCGAGCATTTACAGCAGAGCACTAGACATGCTAGAATTACCCGAAGGTTGCATACTCTTGCAGTACATAGATGACTTGTTATTAGCTGCTGACATGAAAGAGATCTGTAAAGAAAGTACTATATTACCATTGACACACTTAGCGACCCATGGTCATAAGGCAGGTTTGAGGAAATTCCAGTATAATCAGAAGGAGGTGTCTTATTTGGGTTACCTACTTTCGAAAGAAGGGAGAAGATTAACACCAGAACGCATAGAAAGTATTTCTAGTATGCCTATTCCAAAAACTCAAAAAGGAGTGAGAGCTGTAATAGGCATGGCCTCTTATTGTCGGCAGTGGATCAGTAATTTTGCGTTGATTGTGAAGCCGATGATAAAGTTAACTAAAAAGGATGCAGTGATGCCTTTACAGTGGGATGAGGAATGTCAGAAAGCGTTTGAACAATTGAAAGCTGCATTGTGTGCTTCGCCAGTTTTAGGCACTCCTAACTATAAAAAGATCTTTAGACTATTTGTGAGTGAGAGTGAAGGATGTGCATTGACGGTTTTGACACAGGAACAAGGTGGAAGAAATAGGCCGTGCGGCTACCTTTCTTGCACGCTGGACCCTGTAGCGTGCGCACTACCACCATGTTTGCGATCCGTCGCAGCGGCTGCTGCGTCAGTGAAACAAACGGAAGGAATGGTATTGGGGCACACTTTAATTCTGATGGTGCCACATGCTATAGACATTCTATTAAATAGGACGCAGATGCAACACCTTACCTCAGCTAGATTGACAAGATATGAGCTCATCTTGTTTGCACCCCACATCCAAATTATGAGGTGTAGCGCATTGAATCCTGCAGAATTAATGCCACTGCCCATAGCAGAAATTGGTGACAACAAATCACCACCCCATGATTGTTTAATGATCACTGAAGAAAAAACAAAGGGAAGGATTGATTTGAGCGACATCCCACAGAAAGAGCCAGATGGGGAGTTATTTTGTGATGGCTCTTGTTTTAAATTACCTGATGGCACATCAACGGCCGCATATGCATTTACTACCCTAAAGAGAGTTGTAGAGAGCAGAAGGATCCCCTATAATTCGGCGCAAGCCACAGAAATAATAGCACTGACCCGAGCCTGTGAACTCTCTGAGAATTGGAACGTGAATATTTATACTGACAGCCAGTACGCCTTTGGTGTGGTTCACAACTTTGGCCGACTTTGGGCTGGGAGGGGTTTCTTGACATCACATGGGGCCAGGATTATGCATGGCCCTTTGATTGTGCGATTGTTGTCTGCACTCACGTTTCCAAAGCGCCTAGCTGCGAGGCGCATAAGAAAGTAACATGTAGAGTGGGAGAGGGAAACGCATTTGCAGACAGGATTGCGAAGCAAACAGCCACAGATTTGGGGAATAAAATGATGACAGTACAGACTGAGGAAGTACCTTGTATGACAGAGAATGGAGTTGCCACAGTCAAAGAAATGCAGGCTGAGGCCACGACCGAAGAGATTCAGGGGTGGGCTGAGGGCTCTGCTGAGTTAGATTTGGAAGGATGTTGGGTGGACAAGGAAACAAAGAACTGGATGTTGCCAAATTGTTACGTGACTGCAATGGTTATAATGGTGCATAGCCCTACCGACATTTGCGCGAAGAAGATGGTACAGCATTTATCCACAGCATGTAAGAATGAGCACATAAAAAAGAATGCAGAAAGACTAGTGCAGAATTGTATTACGTGCCTGCAACACAATGTAGGGAAGGGAACCGTGACTCCAGCAGGTAATTTCGGCCCACCCTCTATGCCATTTGAGGTGGTCCATTTTGATTTCATAGAAATGGAAAGGTGCCAGAACTACAAATATGTGTTAGTGGTAATTTGTGCATTCAGCAAGTGGGTGGAGGCATATCCTTTAAAAGACTGTACTGCCATGTCCACAGTAATGTTAAAAGAGTATTTCTCCCGGTTTGGGTTGCTTCGTGTCCTGTGGTCAGACAACGGCCCCCACTTTGTGGGCGCAGTAGTGCTACAGATCTGTGCAGGTCTGCAGATAGAGAAGAGATTCCACAGTTCCAGGCATCCCAGTTCTGCCGGGCTTGTGGAGAGACATAACGGAATCTTGAAGACAAAGATAGCAAAAATCTGCACTGGGAGCAAGTTGAGTTGGGTGGATGCATTACCCCTAGCGCTGTTGTGTATGCGCACGTCTGTGCAGGCTAAGACTGGGCTCTCCCCCTATGAGATTATAATGGGGAGACCAGCAAATGTATGGTGGGCACCGCAGCCCAAAAGATTATGTGAGATCGAGCATCCTATGTTAAGCACGTACTGTGGGCTTTTAATACAGAAGTTGTGTTTGATTCATCAGCAGGTGCAGGAGGCGTTACCAGTGCGATATACCGGACCGGGGCACTCGCTGCAGCCTGGAAGCTGGGTCCTGATTAAAAACTTCGAACGGAAGACAGCATTAGGCCACAGCGCGGCCCCTACCAAGTACTGTTGGCGACGCAAACGGCCATCCGAGTAGTTGGACGGAAGGCATGGATCCATGCAACACATGCAAAAAGATTCCCAGGACTGCTGACAACTTCCGACGACCAGAGAAAGGAAACGGTCTCGGAAACGAAAGAAACTGTTGCCAGTCCAATGCCACAGCATCAGCCTGCGCGAGAAGTGAAAGTTGAAACAAAGCGCAAGCAAGAAGTGAAACTCGAAACAGAGCCTGAGGAGGCTGCCAGTAAGGGGAAAGGGCGAAAAGTGCCCCAACGGTGCTCAACAGAAACATCACTGCCGAGCAACACAAACCCTGCATGGCAAACACGAGCAGAAATAACGCGTGTACGCCTTTGGCGCCCACCAGTTTCTGCAAATGCACCAAAGCCAAAGAAAGAAACTACATTATTGCCACGGCGCTCATCGCTACCCATCATTGTGCCACAGCTGACTCTGAGCCTAATACTGGAAATGCAACGGCACTATTCACGAATCATACAATACCAGGAGTGAAACGGTATAATTTGCGGCCTCGACAGGCAAAGTGATCCACAGATCTTTGGTGCTTTTCTTTTGCCTTTGGTTGCACTCACGGACGGAGTAGGAGCCAGGGGCATAGAGGAGAGAAGTGTGAGAATTGTGCAAGTCTGACAATTCAAGACTCACGGCTCCTCGGTGCGCTTATAAAAGTACATGTGTCAGGAGCCAGAGCAGGACAAGCTGGACGCACATAGTACTCTACCAATCAAGAACTGTTCGGAAATCGTCTGAGCAGTGGGAGAAAGAACAACTAATCTTGCTCAGAGTGGATAAATGATCTAGGCTGTGAAAAGGCTGGCAGAATTGAACTGTGACATTTTTCGTTGAACTTTTCTGGCATCAAGAACGAGAGACATTTGCGACGAACTTTGCCAGCAAGAAGAAGGACGATGAAGAACAAGTCAAGACCGGTTGCTGAAAAGATAATAGATTTAGAGACTGTAAATTTAGGGAAAAAGCATGGTAAAAGGAATAAGGTACTGATTTGGACATTGGTCTTCTGTTTCTTAAGTATGATAGTACCAACAATAACAGCTATTACACTATGGTTCCTGGAGTACGTACACCCATTAGAAACACTTTTGCCAAAAGCAGCTACTGAAAGCCCGGTTCATGTAATCACTGGTACTTTGCCCCCAATGGAAGAGAGACATAGAGAAGGATACGGCAACAATACATTGTTGCGCATCATGAACATGACCCATGCGGTTTTAAAGAAAAAGGATTGCTGGGTTTGCGCTCATTTACCACAGCACGGAGGGAAAGGGATAGGCGTGTATGTACAACCGTTGCCATTGATTTATTCATGTGAAGTAACATTAAGTGCAATGTTCTTTGGGAAATGGAACAAGAGTAATACGGGTCAGCTAGATGAGACCAATATGAATGAATTTGAGGAAGTGATCATGAGACCTGTGGGTTGTTCCATATTCCAAAAAGCTTGCGTGTTTGCACTAGAACCCATGAGAAAGAATACACGAAAGACAACAAGACTAGATAGATTACATAGGCAAAATAGACCAACCCCGCCAGCAGAAGAAACATCAGTAATGACATTTCGAATGAGGGATGAATGGAATAAAGATGCTGTGCCCCCTGCCTATGCAGCGGATCACAGCCCCAAAACTGCTCCCCTATGTCTACAGAAAAAGGGTTCCTATAAAGTAGGAACGTTTAGCAACTGCCTGAACACAGTGGTTTTAAAACACGAAATAGAACTGCCTGAACACAGTGGTTTTAAAACACGAAATAGAACCCGTGTACGTAGGAGACCCTGTTTACTTTATATGTGGAGAAAAAGCATATCCATGGTTACCTAGGAACTGGGGAGGTACATGCTACGTAGGTCTACTGTTTCCAGGAGTGTTCCTCTTGGAGACAGCAGAAGTAGCCAAACGAACAAAAGGTAGAACTCAAAGGAGTAGTGAGGATGGAATGATAGCAATGGATATAGCCAAATCATTTATACCGTTCTTGTCCCAAATAGAAAATTCTTACAATATAAGAAAACTGTCTGGAATATTACAAAAAACAATAGATTCCACAACGGATATTTTATTGAATATGACATTAGAAGAAAAAGGATTAAGACTAATGGCACTCCAAAACAGGATGGCTCTCGATATAATATTAGTTGATCGTGGGGGAGTTTGCAAACTCGTAAAAACTGCATGCTGTGTGTATATAGATGACTACTCCCCTACGATATTTAAAGCGATCCGGAAATTACATGTCATAAGTTCCACACTCTCTACTGAAGAAGGGGGTTGGGGGATAGGATCCTGGTTTTGGGGATTATTGCGGTCTTGGGGATGGAAGTTAATTTCGATACTAATGATGGTACTTGGGATATTCATAACATGTTGCTGTTGCATACAATGCTTACCAATAGTGTGCACTGAAATAACTGATGGATGTACTAAGGGATGTATGCACGTGGTATCGAGAGGAAAACAAACGCATGGCCGAAATAACAGAGACACTGAGGAAACAAAAACAGTAAAACAATTCATGGCGATAGACATTAATGATGAAGATGGTTCAGACATAGATACCCCAGACTTATCCTCATTGGAGGAGGATACAATTAATAAATAAGACGTTTGGCATACGGTCAAAAGGAGGGTTTGTCAATCTGGAAAAATGAATACCCTTCATTTGAATGATAGACGTAACTTGATGGCCGTGGGCCAACCGTCTTATGCACCGAATTATAGAAATATAAACTGCTATGCTCGACCAACGAGCGGCCATTTTAAAAGTAGCAAGAATCGCCATTTTGCTTGTTAACCATTGCTCATTGCTTTCTGTCTAAAAACTGTTTTGCAGCTTGCAATTCTTGCGGATTCTGCTTACTCTGCTCAACTGTTAACATTGTTGTCTGAATATGAAAGGACAAGGTCGCGGGACTGAAGAGTTTGTTGAAACTCCTCATGAATAGCCCAGAGAGGAATGCCCACGCTCCCTCTCTGTAGCCTTGGGAGAGAGCTGCAGGGCATTTAATCACTTCACAGCTGCCAGCCAGTCTCGTACGATGGTAGAATATGTTAGAATAAAACAGCTAAAGGCTTGAATTATGCTCTTCCTACAGCCCCCCTTCGCAAAACCCTTTAGAACGTGTCGGCTCCCAGGACACGAATAGTACCTCATAGATAGCAAAGCTTGGAATGTGGCCCTTCCCCCGTGTGCAGCTTGCTTCCAAGAACAGAACCACCGTGTTCTGTTCAACAACTAAAAGATGCCTCTGCACTTTCTAATTGCACATTGTTACTAGAATAGACATCGAAGGTGTCATAATCGTCATACTCGTCGGATATGTCCATCGTCATCCCGAGTTCAAAGGAACTTAATAAAGAGGGGTGTTAAACATGACATTGCTGATTGTATGATATGCATTTTGTACATATGTAACTGATGTACGTAATTCGCTCTCTTGCGTCCCTCGAGGTCTAGGAAACTCACGTTGCGGGGCGTGAGACCGGAATTGGCCAATTGGGACTATTTTTGCTTGCAATAAACCCTAGCATTGGGAATTTGAACCTCGTGTCTGGCGCATCTTTTCGTGTATGGTTATTGCCTTGTTTCCATAGCACGAGGGACCCCGAGGGGCCCCTTTCAAGCAGGGCACCATATCCATGGGTTTCTGGAATAGTGGAAGGGTGAGCAGGGCACCATATCCCTGGGTTTCTGGTATAGTGAAAGGGGTGAGCAGGGCACCATATCCCTGGGTTACTTGAATAGTGGAAGGGTGAGCAGGGCACCCTATCCTTGGGTTACTTGAATAGTGGAAGGGTGAGCAGAGCAAAATATCCATGGGTTACATGAATAGTGGAAGGGTGAGCAGGGCACCATATCCCTGGGTTACTTGAATAGTGGAAGGGTGAGCAGGGCACCATATCCCTGGGTTACTTGAATAGTGGAAGGGTGAGCAGGGCACCCTATCCTTGGGTTACTTGAATAGTGGAAGGGTGTTCAGGGCACCATATCCATGGGTTACTTGAATAGTGGAAGGGTGAGCAGGGCACCATATCCTTGGGTTACTTGAATAGTGGAAGGGTAAGCAGGGCACCATATCCCCGGGTTACTTGAATAGTGGAAGTGTGAGCAGGGAACCATATCCTTGGGTAACTTGAATAGTGGAAGGGTAAGCAGGGCACCATATCCCCGGGTTACTTGAATAGTGGAAGTGTGAGCAGGGAACCATATCCTTGGGTTACTTGAATAGTGGAAGGGTGAGTAGGGCACCATATCCCTAGATTACTTGAATAGTGGAAGGGTGAGCAGGGCACCATAACCCTGGATTACTTGAAGAGTGGAAGGGTGAGCAGGGCACCATATCCATAGGTTACTTGAATAGTGAAAGGGTAAGCAGGGCACCATATCCCTGGGTTGCTTGTATAGTGGAAGGGTGAGCATGGCAACATTTCCCTGGGTTGTTTGTATAGTGGAAGGGCGAGCATAGCAACATTTCCCTGGGTTGCTTGTATAGTGGAAGGGTGAGCAGGGCAACATTTCCCTGGGTTGCTTGAATAGGGGAAAGGTGAGCAGGGCAACAATTCCCTGGGTTGCTTGAATAGTGGAAGGGTGAGCAGGGCAACATTTCCCTGGGTTGCTTGTATAGTGGAAGGGTGAGCATGGCAACATTTCCCTGGGTTGCTTGTATAGTAGAAGGGTGAGCATGGCAACATTTCCCTGGGTTGCTTGTATGGTGGAAGGGTGAGCATGGCAACATTTCCCTGGGTTGCTTGTATGGTGGAAGGGTGAGCAGGGCAACATTTCCCTGGGTTGCTTGTATAGTGGAAGGGTGAGCATGGCAACATTTCCCTGGGTTGCTTGTATAGCAAAGGGGTGAGCAGGGAACCATATCCCCGAGTTCCATGAGCAGTTGTGATAGGACCAGGGCTGGAAGATTCATAACATGGATAAGGTAAAGAGTTGTGGTTAAGAGAAAGGAGGCGGAGTTGGTAGGATGGAGGACGTAGGAGGGGTGAGTAGAGTAGTGAGTAGGATGGGGTGTGATAAGATCAGGAGGCACTCATTCCTTGCCCTATGGTAGAAACCATTACTCGTGTAGGCTTAGGTGGAAGGTCGTTGAGGGAGTCACTTAACCTTCACTTGGGGAAATACCTGTATTTTAGATCACTTTGAGGTAGTCAGAGTTACCAAGCATTAGCACTAACCTGGGGGTTACGGATGCCTGCCCACGGGTGGGAGTGCCATGTGGTGTTGAGAGAGAGAGGGACAGCCCTACCGCCACTTCCCTTACCCTTTTTCCAGTCAGTGCGTTTTTTTGTTCTATATGTCTTTTTCCTAACCCTTATTCCAAGAAACGTCCGTATCTCTGTGATTAATTGAATCCAATGCATCTTAATGCATCCTGTGTTTGAACACCACCCCATCCGTGCCCTCCTTGTGACGGTCTTTTTTTAATATAATGGTTGCTCTTGAAATAGGATCAAGACGTTGTGCTTCATTCAGTCCATCTGTCACAGAGTGCTTTCCGTACTTTCTTTTTCCTCATGTTGGTGCTTGACGGCCATATTAGGTGGGCTCTCTCTCTTCCTGTTTTCTGATGACATGATGCCTTTTCAGGGGAAGAGTCATCTCTAGATTGCTCTCTCTGTCGTCTGGTCCTCACTCTGTCATTACTGCTCGTGCTCTCCCTCTGTCTCGTCGTTGGTTACTGCTCCTGTTATCTCAGCGATTGCCAGCGTTTCTGTTTTCTGGCTGTCCTGAGTACTTGTTCTCGGGATATTTTTGTGCCACTGAGCTGAGGCTGACTGCGTGATGGTTCATTTTGCCAAACCTTCAACAGACGGCCCCTAATGCTAGGCATGGTTCCTCCTTGTGCCAGTTGCCTCCGCACCATTTGCAGGAATCTGTTTGGTGCCGGAAGTGTTTTCTCACGACTCTTGTTCCGGTGTTCACTACAATAGTGCTTTTGGGATTCTCGGAATATAGCGGTAGTTGGCTCACGACTGTTTGCATCGCTGTGACCTGTGCATCCGTCCGTTCCTTCTGACGTTCCATGGTTAGTATTTTCTCTAGTGCAAGGTTTCACTCTGAATATATAGCCCTGCAGAATTTCTCCCATGAGAGCCCATGGATCACTTGTAGGCGTACTGCAGAATCCTCAACTGGCTCATCGCATCCTATGGTTATGTCTCTTAGTCAGACGTGGAAGAAATCAATTTTCTCATTACGTCGCTCGGGTGCCTAACTCAAATGGAAGCGTTTGAAATCAAGTTTGACTTTGTTGGTTTTAGCAGTGTCATAATCATCCTCTGTGTCCCTGTTGGGTAGGGCGTTCAACAATCCGAGTGCTAGTGTCCCCAAGTTAAGCCTCGGGAGGGTTCTTTTGTCATCCGGGTCCAGGACTTTCTGCGATTTGATGTGCAGCTCGAACTATTGCAGCCATAATTCACACCTAAGCACAGCCCCTGGCCCATAGGGGTCAAACAGCTTCATGAATGCCTCTTGGGAGAGTCTACCGATGTGGTGCTCTGGCTGGTCCCTGGGTGTTTGCCCTCGCTGGTGCTGCCAGGCGATCATCTCCCATGTTTGCTCTGTTGTTCCTTTAGGGTGGGGTCTGGGTTGTTGTTGGGTTGTTGCTCTGCTTTGTTGTTAGAAGGCTTGTCTGCCCTGAGTGGGGGCAGTGTAGGGTACTCACAAGTGTGCTTACTGTGCACAACCAGCTCTGTGTGTTAATTAATGTTCCGCATTCTCCTTTTATTTTCCGGCACAAGACCTAGTATGCTGCTGGTACTACCTTTTACCTGTTGACTGCTCTTCTTATCGGCAGCAAATGCCCGCTGCTGCTGGACTTGCGTCTGTCTGGCATGTGTTGTGTGTTTGCTGGAGGGAGGGTTTATTTTTTCCATTTTTGAGATGATGTAATTCGCAACTTGTGTCCCCAGACCATTCTCGTTATTTATCAATGGGCCTCAATACGAGTTTGGAGGTAGCCATGCCGTTCTTAGCAGCATGGCTACCCCCAAACCAGGTACCAGGTCCGGGTCCCGAAAATAAGGAATTACCGGGCCATGCTGACTTTGCTGACAATCTCAGGACCGGGACCCGGTACATCCCAATACCATTTGAGCCCCCATAGGGCTCAATGGGAATGGGGAGGATGCTAACAACGTGCCTGTTAATGACAGGCCCGTTGTTAGCATCCTGATCTGCTCGCGGGTGGCGGTAAGCACGTCTGGTCTGGACCAGACATCCTTACCTCCACCCGCGAGCAGACCGGTAATGTGGCGGTCCCTTACCGGCACCGTTCATTACGGGGCCGCCTTCCTTGTAATGAGGCACAATGTGTCTTCACTTTTCCTTCAGGGCTACGGCAGGCGCTAGCATGTCTGTGCTGTGTTGTGCTGCCCATATCGTGAGGGAGGCCGGGATCACATTGCTGGCCTGACAGATACTACCGTGGGGTATGGGAGGTCTCTCTTGCTCCTCCGGCAGCTCTGCGCTCCTCTGTTTAGCTGTGCAGTGTGCGCTAAGGCAAGGCACATGGGCTGGGCCATTTTTCACTCCGTCGGTTCAGTCTTTGGTAGACCGGAGTACAGCTGCAGTGGCAGCCCTCTAGATAAGGTGCGTATCGTGCTTATTTACGCATCTAATTATGGGAAATATGGATGATTTTTGTTTCTACTGCGTACCATGTACGCTGTGTTTATTAATTAAAAAGAGCATACTTTCCACCACTAGATGGCACTGTAGCAAGCTCCTGCCTTGAGGCAGGCAGGCCCTTCCCTTGCCAGTCTCTCTGAGACATGTATCCTAATCCAGGGCTCAACCCACCCCCTCGGCCCTGGAAGACCTTTCCAGAAACGCACGTGTCCTTCTGCTACGTATTTTCATTTGTAGAGTAAGCTGAGAGAGGAGGCCACAAACGCGGTGACACCAGCCAGGTAAGCAACCCGCCCTTCTGCTGCAGGCGCTTTTCAATGTCATTTTTATTTATTGTCTGACAGCCCGGACCGCTATCTGATCGAATCTCGCATGGTCCGGGCTGTCAGAGAGAAATAAAACCGCAATTGAAACCAGTTCAAAGTATTTTGTTTCTTCCAAAGCAAATCCATCTGCTCAGGTCGGATGATCAACCAACTGCCCGTTTCCCAGAGTCACAGTCCCCCTGAGACACAGGCTGTGTCCCTGATGAACTCCACCACAGTGTTGTCGAAACAGCCTGTGTGTCTCGGGTGGGCTGTGACTCTGGGAAACATGTTTCCTTTGTCATCAGCAGCATAGCCCGCCCCCCGCCCTGTGACTCTCTGTTGCCCCCATGCCCCCCATTACCGTGTCATGCCTCCTCTCCCTCCCCCGTGACTGTCCCTGTGCCCCCATGCCCCCCGTTACTGTATCATGCCTCCCCTCCCTCCCCAACCCCCGTGACTGTCTCTGTGCCCTCTTTCCCCCGTTACGTGTCATGCCTCCCCCCCTCCCCCCGCGACTGTCTCTGTGCTCCCTTGCCCCCGTTACGTGTCATGCCTGCCCTCCCTCCCCCCACCCCCTGTGACTGTCTCTGTGCCCCCTTGCCCCCGTTACGTGTCCTGCCTCCCCTCCCTCCCCCCACCCCCGTGACTGTCTCTGTGCCCCCTTGCCCCCATTACCGTGTCATGCCTCCCCGCCCTCCCCTCACCCCCCGTGACTGTCTCTGTGCCTCCTTGCCCCAGTTACCGTGTCATGCCACCCCTCCCTCCCCCCACCCCCGTGACTGTCTCTGTGCCCCCTTGCCCCCTGTTACGTCTCATGCCTCCCCTCCTGTGGAAACAGAGAAATTGATATGAGGCCGGGAAGCCCAAAGGAAACACACCAACACAGGTTACAAAGAACATACAAAGCGCTTTATTCAAAAGATACAACAATTACCAAAAGTCAATTGACAAACGGATAGCTATTCGGCCCTCAGAGTAACAGAACAAACTATCAACGGTAGTTCGCTGTGTTAGTGTGAGAGAGCGTACATTGGGATACTCGGGTTTTTATACTTTTTATCCAGCTCTGGCCAACCCCCTCGCGGGTTAACCATTCTTGGAACCAGGCCTAGAGTTCGTTGCCAGGTCAATCCCATAATGTATGCATTTGATCAGTTCCGCTGATACAGTTGTTCATTTACACATAGGTCAGGGATAGGACAAGGTCTCAGTTCGCGACCCCAACAAGTGGCCTGCGGGCATATTACTTATTCATGTGTGCGGAGGTCACAACGGCCAGAATCCCACTCGAAATGTCATTCGGCCTCCATTTTGTTGTTCAGGGTGACTTCCACACTACAAGAGAACCTAAAATGGCGGCTAAATCCAAGATAGCGATTTACACAATACATTAAGGTCAAGACCTTGCCGCGGAATCTGTTTACACAATGTTTTTAGACAACTTGGCGTAGGCCAACATACATTCAAACAATGCGATAGGAGGTATAATATTATTTCGATTTCCACAGACCCTCCTTTTTGCCTATGCCAAGTGCTAAACATCATTCCTAATACTTTTGAAAAAACTCCATGTGTTATCATCCATAGATTCCGCATCATTGTCTGTAATGTCTATAGCCATAAGGTCGTTCATAAAAACCTCTTGTAACATGAATTCTTTAGATGCTGTATCTGGGGTATATATTTTATGCCCTATTGCTCTCACTGCTTGAGCACAACACCCCCCTTTCATTCCACACATACTTGGGAGGCATTGAAAACAGCAACAAAGAAATAACAGGACCCCTAAAATAACCAAAATAACGGAAAGCACCTTCCAACCCCAAGATCGCAAAGAATCCCAAAACCAAGCACTAAGGATCCAGTCTCCTGCAGTGATATGGATTTCAGAACTGAGAGTATGTAAGTTCTGAATTGCTTTAAAAATTGTTGGTGAGGAGTCTGGTACGAAAACACAACAAGCGGACCCCACTAATTTGCATACTCCACCTCGTTCTGCCAAAATGACATCTAATGCCATCCGATTTTGAAGTGCTACCAATCTTATTGCCTTTTGCTCTAAGGTCATATTGTAGAGTATGTCCGTGGTCCGGTTGATCGTTCTCTCCAGTACCCTTGCTAATCCCCTAATGTTCTCTGAGTTTGCTATTTTTCCCCAAAAGGGCACAACCGATTTAGCTATGTCCCCAAATACTTGCCCAGGGGTATCTCCGTTGTTGTCTCGCCGTGGGCGAGCCTTAGAAACCTCCAATGTACTAGCTACAAATACCCCGGGTAACAATATTCCTAAATAACAAGTTCCCTGCCAATCCTTGGGCAACCAGGGAAATGCTAAACTACCACAAACAAAATAAACAGGCCCCCCTACATACAGAGGCCTGTTTTCCCCAGTCAAATTTACAATGTTTTTACAAGCTTCAAAATCTACCATTGGCCTAGTGCCATTTCTCTGCACACAGAAGGGAACTGAGTCAGGACTGTGATTTATAGAATAAGAAGGAGGTACAGCGTCCTTATTGTCTATCGGAGCCATTTTAAAGGAAATCAGAGTTTGAAAAGGAACAGATAGTTTGTCAGACGGCCTAATAGAAGCGACGTTAGGTTTACTTCTATTTGCAAAAAGCGAGCATCACAGGGGAGTCAATTCACGTTTCTCGAAATCGTTCAAATTAGTTCCATCAAAGTTCCCTGAGATGCTATCATTCCATCGGCCAAAGAATAGTGCTCTAAGAGAGGCATAGCAAGCAGTCGTTAAAGGTAGAGGATGTATATACCATCCCAGTCCCTTGTTCCCATGTTGCGGTAAATGAGTACAAATCCAACAATTACTCTTATTAAAAATGGCATGAGTAGCATTCATTACTATCATCAGAGTGTTATTATGATACTTTTGTCTATGTTGGGAGTCTCTAGGGGACAGAGTATGAAGGTGTACAGAGGGAGTCAAAACAGTTGGTACGATCTCGGGCGGTAATAAAAGCTTCAAAGGATAGATTTCTTCGAAATACCAAAGTCCTACAGCAGCAGTTGCAAAAATAACAATAATCATTATCAAAACACAACAGTACGTTTTCGGTGCCCAGGCACATTGTTCATTGTTCGATTTGGTCACCCCCTTATTTACAAGTCCAGTGCGGGGAGCAGTGGTGAAGGTGGCAGGCATTGTAGTTTCTCAATCGACGGCCCCAATGTTCGTTGCTGGCGACACTACGGTCGCGTGATTTCTTAGTCCTTCCCAACCCTAGCCAGCAGAATCCCTTTTTGTTCAACAAAACTTTCTCATAACAAGACAATTTTCCAATCACTTCCTTTTTTCCAGATGCACGAAACTCGTGCCGTAGTTCTATTTCCTTGGTCGAAGGTTGTACCTGATGGTACCCGAAATTGTCTGGTCCGGAAGCAAAGTATCATCACTTCTTGAGGGAAGCGACGTGTCGGTGGCAACGGTAGTCGCAGAGCTCGAAACAGTGTTTTCCGGAAGTTATTTTTCAAAAGAGTGCGGAGACGAAATGGACTGTTCCCCAAGCTCCTCAGGCTCAGAGAACTTCTCCGACGCACTCACAGCGCTGTTGCTACTCCAAGATCAGAGACTGTAGCGTCAGCAAGGGGTTCTGCTTCTTCTGTAACGTATGGCGTCGGGTGAGGAAGTTTCTTGACGTGCATCGCGTGAATCCAGTTCTTCTTTCCAGCCACCCGCACTGCTGTCCTGGTGACCAATAACACCTGATGGGGTCCCTGCCAGCGAGGCGCGTGTCATGATCTCTGCTTCCAAAAGGTCAGGGTTTTCCCAACTCCCTTGGAAGCAGATCCATAACCCAGGTTCCGAGTGCCAACCAGTCCCAATTGGGACCTTTTGGACCCAGTCCTGGCGCCAGTGGCACCAGGCTCATAAATATGCCCAGTCCCAGCGCTGGAAGCGCCGGGCTCATAATGCTTGGGTGGACTTACCTGCAGCAGACCATGCTGCTTACTTGCCTGCCAGTTGAGCCTCTGATCCTCGTCTGTTTGGAACTACTTTTCCTGTTGGGTGGGGCAGGAGCCACTCCCTAGATTCAGAACACTGGAACTCTTCTGGAAAGCAGGAACTCTTTTCTTACCTAGGCGTGGCTGTGGAAGGAGACACCTAAGCACTACAGGAGGCTATTTAAACCACACCCGATGGATGAATCTTGCTTTGCGTTATTCTGCATCCTCTGCAGCAGAACGCTCATTGTGTCTTCTGCATCTGATCCTGGGCCTAAGGAAAAAGGCTTACCATCCTGAATCCGGTCTTCAGCAACACCTATAAAGACAAGAAAGAACAGGTTAGCATTACGGTCTTCAGTGTCAGCTCTTCACTTACCTGGTCCATCGGCTGTCACCAACGCCTCGCGCTGCATTCCGGCATCTGAAAGACAAAGGCTTACCTACTCTTCGTGCGCTCCGGAGGTCTTCACACTGCATTCCGGCATCTGAAAGACAAAAGCTTACCAACTCTTCGCACGCTCCGGAGGCATTCGGTGCTGCATCCCGCATCTGAAAGACAAAACAAGGTGCGTTTAAAGACATTGGGGAACTTTAATACTCACGTGCCATTACTCCTTTCCACATCTAACCCAGTGGGTATTCCGGCACCCTGCAGCCGCTCCGAACTTGTACCTGCAAAATAAAAAGACAGTTAGAGCGCATCGTGAAGCAGGCAACAAGCGCTTACTTACGTGCTTCCAGGCGCTTCTATTCATCACACGGGCTCCATCTTCAACTCAATTCAGCCCGTCATCAGCCATCGCCGGAACCCTACAAAACAAGAAACATCATTACTAAAGACTTTAAAGACATTAGAATTACTCGAAACTTACAGTTCCTGCAGTAAACGACCGACAGCAGTCCTCTGAAGTCAAGAGGCCTGCTCCCCTTATCCAGTGAAGAAACTGGTTACAGCACCCTGCCCCGAGGCAGATGGAGAGCACGGCGTTCACTTACCTAAGGTGAGAGCGTTAACCTTTGGGGTTCTACAGGAGAAGAGAAAGGGAAGAAGAGAGAGACATTCAATAACCCAGTTCCTTAATCCCATATTTTCTATCTGCAGACATCTTACCCTTCAAGTCAGACATACAGTGCACAGAGGTCCAGCCCAAAGAGCCAGCCGTGTGTTATACATCACCTTTGAAGATACGGTATACGCCCAGTCAAGACCGGCGCCTCTACGGGAATCAGGTGAGCGTTACAGAACGCAAAGCCTACCACAAAACTCCCGTCCAGGCGCTATGGAAACCTCGGATACCGACCAGCTAGCCCAGTTACTTGGGGAACTAAGGGCAGAAGTGCATGCAGCCCGTCAGGAAACGAACGCTCTAAGAAGGGAACTGATTATTTCCAAGGAGCGAACAGATGATCTCGCTAGAAAATTGCTACAGTCACAAGCCGGACAGACCCCGTTACCCGCATCTGGGGGAAATCTTCCTTCTACATCCTCTATGAATCCAGTGCAGATCAACCTACCTGGGAATGTACCTCTGGCTCCGCCCGAACGATTTTCTGGTGACCCAAAGAGGTTTGCAGTATTTATCAATCAGTGCCGGTTGCATTTCTTATGCCGGCCAGCAGCCTTTCCAACTGATCAAGCTAAAGTAGCTTTCGTGCTTTCGTACCTTAGTGGCAATGCGGCAGACTGGTCGATCCCTCTAGTAAATCAAGATGATCCGGTCCTCCATGATTTTCAAGCTTTTCAGCTCAGTATGGAAAAACTGTTCGCAAGACATTCACAGGGGCAGGCCTTGGACAATGAGCTTCTTTCGTTGCGACAAGGTAATCAAGACCTTTTGGCTTATATTGCGTCTTTCAACAGACTGATAGTGGAAACTCAATGGCCTGAGGACAAAAGGATTACGCTGTTTTATAGAGGTCTACGTGGAGAGCTCAAAGATGTGTTAGCCCAAGTAGTGAATCCCCCACAAGATTGTTCGGACTATATAGACTTAGAGGCCGATTCATGGAATAATTAGCGCGGCGCATGTGGGCAAAAACGTGCGATTCGCAGTGGAATAGCAAAAATCGCAGTGCAATTGCGAAAATCGCACGAAAAGCAGCGCACGTCGATTCATGGAAGGCTGTGCGCGAGAAAACCAGCGGATGTGCGATAAAAAAGTGCGCGGCGCACGTTGGCGCACAGGCCATCTAACAGCGTGCGCCAGGTCACAGCGAAAATCGCACAGGCCACAGCGAAATTCGCACATAGCGCGGCGCACGCAACAAAAGTAGGCGGAACACGGGCGTAACACTCAGAATGGGGAACAACTTGCCAAAACGTGGGCGTCACGGGGGAAGTACAGGGCACAAGTACGCGGAACGCCCACACGCTCGCCTACAACACGTATTCATGGAATAGAATAGGGGAAAAAAGCGCACGCTCAAACCAGCGCACAGGCACAAACACGACCGCCACAAGAAAGCAGGCGGTAGCGTCTCTGCGGCTGTAAGAAATGTGCGCCAAAAGGTGCGCCAACAAATCGCACCTATATACTGCCATGATGAATGTCCCATACTGTGGCCCTCCAGGAAAAATGACGTGCAAAGGGGTACCCACAAACACGGACACCCGCTGACAAAAAATACGTGTGCGTGTATACCGGGGTGCGCGGGAAGTCTAACACGCGATTTCAGCAGGGTACGTGCATCACAGGGGTTCGCGTGAAGTTTCACACGCGATCGGGCCTGGGGGAGCGGGCTACGTGTATATCAGGGGTTCGCGTGAAGTTCCTCACACGATCGGGCCTGGGGGAGCGGGCTACGTGTATTACAGGGGTTCGCGTGATGGGGGAGCGGGCTACGTGTATTACAGGGGTTCGCGTGAAGTTCCTCACGCGATCGGGCCTGGGGGAGCGGGCTACGTGTATTACAGGGGTTCGCGTGAAGTTCCTCACGCGATCGGGCCTGGGGGAGCGGGCTATGTGTATTACAGGGGTGCGCGGGAAGATCCAGGGGTGCGCGGGAAGTTCCACACGCGAATAGCCTGGGGGCGCGTGTATTCCAGGGGTGCGCGGGAAGTTCCACACGCGAATAGCCTGGGCGCGTGTATTTCAGGGGTGCGCGGGAAGTTCCACACGCGAATAGCCTGGGCGCGTGTATTTCAGGGGTGCGCGGGAAGTTCCACACGCGAATAGCCTGGGCGCGTGTATTTCAGGGGTGCGCGGGAAGTTCCACACGCGAACAGCCTGGGCGCGTGTATTTCAGGGGTGCGCGGGAAGTTCCACACGCGAACAGCCTGGGCGCGTGTATTTCAGGGGTGCGCGGGAAGTTCCACACGCGAATAGCCTGGGCGCGTATATTTCAGGGGTGCGCGGGAAGTTCCACACGCGAATAGCCTAGGCGCGTGTATTTCAGGGGTGCGGGGGAAGTTCCACACGCGAATAGCCTGGGGGCGCGCGTATTTCAGGGGTGCGCGGGAAGTTCCACACGCGAATAGCCTGGGCGCGTGTATTTCAGGGGTGCGCGGGAAGTTCCACACGCGAATAGCCTGGGCGCGTGTATTTCAGGGGTGCGCGGGAAGTTCCACACGCGAATAGCCTGGGCGCGTGTATTTCAGGGGTGCGCGGGAAGTTCCACACGCGAATAGCCTAGGCGCGTGTATTTCAGGGGTGTGGGGGAAGTTCCACACGCGAATAGGCTGGGGGCGCGTGTATTTCAGGGGTGCGCGGGAAGTTCCACACGCGAATAGCCTGGGCACGTGTATTTCAGGGGTGCGCGGGAAGTTCCACACGCGAATAGCCTGGGCGCGTGTATTTCAGGGGTGCGCGGGAAGTTCCACACGCGAATAGCCTGGGCGCGTGTATATCAGGGGTGCGCGGGAAGTTCCACATGTGATTTGACAGTGTGGGTCCTCCCAGGTGTACCCTGTACACCCTCCACGGCCCCTGCAGGCAGCCCACACCACAGGGGACTACCCTGCATCCCTGGTCATGTCCCGCAGGCAGCCCACCCACCATGGGCATGCCCCCCAGCAAAGGCACATATCTCCTTGAACTAATGAACACCAACTCATGTCCCCTTGCACCCCCACCCCCCAGCACTGTGGGGCACATGCCAGCAGGCCCCCACCCATGTCCAACTCATGTCCCCCACCACCCCCACCCCCCAGCAGTGCAGGGTCACCCTCCACCAGGCCCCCACTCATGTCACCCACCACCCCCACACCCCAGCAGTGCAGGGTCACCCTCCACCAGGCCCCCACTCATGTCTCCCACCACCCCCACCCCCCAGCCACCAGGGGCACCCTCCACCAGGCCCCCACTCATGTCACCCACCACCCCCACACCCCAGCAGTGCAGGGTCACCCTCCACCAGGCCCCCACTCATGTCTACCACCACCCCCAAACCCCAGCCACCAGGGGCACCCTCCACCAGGCCCCCACTCATGTCACCCACCACCCCCACACCCCAGCAGTGCAGGGTCACCCTCCACCAGGCCCCCACTCATGTCACCCACCACCCCCACACCCCAGCAGTGCAGGGTCACCCTCCACCAGGCCCCCACTCATGTCTACCACCACCCCCACCCCCCAGCCACCAGGGTCAGCCTCCACCAGGCCCCCACTCATGTCTCCCACCACCCCCACCCCCCAGCCACCAGGGGCACCCTCCACCAGGCCCCCACTCATGTCAACCACCACCCCCACACCCCAGCAGTGCAGGGTCACCCTCCACCAGGCCCCAACTCATGTCACCCACCACCCCCACCCCCCAGCCACCAGGGGCACCCTCCACCAGGCCCCCACTCATGTCTCCCACCACCCCCACCCCCCCACCCCCCAGCACTGTGGGGCACCTGCCAGCAGGCCCCCACCCATGTCCAACTCATGTCCCCCACCACCCCCACCCCCCAGCACTGTGGGGCACCTGCCAGCAGGCCCCCACCCATGTCCAACTCATGTCTCCCACCACCTCCACCCCTCAGCCACCAGGGTCAGCCTCCACCAGGCCCCCACTCATGTCTCCCACCACCCCCACCCCCCAGCCACCAGGGGCACCCTCCACCAGGCCCCCACTCATGTCTACCACCACCCCCACCCCCCAGCCACCAGGGTCAGCCTCCACCAGGCCCCCACTCATGTCTCCCACCACCCCCACCCCCCAGCCACCAGGGGCACCCTCCACCAGGCCCCCACTCATGTCTACCACCACCCCCAAACCCCAGCCACCAGGGGCACCCTCCACCAGGCCCCCACTCATGTCACCCACCACCCCCACACCCCAGCAGTGCAGGGTCACCCTCCACCAGGCCCCCACTCATGTCACCCACCACCCCCACACCCCAGCAGTGCAGGGTCACCCTCCACCAGGCCCCCACTCATGTCTACCACCACCCCCACCCCCCAGCCACCAGGGGCACCCTCCACCAGGCCCCCACTCATGTCACCCACCACCCCCACACCCCAGCAGTGCAGGGTCACCCTCCACCAGGCCCCCACTCATGTCACCCACCACCCCCACAACCCAGCAGTGCAGGGTCACCCTCCACCAGGCCCCCACTCATGTCTACCACCACCCCTACCCCCCAGCCACCAGGGTCAGCCTCCACCAGGCCCCCACTCATGTCACCCACCACCCCCACACCCCAGCAGTGCAGGGTCACCCTCCACCAGGCCCCCACTCATGTCACCCACCACCCCCACAACCCAGCAGTGCAGGGTCACCCTCCACCAGGCCCCCACTCATGTCTACCACCACCCCCACCCCCCAGCCACCAGGGTCAGCCTCCACCAGGCCCCCACTCATGTCACCCACCACCCCCACACCCCAGCAGTGCAGGGTCACCCTCCACCAGGCCCCCACTCATGTCACCCACCACCCCCACACCCCAGCAGTGCAGGGTCACCCTCCACCAGGCCCCCACTCATGTCACCCACCACCCCCACACCCCAGCAGTGCAGGGTCACCCTCCACCAGGCCCCCACTCATGTCACCCACCACCCCCACACCCCAGCAGTGCAGGGTCACCCTCCACCAGGCCCCCACTCATGTCACCCACCACCCCCACACCCCAGCAGTGCAGGGTCATCCTCCACCAGGCCCCCACTCATGTCTACCACCACCCCCACCCCCCCAGCACTGTGGGGCACCTGCCAGCAGGCCCCCACCCATGTCCAATCCATGCCCCCCTGCACCTGGGTCCCAACATTCCCCAATCATGTCCATAATGCCCATCCTCCCCTGCCAAAAGGCCCAACCAACTATCACACCCACCCACATATCAAAGGCAATTACATGTTACACCCCCAATTTAAATAATGCAATTTAACACATGTCTGTCACACACAATGGCTGCAAGTGAATGACAAAACACCCAACATGACATGCCTGAAAGCAATGAGATGATACGACACATTGAAGATTAAAAAAATAATATGTATTAAACAGCAAGTAGAATGGAAATGAAATAAGAAAAAACACAAAGCAAATCAAACAAAACAAGATGAATGTCCAAGAAAATAATCTGAAAAATTAAAATAAGCCAATGAAGAAGATCATCCTGGGTCCATGAGCCCTACCAAATTAAACCTAACTGACTACTAACTAAAAAGTGAACTATATACAAAAAAGTGGTGCATTGTCCAATCGCAACCAAAAAAAAATCAAAAAAACAAAGGAAACCTATCCCTAACTATACAACTATATACAAAGGCAGCGGGCTATTCGGACGGCTCACTGGTTGTTGTCATGGGCCAGGGCATCATCGAACTCCTGGTCAATGGCTTGGAAGCGGGCATGTTCCCTGGCCCCGAGGTCCCGCAGGGATAACGCAGTGTCAAGCTCAAACTCCCTGCGAAGACCCTCGAGGCACTCAGCCCGCCTCAGCGCCCTCCGCATGGAGTCCTCCGCCCTGACCATCGTGAGCCGTTCCTCCTCTGCCCGCTGCCGCTCCGCACCTATCCGCTGGCACAACCTCTCCCACACGGAAGCCACTCCCATTCCAGGGTTCTCCTGCCCTCCGGCCGATGCCTGCACCCCTGATGTTGATGGCCCCGAGCCATGATGCCTCCCACGTTGAGCCGTCTGCTGCCTCCGACGCAACTGCCTGTGCCAGCACGACGGCATCCAGGCTGATGGAAACCACCGACGCCGTCGTGCACGTGCCCTGCCCGATGATGCCGTCACATCCTCCATCTGCTGGGGTCCAGTTGCTCTGGTGTCCACCCCTGCTGGATCTCTGACTCCCGACTGTGGCAGGGATGGGATCCCCACCGAGCTGGCTGCATTGGTCGGGGCAGGTCCACAGGGGGCCCTGGTGGCATCTGGGCTGGAAGACGGCAAGGAGAACGACTGATGGATAGCCTGCACAGAGGAGGAGAGGGCCGCCACATTGGCCAACACATGCAGGAAACCCCCGAACATGGCCGATCCCAATTGGGCCACGTCGGCACGGTGCACTTCGTGATGACGTGCGTGCTCCTCCCGGGAAGCACGCACGGCATCACGAATCACAGCCGTGCGCATCGCGACCCCAATCAGGACCTTCTCCGCACGGCCAGGGGTTCCCACGTCCGCAGGTGGAGGGGAGTCAGGTGGCATGGACATCCCCTCTACCTGCGGACAGGCCTGGGACGGGGCATCCCTGCTGGTGCATGGTGGTGCACTCACAGGGTCAGGGACAGCGACATGCACAGGTCCCTCCACGGTGACCTGTGCTGCCTCCTGCCCCTGGCCCTGGACTGCACCACTTGCACCAGCAGGGATGCCCCCACCAGGCCCCATGTGTGCCCCAGTGGCGGCCTCCTCCTCCTCTGTGCAAACCACCAACCTGGATGGCTCCTCACCGTCTCCCACCGTAGCGGGCCCCTGTGGGGGCTCACCCACCCCTTCCGCTGCAGCCGTGGGGGCATCCCCGCCGCCTTGCTCCACAGCGCCGTCTCCGCCCTCTTCTTCACTAGCCGCTGCGTAGAGGGAGACAAAGAACACAAGCATCAGGGCACTGTACAATGGTCCCCTAGACAGGAAGCAATAGCAGATGAGCACCACTGTCAAAGTACACTTCCATCATGTCCCTCCACAACACATGGGTCAGTCCAGGCAAAACACACACAGTAACAGGCATGGTGCATGCCATGGACATGGGGAGCGGGCTACGTGTATATCAGGGGTTCGCGTGAAGTTCCTCACGCGATCGGGCCTGGGGGAGCGGGCTACGTG
Source organism: Ambystoma mexicanum (assembly GCF_040938575.1). Lineage (NCBI taxonomy): Eukaryota > Metazoa > Chordata > Amphibia > Caudata > Ambystomatidae > Ambystoma > Ambystoma mexicanum. Next base: position 1,502,882,759 of record NC_090922.1, on the reverse strand, counting down.
TATTACAGGGGTTCGCGTGATGGGGGAGCGGGCTACGTGTATTACAGGGGTTCGCGTGAAGTTCCTCACGCGATCGGGCCTGGGGGAGCGGGCTACGTGTATTACAGGGGTTCGCGTGAAGTTCCTCACGCGATCGGGCCTGGGGGAGCGGGCTATGTGTATTACAGGGGTGCGCGGGAAGATCCAGGGGTGCGCGGGAAGTTCCACACGCGAATAGCCTGGGGGCGCGTGTATTCCAGGGGTGCGCGTGACGTTGCACACGCGAATAGCCTGGGCGCGTGTATTACAGGGGTGCGCGGGAAGTTCCACACGCGAATAGCCTGTGCGCGTGTATTTCAGGGGTGCGCGGGAAGTTCCACACGCGAATAGCCTGGGCGCGTGTATTTCAGGGGTGTGCGGGAAGTTCCACACGCGAATAGCCTGGGCGCGTGTATTTCAGGGGTGCGCGGGAAGTTCCACACGCGAATAGCCTGGGCGCGTGTATTTCAGGGGTGCGCGGGAAGTTCCACACGCGAACAGCCTGGGCGCGTGTATTTCAGGGGTGCGCGGGAAGTTCCACATGCGAATAGCCTGGGCGCGTGTATTTCAGGGGTGCGCGGGAAGTTCCACACGCGAATAGCCTAGGCGCGTGTATTTCAGGGGTGCGGGGGAAGTTCCACACGCGAATAGCCTGGGGGCGCGCGTATTTCAGGGGTGCGCGGGAAGTTCCACACGCGAATAGCCTGGGCGCGTGTATTTCAGGGGTGCGCGGGAAGTTCCACACGCGAATAGCCTGGGCGCGTGTATTTCAGGGGTGCGCGGGAAGTTCCACACGCGAATAGCCTAGGCGCGTGTATTTCAGGGGTGCGGGGGAAGTTCCACACGCGAATAGGCTGGGGGCGCGTGTATTTCAGGGGTGCGCGGGAAGTTCCACACGCGAATAGCCTGGGCGCGTGTATTTCAGGGGTGCGCGGGAAGTTCCACACGCGAATAGCCTGGCCGCATGTATTTCAGGCGTGCGCGGGAAGTTCCACACGCGAATAGCCTGGGCGCGTGTATTCCAGGGGTGCGCGGGAAGTTCCACACGCGAATAGCCTGGGCGCGTGTATATCAGGGGTGCGCGGGAAGTTCCACATGTGATTTGACAGTGTGGGTCCTCCCAGGTGTACCCTGTACACCCTCCACGGCCCCTGCAGGCAGCCCACACCACAGGGGACTACCCTGCATCCCTGGTCATGTCCCGCAGGCAGCCCACCCACCATGGGCATGCCCCCCAGCAAAGGCACATGTCTCCTTGAACTAATGAACACCAACTCATGTCCCCTTGCACCCCCACCCCCCAGCACTGTGGGGCACCTGCCAGCAGGCCCCCACCCATGTCCAACTCATGTCCCCCACCACCCCCACCCCCCAGCAGTGCAGGGTCACCCTCCACCAGGCCCCCACTCATGTCACCCACCACCCCCACACCCCAGCAGTGCAGGGTCACCCTCCACCAGGCCCCCACTCATGTCTCCCACCACCCCCACCGCCCAGCCACCAGGGGCACCCTCCACCAGGCCCCCACTCATGTCACCCACCACCCCCACACCCCAGCAGTGCAGGGTCACCCTCCACCAGGCCCCCACTCATGTCTACCACCACCCCCAAACCCCAGCCACCAGGGGCACCCTCCACCAGGCCCCCACTCATGTCACCCACCACCCCCACACCCCAGCAGTGCAGGGTCACCCTCCACCAGGCCCCCACTCATGTCACCCACCACCCCCACACCCCAGCAGTGCAGGGTCACCCTCCACCAGGCCCCCACTCATGTCTACCACCACCCCCACCCCCCAGCCACCAGGGTCAGCCTCCACCAGGCCCCCACTCATGTCTCCCACCACCCCCACCCCCCAGCCACCAGGGGCACCCTCCACCAGGCCCCCACTCATGTCACCCACCACCCCCACACCCCAGCAGTGCAGGGTCACCCTCCACCAGGCCCCAACTCATGTCACCCACCACCCCCACCCCCCAGCCACCAGGGGCACCCTCCACCAGGCCCCCACTCATGTCTCCCACCACCCCCACCCCCCAGCACTGTGGGGCACCTGCCAGCAGGCCCCCACCCATGTCCAACTCATGTCCCCCACCACCCCCACCCCCCAGCACTGTGGGGCACCTGCCAGCAGGCCCCCACCCATGTCCAACTCATGTCTCCCACCACCCCCACCCCCCAGCCACCAGGGTCAGCCTCCACCAGGCCCCCACTCATGTCTCCCACCACCCCCACCCACCAGCCACCAGGGGCACCCTCCACCAGGCCCCCACTCATGTCTACCAACACCCCCACCCCCCAGCCACCAGGGTCAGCCTCCACCAGGCCCCCACTCATGTCTCCCACCACCCCCACACCCCAGCAGTGCAGGGTCACCCTCCACCAGGCCCCCACTCATGTCTACCACCACCCCCACCCCCCAGCCACCAGGGTCAGCCTCCACCAGGCCCCCACTCATGTCTCCCACCACCCCCACCCCCCAGCCACCAGGGGCACCCTCCACCAGGCCCCCACTCATGTTTACCACCACCCCCACCCCCCAGCCACCAGGGTCAGCCTCCACCAGGCCCCCACTCATGTCTCCCACCACCCCCACACCCCAGCAGTGCAGGGTCACCCTCCACCAGGCCCCCATTCATGTCTACCACCACCCCCACCCCCCAGCCACCAGGGTCAGCCTCCACCAGGCCCCCACTCATGTCTCCCACCACCCCCACCCCCCAGCCACCAGGGGCACCCTCCACCAGGCCCCCACTCATGTCTACCACCACCCCCAAACCCCAGCCACCAGGGGCACCCTCCACCAGGCCCCCACTCATGTCACCCACCACCCCCACCTCCCAGCAGTGCAGGGTCACCCTCCACCAGGCCCCCACTCATGTCACCCACCACCCCCACACCCCAGCAGTGCAGGGTCACCCTCCACCAGGCCCCCACTCATGTCTACCACCACCCCCACCCCCCAGCCACCAGGGGCACCCTCCACCAGGCCCCCACTCATGTCACCCACCACCCCCACACCCCAGCAGTGCAGGGTCACCCTCCACCAGGCCCCCACTCATGTCACCCACCACCCCCACAACCCAGCAGTGCAGGGTCACCCTCCACCAGGCCCCCACTCATGTCTACCACCACCCCCACCCCCAGCCACCAGGGTCAGCCTCCACCAGGCCCCCACTCATGTCACCCACCACCCCCACACCCCAGCAGTGCAGGGTCACCCTCCACCAGGCCCCCACTCATGTCACCCACCACCCCCACAACCCAGCAGTGCAGGGTCACCCTCCACCAGGCCCCACTCATGTCTACCACCACCCCCACCCCCCAGCCACCAGGGTCAGCCTCCACCAGGCCCCCACTCATGTCACCCACCACCCCCACACCCCAGCAGTGCAGGGTCACCCTCCACCAGGCCCCCACTCATGTCACCCACCACCCCCACACCCCAGCAGTGCAGGGTCACCCTCCACCAGGCCCCCACTCATGTCACCCACCACCCCCACACCCCAGCAGTGCAGGGTCACCCTCCACCAGGCCCCCACTCATGTCACCCACCACCCCCACACCCCAGCAGTGCAGGGTCACCCTCCACCAGGCCCCCACTCATGTCACCCACCACCCCCACACCCCAGCAGTGCAGGGTCATCCTCCACCAGGCCCCCACTCATGTCTACCACCACCCCCACCCCCCCAGCACTGTGGGGCACCTGCCAGCAGGCCCCCACCCATGTCCAATCCATGCCCCCCTGCACCTGGGTCCCAACATTCCCCAATCATGTCCGTAATGCCCATCCTCCCCTGCCAAAAGGCCCAACCAACTATCACACCCACCCACATATCAAAGGCAATTACATGTTACACCCCCAATTTAAATAATGCAATTTAACACATGTCTGTCACACACAATGGCTGCAAGTGAATGACAAAACACCCAACATGACATGCCTGAAAGCAATGAGATGATACGACACATTGAAGATTAAAAAAATAATATGTATTAAACAGCAAGTAGAATGGAAATGAAATAAGAAAAAACACAAAGCAAATCAAACAAAACAAGATGAATGTCCAAGAAAATAATCTGAAAAATTAAAATAAGCCAATGAAGAAGATCATCCTGGGTCCATGAGCCCTACCAAATTAAACCTAACTGACTACTAACTAAAAAGTAAACTATATACAAAAAAGTGGTGCATTGTCCAATCGCAACCAAAAAAATATCAAAAAAACAAAGGAAACCTATCCCTAACTATACAACTATATACAAAGGCAGCGGGCTATTCGGACGGCTCACTGGTTGTTGTCATGGGCCAGGGCATCATCGAACTCCTGGTCAATGGCTTGGAGGCGGGCATGTTCCCTGGCCCCGAGGTCCCGCAGGGATAACGCAGTGTCAAGCTCAAACTCCCTGCGAAGACCCTCGAGGCACTCAGCCCGCCTCAGCGCCCTCCGCATGGAGTCCTCCGCCCTGACCATCGTGAGCCGTTCCTCCTCTGCCCGCTGCCGCTCCGCACCTATCCGCTGGCACAACCTCTCCCACACGGAAGCCACTCCCATTCCAGGGTTCTCCTGCCCTCCGGCCGATGCCTGCACCCCTGATGTTGATGGCCCCGAGCCATGATGCCTCCCACGTTGAGCCTGCTGCTGCCTCCGACGCAACTGCCTGTGCCAGCACGACAGCATCCAGGCTGATGGAAACCACCGACGCCGTCGTGCACGTGCCCTGCCCGATGATGCCGTCACATCCTCCATCTGCTGGGGCCCAGTTGCTCTGGTGTCCACCCCTGCTGGATCTCTGACTCCCGACTGTGGCAGGGATGGGATCCCCACCGAGCTGGCTGCATTGGTCGGGGCAGGTCCACAGGGGGCCCTGGTGGCATCTGGGCTGGAAGACGGCAAGGAGAACGACTGGTGGATAGCCTGCACAGAGGAGGAGAGGGCCGCCACATTGGCCAACACATGCAGGAAACCCCCGAACATGGCCGATCCCAATTGGGCCACGTCGGCACGGTGCACTTCGTGATGACGTGCGTGCTCCTCCCGGGAAGCACGCACGGCATCACGAATCACAGCCGTGCGCATCGCGACCCCAATCAGGACCTTCTCTGCACGGCCAGGGGTTCCCACGTCCGCAGGTGGAGGGGAGTCAGGTGACATGGACATCCCCTCTACCTGCGGACAGGCCTGGGACGGGGCATCCCTGCTGGTGCATGGTGGTGCACTCACAGGGTCAGGGACAGCGACATGCACAGGCCCCTCCACGGTGACCTGTGCTGCCTCCTGCCCCTGGCCCTGGACTGCACCACTTGCACCAGCAGGGATGCCCCCACCAGGCCCCATGTGTGCCCCAGTGGCGGCCTCCTCCTCCTCTGTGCAAACCACCAACCTGGATGGCTCCTCACCGTCTCCCACCGTAGCAGGCCCCTGTGGGGGCTCACCCACCCCTTCCGCTGCAGCCGTGGGGGCATCCCCGCCGCCTTGCTCCACAGCGCCGTCTTCGCCCTCTTCTTCACTAGCCGCTGCGTAGAGGGAGACAAAGAACACAAGCATCAGGGCACTGTACAATGGTCCCCTAGACAGGAAGCAATAGCAGATGAGCACCACTGTCAAAGTACACTTCCATCATGTCCCTCCACAACACATGGGTCAGTCCAGGCAAAACACACACAGTAACAGGCATGGTGCATGCCATGGACATTTTCATGCATGTCCAATGGACTCTTGAAACATTCAATGATATGTAACTCACATGCATCATGGCTCATGCCCATCACATGCACACACTTCACCTCAGTCACATCCATCTGGCCCCAAACACACCAAACACAGCGGATACAAGGGTAATTTGGCTTCTTTACTGAATCTCTGCATTGTCACACACATGTGTCATGCATCCATGGCATGCACAAGTCACAGACACGCAGGTCAGGCACACAGACATGGCTACCATATATGTACCTGGCATCAGCACCCATCCCTCACCCCCACCCATGTCCAGGTACAGAGACTGGCATGCTCTCATGTTCAAAATCTGAATAGGGCTCCCCATGCGGCATTTCAACACATGCAACAACCATGTGCATCACACATCACTGGTCCCACATGCATTACCATGATGTCCCTGCACACATACATGCATACATGGCCTATGGCACACATACAGGCAAGTATCATAGAACCAGCACACCGCAACATGCCCTGTCTCACACAGTAATGCATGGACACTTACCGCTCAACTCCAGACGGGCCTCCCTCTCAAGGATCTGGGCGTGGAGCGCTGGGCGTACGCGTTCCAGGACCCTCATCTGGATGGAACTCATGCGGCCCCGGCCCCCCTCCATGAGGCGCCGGGCCTTCACAAGGGTCCTGGACCTCAAGTCCTCCCAGCGCTTCTTGATCTTCAGGACGTCGCGGGTTGCCACCCCCTCCGCGTTGATGGCAACCACACAGTCGGCCCAGATCCTCTGCCGTCCTTCCTTGCTGGCGCGGGACGATCCAAAGAGGGCATCATACTGCCCCAGGACATGCTCCACCAGGACACCAACTTCGGTGACAGTGAAGCTGGTGCCCCTCTGCCCCTCTGGCCTGGGGTTGCCACTGGTGCCAGATGTGGAAGTGCCCGACATGGCAACCCCAGAGGCAGGTGTGGGTGGGCAACTGGGTCCTGGGGCTGGGCTGTGGAGCGATGTAATCCCAGTCGGGAGTCTTCAGTTCCAGCAGGGGTGGACACAGCAACTAGACCCCTGCAGATGGCTGATGTGCAGGCACCAAATGGCAGGGCACGGTGGCAGCAGGCAGGCAGCAGCAGATGGCACGTGGGAGGCTGCTCGGGGCACTGGGGGGCAGTAACTCGGCCTTCTGGGAAGGAGCGTGGGCTTCCGTGTGTTTTCGCGTGGCCAGCTTGATACGGAGTGATTTGGCACGTGAATATCCTGCACGTCAGCGTGAAATCCGAGGAAAGGCCCTTAGCGCGTAAGCGCGTCAGCACGCATACGCGATTCTATTGGACCAGAGTCCCTCAGCGCGTAAGCGCGTCTGTGACGTGACCCGCACGGGTGTTCCCCACTCAGCACGTGATGACGGGGCACACATGGAGATACTGCACGTCAGAGTGTCATCGCGTGTAATTGGACAAAAGTGCGCGTACACGCGATTGGCCTATGTACGTGTATTTAATGGGTGCGCGGCCACTTACACACGCAAGTACGTCAGCGAACCTGTATCCCGTGGTGCGTGTGAATTTCCACACGCTATTGGACTGGGAACTGGATTCCAGGGGTGCGCGGGTCACACGCTGTATCCCGTGGTGCGTGTGAATTTCCACACGCTATTGGACTGGGAACTGGATCCCAGGGGTGCGCGGGTCACACGCTCGCCTAGAACACGCGCAAAGCATAAAATTGCGGACTTTAACAATAACAAGCTCAGACGCCAGGATGAACATACCGTTCCTAGCAGCAGTGGCAGTGGGCTACCAAAGGAGGAGGAGGAGGATAGTCAGGGCCAGAATATTCACACCCAGAACCAGCCTTTTCGGGATGCCTGATGACCAGGTGTATGGGAGGTACAGGTTTCCACCACACATCATACTGGACCTGGTGAGTGAGTGGGAGGATGACCTCACATCACCCACCCTGTGCTCCCAAGCACTCAGCCCCCTGGAGAAGGTCCTCAATGTACTGCACTTCTTAGCCACTGGATCATTTCAGCGGACAAGTGCCATAGTGGGTGGGGTGTCACAGGCCACCCAGTCACGCTGCCTACACCAGGTCTTGAACATCATGACTGCACGCCCATCAGTCCGCAGGCACATATACCTGCCCAGAACACCTGCAGAAAGGCATGCTGCCGCCCTGGATTTTTACGCAGTGGCACGATACCCCAAAGTGCTAGGTGCCATCGACTGCACCCATGTGGCTCTACGTCCCCCCAGGGCATCTGAGCACATCTATAGGAACCGCAAGCACTGGCATTCCATCAACGTGCAGGTAGCATGTAATGCCAAGGGAATCATCACCTCAGTATATGCCAACTATCCCGGCTCCACCCACGACAGCTTCATTTACCGAATGTCCACCCTAAGCCGGGACCTAGAAGCTGGGCGGCATGGCAATACATGGCTGCTTGGTGAGTATGTATGCCACTGCACATGCATGCATGTTGGATACTGAGCAAGGTCACAACCTCACCAATGATACCAATCCCCACCTCCACAGGGGACAGTGCCTACCCTCTCAGCCCCACATGATGACGCCAATTCGGAACCCCACCACGCCACCCCAGGTAAGATATAACACAGCCCACATTACAACCAGGGGCATAGTGGAGCGCACATTCAGAGTGCTAAAGTCACGCTTTCGCTCCCTTGACCGTTCTGGCGGCCAGCTGTTATACGCTCCCCCAGTAGTGTGCAGGATCATAGTGGCAGCATGTGTCCTGCACAACGTTGCAACACGCCGGGGCCTGGCCGTGGACATGGTGGTGGCCCCACATCCCCAACCACATGCACAGCCGCTGCGCATGGGAGGGGAAAGGGCACGGGGGGAGGCAGCCCGTACACAGCTAGTGGCTAATTACTTCACATAGAAATCACACCCCTGTGGAGTGCACACTGCCCTGGCACATTCCATCTGACAATCAATGATGACTCAACCTGACACTGATCCTGAATGTCTGGAGAATGAACCGGGAATACCATGTCAGCCTGAGATTGTTCACCTGGAAGTGTCACAATGTGTGCATCCCTACCCACACAGACACCACCAATGCAGTTTTGTGAAGTTACACATTGAAGCAGCTAAAATGAATACTCACTTGCAAAATGCAACAAGAGGACAGTGCCATGTCAGCCAACCCAACCCCAGCACTGCCACACGACACACCGTGCCATGTCATGCTAATTGCAGGTAAACAAAGTAATCCCCACAACATGACATCACTCTCACTATGTACAGTGGCACTATTAGAAACCTGCAACACCTGAAATGCTCACAGCAATGCCGGACCAACAACATACTTGAGCACGTAGTACCATTAACATGACATCACAAATGTTACATATTAGTAGTCTCACCACCTGGAAATGCCTGCACTCCCACCACTACCAACTGTGCAGTGTTGGCGCCATGTAGAGTTGTAGGTGCACTGCTGCCAACATGGTCCCCATCTCCAGACTAGAGGTCCTTGTGTGGACTTGAGGAAGGGACCTGCAAATTGGGAGGTAGACACAGAAGAAGAGTTACACATCAATGCAACATGCAGTGTACAACACAACAGCAATATGCACTATGAATGTATACACAGTATTGACTACAGACTGGCCACACAGCTCATGGGAGTCCAACGTCACTGTGTAATTCACTGTCACTTGGGCACACCCTTTGCAAGCCCATGGAAACGGGAAGCAGGAGGGGTGTGTGTGACTCAAACCCAAGCATCTGAACCAAATACATTACAAGCCTGCATGTGCCCAGCCACAATGCAGCGTATGCCCACAGGAACCACGGAAGCCAACAGATCGAAGCCAACAGATCAAAGCCAACAGATCGAAGCCAACAGATCGTCCCAAAAAAATTGGGAATAAAAGAAATCAAAATAAAAATAAAAATAAGAAACAATCAAAAATGGCCATTGATGGGCCCGGGGGGGTTGGGGAGGCCACCCAGGAGGTCCGAGGACAGGATGCACACCAGAACCCACCTGCGTGGATCCTGGGAAGATAAAACACCTCCATGGGCTCATGGCCCACACGGCTACCCTATTGTGGGAGTATCACTGCTGTCGCTATTATCACCCTGTGCAGCTGCATCCGGAGGTGGTTGCACTATGGGAGGCAGCCCAAGCAAGGCCCTAGTCTGCTCCTCCATGGCTGCAAGCATGCGGGTGTGGTAGGTCTGGTTCTGGAGGATGAGTGTGCGGAGGTCCCCATGCAACAACTCACGGGATGCCCGGACCTCCGCCCTCGTTGCCTGCATCTCAGCTGAGAGTGTACGGGTGAGACGCTCCAGCTGCTGTTCTGTCCTTTGGTGTGTTGAAGCCTCAAGCTCAACAAGAGTCGTCCTGAGGTGTAGGAGCTCCTGCCTCAGGGCTTCCCTGTGGCCCTGGGACTCAATGGAGATGGCCTCCTGCAGAGTCGCCAGTGCCGCCCGCCTGTCCCTGTTGGACCCCAACATGTCCTCCCTGTGTGACTGGCAGATGGAGTCGGTTGCTTGCTCTAGTCGCTCCATCAGCCTTTCTGGGGGGACAATGGAAGTGGCCACCCTATCCATGGCCTGAGCCATCATCTCGGATGATGCAGCCTGTTGGGTAGCCATACCGTAAATGGATTGCTCCCATGCGGTATTGCCGGGTGGCGTACGGCCACCACGTCGGCGGGCACCACACCTGTCTGGGGCAAGGCGAACTGCGCCTTGCTGTGCCGGCACTGCCTGAGGCTGCAGGACTGCATTCCCCCTCTGATCTGCTGGCCCAGGAACAGGATCAGATGTTGCGGAGTGTGACCCTGCATCCGTAACCACCGAAGGCGTAGCTGCCAACACTGACATCCCCATGGAGGGTACTGACCCTGGTGCAGGTGGGTGAGACAGAACAGAATCCCTCCCTGGAACACTCACCTGCGACAGCACGTAGGTCTCATCCGAATCAACACCTGAGTACAGCTCGGGGGAGGTGCAGCCAGAGACACCCCTTGAGAGCACGACCTGCAGCACTTGTGGGTTCTCCCCCACCACCACACCACGTCCCTCACTGGTGGTTGGTCGGCCCTGGGACACCTCCTGGGTCTGCGCCATCTCCACAACCCCAGCAGTATCAGGTGCGTCTTCCCCTGCAAAGACATGTTAACAAAGAAATGGAAACAGGCCTTAGCACCATGGCACACATTGAGGGCTGAGAAGCAAGAGAACCAGTAGTTGATTGACACATGTCCCACATGACTAAAACCCTCCCATGCATGCACCCTCACTGCGTATGAAGTGCAGGCAAATGGCACACACTGATGACACCAAGATGGAAGATGAACACATTTTCTGCATTCTGCCTGGCAGTGGCATCACACATTGGCCTGTGATTGGCAGGTGAAACACACATGCCATCACACAGATGGCATGTACCATTGCTATTGAGTGAAGATGGAGAGGAGGGCAGCACCTATTCATTCAGTCCAGTTCCCGCATGTAATAGCTTTTCTAATTCTAACAGGTCAGATTTTTCACCTGGAGCTGCCAGTCTGAAATGGTCAAATTGCACAGGGACATGTGTGTACAAATGATATCCAGGTAACAAAGTCACTCCACTTTACCATACCCATGTCAGACATGTGACTAGTGGACAGCGACATGCCTAGTGAAAGTGGTGGAATGCAAACAAACTGACTGAATGAACAGTGAAAAAGAAGCAAATATGTTGTGTCAAGGTGACACTTCAAGGGCAACTGGCGTGCAGTTGTGCTAGATGTCTACTGTTGGCAGAAGGGATACTGCTATGGCCAAATGCAGCTGCGCAGGAAGGATTGCATGAAGCACATGGCTGACCCATACGACTCAGGCGCACACACTCTCACCTGGCACCCGAACAGAAGCCCTCACACACACACCATGCACATGGATGACACACACATGCATGTGCACTCACCGGACAATGCCTCGTAATCAGCCAGATCTCCCACGCCTTGGATCTGTTCCTCCGTGACGTAGGTCCCAGCGACTGACTCATGTGGAGTGAGTTCCATGTCTACTACTGGAGACCCACCTCCAGTCACTAGAGTTGCGGCATGACTTGAGGCCAGCTTACTCTTTGCCCTGCGCTTTAGGTCATTCCAGCGCTTATAGCAATCATTGGCTGTGCGCCTCACGATTCCAAGGGCACTTACGATGTCCGCAACGGTCTGCCAGTGTGCCTGGCGTTGTGCAGGTGTGGTCTTGGATCCTGCAACAATGACCATCTCGTTGTCATGTCCGGACACATACTCGACAAGTGCATTCAGTTCGTCATCCGTGAAGCTGGGCTTCCTGGACGGGCCGGACTGTGTAGCCGTGTCTGGGGCATCAGCCTGTGCCGGATGAGCACTCTTCCTCTTCCGCTTGGAAGGTGGTGGTGATCGTGAGTGTCCTGCGCCGCTCTGGACACTAGGGGCAGGAGCCCTGGTGGACTCTGTATCAGGAGTGTGGGATTGCACACTCAGCATGGGAGTTGGTGCAGGCATTGGCTCTAGTGTGATGGTGTCAGGGGGAATGTCAGCAGCATGGACTAGGACCGACACTGTCCTGGCTGGGTGTGTGAGGGCTGGGGTGGATGGAGCCGCAGCTGCCCCTGCAGCCTCTCCGCCCTGCCTCCTTGGTGCAGCAGATGACCTTGCTGCCCCAGATCCACGTGGCATGATGGCATCAACGTGCACCAGCGCACGTGTCGTAGCCCTGCTGACCTGGAAGTCAGCCATGGAGTCAGCCAGGTCTGGTGCCACAATGGGCTGGTCCAACAAGGGCTGAGCATGGATGGTGTCAGCCACTTCAGCCTCAACGGGAGGTGGGGAGGGGGGGAGGGGGGGATGATGGGTGCCCTTGACTGGTCCTCCACACATGGGGGGACAGGCTCACCCTGCAAGTTACGACCACGTCCCCTACCGGATCCACCACGGCCACCACTTGTGGCTCTTCCACCTTTGCCACCCTTACGGAATCCTCGCCTCCCAGCCATGGCACTGATATTAATGTGCGTATGGGAGTGGCTGTAGACAATTGTCCTGGGCAATTGGGGGTCAAAGGGGTAGGGTACCAGATGGTAATTGTACCCTAGTGCTCTAGCACGGCTGATTGTAACCCCTGGGGAAAGATGACGGGTCACGCAACGCACAGGAGGCCCAAAAAAGGGAGATGACGTGCACGCAACCCCTCCTAGACCACGTGTGCAGAAAGAAAAACCTGCACTACGCTGTGGCACCCAGTAACACAAGAATGAACGTATGCGTGTCACACGCAGCCTAGAATGACCTCTGAAGGGGTAGGCTACACACGGGGCAAGCACAGAAGTTGGATACGTGCGTGACTCACCGTCTGCCAGGTAAAAGAGCGTGAAAAATGAGCGCGTTTGGCTGGCTAAACCCCCGCCAAAAGAAGATGTGTACGCTGTCTGAGAAGACAGGACAACAGTAGAAGGGGACACTGTTTGAGGGAACAGGCCCAGGTAAACCAGTAAAAGAGAAAAAAGAGAAAAAGCTGTCAGAGGTAACAGGGAATACGAACTGGAAACGCCGTGAAGTAAATCGCGTGTGAAACGACAAGAAGTACAGAATTCACCCACTCGCTCTCCACGAAAAGCACGTACAAGGAAATGGTGTTCTACATGTACCTTATATACTGGCCCACACGTACAGCGTCACTTACGCGGTGTGTACGTTCACCAATCACACGCTTTGTCACTCCTGCGTGTAGATCCATTTTCACCAATCACATGCTTTGTCACTTCTACGTGTAGATCCATTTTCACCAATCACACGCTTTGTCACTTCTGCGTGTAGATCCATTTTCACCAATCACACGCTTTGTCACTTCTGCGTGTAGATCCATTTTCACCAATCACACGCTTTGACACTGGGACGTGTCACGCAACAATTTCCTGCACGTGCAGGTGACTATAGGCGCGCATATGCTGTTGATGGGTTTACGCGCTAAGGGCCTTTGCTGACGTGTGGGATTTCACTCCCTATCAGGCTGTCCACACGTTCACACACGAGAGACCACGCTCCTGGCCAGGAGGCCAAATTACTGCCCCCCAGAGCCCTGAGCACGCTCCCACCTGCTGCTGCCTGACTGCCTGCTGGCCACGTGCCCCACAGTGCTGGTGGGTGGGGGTGTTGGGAGACATGGGTGGGGGCCTGGTGGAGGGTGCCCCTGCACTGGTGGGGGTGGTGGGAGACATGGGTGGGGGCCTGGTGGAGGCTGCCCCTGGTGGCGGGGGGGGGGGGTGGGGGTGGTGGGAGACATGGGTGGGGGCCTGGTGGAGGGTGCCCCTGGTGGCGGGGGGGTGGGGGTGGTGGGAGACATGGGTGGAGGCCTGGTGGAGGCTGCCCCTGCACTGCTGGGGGTTGGGGGTGGTGGGAGGCATGGGTGGGGGCCTGGTGGAGGCTGCCCCTGGTGGCGGGGGGGGGTGCCGGTGGTGGGAGACATGGGTGGGGGTCTGGTGGAGGGTGCCCCTGGTGGCGGGGGGGTGGGGGTGGTGGGAGACATGGGTGGGGGCCTTGTGGAGGCTGCCCCTGCACTGCTGGGGGTTGGGGGTGGTGGGAGGCATGGGTGGGGGCCTGGTGGAGGCTGCCCCTGGTGGCGGGAGGGTGGGGGTGGTGGGAGACATGGGTGGGGGCCTGGTGGAGGCTGCCCCTGCACTGCTGGGGGTTGGGGGTGGTGGGAGGCATGGGTGGGGGCCTGGTGGAGGCTGCCCCTGGTGGCGGGGGGGTGGGGGTGGTGGGAGACATGGGTGGGGGCCTGGTGGAGGCTGCCCCTGGTGGCGGGAGGGTGGGGGTGGTGGGAGACATGGGTGGGGGCCTGGTGGAGGCTGCCCCTGCACTGCTGGGGGGTGGGGGTGGTGGGAGGCATGGGTGGGGGCCTGGTGGAGGCTGCCCCTGCACTGCTGGGGGTTGGGGGTGGTGGGAGGCATGGGTGGGGGCCTGGTGGAGGCTGCCCCTGGTGGCGGGGGGGGGGTGGGGGTGGTGGGAGACATGGGTGGGGGCCTGGTGGAGGCTGCCCCTGCACTGCTGGGGGTTGGGGGTGGTGGGAGACATGGGTGGGGGCCTGGTGGAGGCTGCCCCTGCACTGCTGGGGGTTGGGGGTGGTGGGAGGCATGGGTGGGGGCCTGGTGGAGGCTGCCCCTGGTGGCGGGAGGGTGGGGGTGGTGGGAGACATGGGTGGGGGCCTGGTGGAGGCTGCCCCTGGTGGCGGGAGGGTGGGGGTGGTGGGAGACATGGGTGGGGGCCTGGTGGAGGCTGCCCCTGGTGGCGGGAGGGTGGGGGTGGTGGGAGGCATGGGTGGGGGCCTGGTGGAGGCTGCCCCTGGGGGGGGGGGTGCCGGTGGTGGGAGACATGGGTGGGGGTCTGGTGGAGGGTGCCCCTGGTGGCGGGGGGGTGGGGGTGGTGGGAGACATGGGTGGGGGCCTGGTGGAGGCTGCCCCTGCACTGCTGGGGGTTGGGGGTGGTGGGAGGCATGGGTGGGGGCCTGGTGGAGGCTGCCCCTGGTGGCGGGAGGGTGGGGGTGGTGGGAGACATGGGTGGGGGCCTGGTGGAGGCTGCCCCTGCACTGCTGGGGGTTGGGGGTGGTGGGAGGCATGGGTGGGGGCCTGGTGGAGGCTGCCCCTGGTGGCGGGGGGGGTGGGGGTGGTGGGAGACATGGGTGGGGGCCTGGTGGAGGCTGCCCCTGGTGGCGGGAGGGTGGGGGTGGTGGGAGACATGGGTGGGGGCCTGGTGGAGGCTGCCCCTGCACTGCTGGGGGGTGGGGGTGGTGGGAGGCATGGGTGGGGGCCTGGTGGAGGCTGCCCCTGCACTGCTGGGGGTTGGGGGTGGTGGGAGGCATGGGTGGGGGCCTGGTGGAGGCTGCCCCTGGTGGCGGGGGGGGGGTGGGGGTGGTGGGAGACATGGGTGGGGGCCTGGTGGAGGCTGCCCCTGCACTGCTGGGGGTTGGGGGTGGTGGGAGACATGGGTGGGGGCCTGGTGGAGGCTGCCCCTGCACTGCTGGGGGTTGGGGGTGGTGGGAGGCATGGGTGGGGGCCTGGTGGAGGCTGCCCCTGGTGGCGGGAGGGTGGGGGTGGTGGGAGACATGGGTGGGGGCCTGGTGGAGGCTGCCCCTGGTGGCGGGAGGGTGGGGGTGGTGGGAGACATGAGTGGGGGCCTGGTGGAGGGTGCCCCTGGATGGTGGGGGCTGGGGGTGGTGGGAGACATGAGTGGGGGCCTGGTGGAGGCTGCCCCTGCACTGCAGGGGGTTGGGGGTGGTGGGAGGCATGGGTGGGGGCCTGGTGGAGGCTGCCCCTGGTGGCGGGGGGGTGGGGGTGGTGGGAGACATGGGTGGGGGCCTGGTGGAGGCTGCCCCTGGTGGCGGGAGGGTGGGGGTGGTGGGAGACATGGGTGGGGGCCTGGTGGAGGCTGCCCCTGGTGGCGGGGGGGTGGGGGTGGTGGGAGGCATGGGTGGGGGCCTGGTAGGCTGCCCCTGGTGGCGGGAGGGTGGGGGTGGTGGGAGACATGAGTGGGGGCCTGGTGGAGGGTGCCCCTGGATGGTGGGGGCTGGGGGTGGTGGGAGACATGGGTGGGGGCCTGGTGGAGGCTGCCCCTGCACTGCTGGGGGTTGGGGGTGGTGGGAGGCATGGGTGGGGGCCTGGTGGAGGCTGCCCCTGGTGGCGGGAGGGTGGGGGTGGTGGGAGACATGGGTGGGGGCCTGGTGGAGGCTGCCCCTGGTGGCGGGAGGGTGGGGGTGGTGGGAGACATGAGTGGGGGCCTGGTGGAGGGTGCCCCTGGATGGTGGGGGCTGGGGGTGGTGGGAGACATGAGTGGGGGCCTGGTGGAGGCTGCCCCTGGTGGCGGGAGGGTGGGGGTGGTGGGAGACATGAGTGGGGGCCTGGTGGAGGGTGCCCCTGGATGGTGGGGGCTGGGGGTGGTGGGAGACATGAGTGGGGGCCTGGTGGAGGCTGCCCCTGGTGGCGGGAGGGTGGGGGTGGTGGGAGACATGAGTGGGGGCCTGGTGGAGGCTGCCCCTGGTGGCGGGAGGGTGGGGGTGGTGGGAGACATGGGTGGGGGCCTGGTGGAGGCTGCCCCTGCACTGCTGGGGGGTGGGGGTGGTGGGAGGCATGGGTGGGGGCCTGGTGGAGGCTGCCCCTGCACTGCTGGGGGTTGGGGGTGGTGGGAGGCATGGGTGGGGGCCTGGTGGAGGCTGCCCCTGGTGGCGGGGGGGTGGGGGTGGTGGGAGACATGAGTGGGGGCCTGGTGGAGGCTGCCCCTGGTGGCAGGAGGGTGGGGGTGGTGGGAGACATGAGTGGGGGCCTGGTGGAGGCTGCCCCTGGTGGCGGGGGGTGGGGGTGGTGGGAGGCATGGGTGGGGGCCTGGTGGAGGCTGCCCCTGGTGGCGGGAGGGTGGGGGTGGTGGGAGACATGAGTGGGGGCCTGGTGGAGGGTGCCCCTGGATGGTGGGGGCTGGGGGTGGTGGGAGACATGAGTGGGGGCCTGGTGGAGGCTGCCCCTGGTGGCGGGGGGGGTGGGGGTGGTGGGAGACATGGGTGGGGGCCTGGTGGAGGGTGCCCCTGGTGGCGGGGGGGTGGGGGTGGTGGGAGACATGGGTGGGGGCCTGGTGGAGGCTGCCCCTGCACTGCTGGGGGTTGGGGGTGGTGGGAGGCATGGGTGGGGGCCTGGTGGAGGCTGCCCCTGCACTGCTGGGGGGTGGGGGTGCAGGGGGACATGAGCAGGTGTGCAGGGTAGTCCCCTGTTTTGTAGGCTGCCTGCAGGGGCCGTGGAGGGTGTACAGGGAACACCTGTGAGGACCCACCCAGCCTAATCGCGTGTGACTTCCCACGCACCCCTGTAATACACGTACCCAGCCAAATCGCGTGTGATGATTCCCACGCACCCCTGTAATACACGTACCCAGCCAAATCGCGTGTGATAATTCCTGAGCACCCCTGTAATACACGTACCTGGCCAAATCGCATCCCTGTAATACACGTACCCAGCCGAATCGCGTGTAAAACTTCCCGTGTACCCCTGTAATACACGTACACAGCCAAATCGCATGTGATAATTCCCGCGTACCCCTGTGATACACGTGCCCTGGCTAATCGTGTGTGAAACTTCCCGCCTACCCCTGTAATACACGTACCCTGGGCAATCTCGTGTTCAACTTCCCGCGTACCCCTGTAATACACGTACCCTGGCTAATCGCATGTAAAACTTCCCGCATACCCCTGTAATACACGTACCCTGGCCAATCGCGTGTTAAACTTCCTGCGTACCCCTGTAATACACGTACCCTGGCTAATCGCGTGTTAAACTTCCCGCGTACCCCTGTAATACACGTACCCTGGCTAATCGCATGTTAAACTTCCCGCATACCCCTGTAATACACGTACCCTGGCCAATCGCGTGTTAAACTTCCCGCGTCCCCCTGTAATACACGTACCCTGGCTAATCGCGTGTATAACTTCACGCGTACCCCTGATATGCACGTTACCCGCTTTGCGTTCCTTGTTTGCCAGCCCTGTAAACTGGTCCAGGGTTAGCGCAGCCCTTTGCGATGATTTAGCGATTTTGATGGCTTTTCCTTGCGCGAGGGCGTTCTTGGGGGCGTTACTGGCGCTGCTGCAGGGTCGCTGCGATACTCTGCGCCACGGCTGGTTTGGGAGCCTAAAATCCATGAATACGCTGTGCGCGGAAATCGGTTTTAGCGCACGTGCCTGGCGCAGTCAATCGCACGCGGACACTCTGCGCCAGCCGCTTGCGACACTTTTCTGCGAAATTCTATGAATTACCCTGTATGTCGTTCAAATAGATCACAGACTGCAGAACAGGAAGGCCGATCGTTCCAAGTTTGATGCTCGAGTATTTTCCAAACCGCCAACTCCTTCCAAAGGAGTAGACTCCGGGGAACCCATGCAAATAGGGGGTCTGAAAGGTCCTCTAACACAAAAGGAGCGGGAAAGGAGAAAACAGTTGCAATTATGCCTCTATTGCGGAAACTCAGGGCACTTTCTTCGAGACTGTCCGGTGAAACCTGCCAAGAAGGCAGTAGGAGCTGCAGTTACCAAAGTTACAAACTCTGAGCAGGGAAACGACCTCGCCCGACAAGAATAGTGGTCCTCTTGCCGAGCGTGAAAACCAGTTCCTTGACCTCGCATTTCGTGATACCTATGGTCCTCATTAGCCCTGATAATCCGGATCGATTACATGCAATTGAAGCTTACGTCGACAGCGGTGCCATCGGCAATTATGTGGATCATGAAATGGTTTTGAGGATGAATCTAACTCTTTGTCCCAAGGCTGTAAAGGACGTCATTACTACGGTGGATGGTACGGAGATAGCCTCCGGGCCAGTAACGCATACCACTAAAGAGGTGACGCTAGTAAGTCAAGATGGACACCATGAGAAGATCGTGCTCGATGTGATCAAGGCCCCTCAGTTTCAGATTATTCTAGGAATACCTTGGTTAGAGAAACACAATCCTCTGATCGATTGGCGAGCAAGAACGGTCCAGTTTCCAGAATGTGTCTCTACTTGTCACCCTCCACCTGGTGTTGCACTGGCAGCAATTTCTTCAGAGACTCCCCAGTTACCTCCCGAATACCTAGAATACCAAGATGTTTTCCGGAAGGATCAGGCTGACTCTCTACCTCCTCATAGGTCTTATGACTGCCAGATAGACCTGATACCTGGATCTACTCCTCCTTGTAGTAGAATTTATGCCCTCACCGAGCCTGAGAACCTTCACCTTCGACAATACCTGGATCAATACCTGGCAAATGGGTTTATTCGTCCTTCCAAGTCCCCTTCTTCTTCAGCTTTGTTCTTCGTTCCAAAAAAGGAAGGCGACCTTAGAACTTGTATAGATTATCGCTCCCTGAACCAGATCACCGTTAAGAATAGATATCCGTTACCTTTGATCCCTGAACTCCTGGACCAAGTCAGAAAAGCATGCACATATACAAAGCTGGATCTTAGAGGAGCTTACCACTTGGTACGAGTAAAAGAGGGCGATGAATGGAAGACGGCCTTCCGCACCAAGTATGGGCTATTTGAATATCAGGTCATGCCCTTCGGACTTTGCAATGCCCCGGCCGCCTTTCAATATTTTATGAACGATGTCCTCAGAGAGCTCATAGATGTGTGTGTTGTTGTTTACATTGACGCATCCTCGTTTATTCTTCATCGGAATCTGAACATCGGAAACACGTGAAAATGGTCCTCGAAAGATTGCGTCAACACAAACTTTTCGCTAAGTTGGAAAAATGTGTTTTCAACGTGACTGAAGTTGAATTCCTGGGATTCATATTATCACCTGGCGGAGTGCGTATGGATTCAAAGAAGGTCGATGCAGTTCTCAAATGCCATCACCATCCTTCATAAAAGGTGTGCAAAGCATGTTAGGATTCGCTAACTTTTACCGCAGGTTTATCCCCAAATTCTCCCGAATAGTCCAGCCCATCACTGCCTTGTTAAAGAAAAACAAACGTTTTGAATGGTCTACCGAGGCGGAACAAGCTTTCCAGGATTTGAAGACTAAATTTATCTCTGCACCAATCTTAAAACACCCTCGCCCCGAACTCCCCTACATCGTGGAAACTGATGCTTCAAGCCTTGCCATGGGGGCAGTTCTATCACAAAAGGACCCGGTAACCAATCAGTTGCATCCCGTGGCATTTTGGTCCCGCAAATTCTCGCCTCCTGAAATCAATTACACGATTACTGACAAGGAACTTCTGGCTATCAAGTCTGCCTTTAAGGCTTGGCGGCATTATCTGCTGGGGGCCCGACACACCGTTACTGTGATTACGGATCACCGAAACCTGCAATATTTGAAAACTGCAAAAGCCCAATCCTCTAGACAACTCCGTTGGGCCTTATTCTTTGCCGAGTTTGACTTCATAATTACCTATCGACCTGGTAAAAAGAACGGTAAAGCTGATGCCCTTTCTCGGATGGGAGTGGAAGAACACTTGATCAACCCTAAACCTGTACCAATCATTCCCGAACAAAGAATTCTGGGTGTAATCGCCACAGAATCCATAGAGGAAGTTAAGGATAAAGCCAGGCAACTTGTAACTCCAGCAGACATACAGAATTGGCATCTGCAGGGAAAGGACTTTGCAGTAAAGGACAACTTATTGTATTTCCAAGAACGATTATACCTACCCAGCACAGATTTACAGAAAAAAGTAATCTCTTGTTATCACGATTCTTTAATGGAAGGACATCCCGGTATGGCCAAGACCTCAGAAAAGATCAAGCGCTACTTCTGGTGGCCGTCTTGGAAAAAAGATATCAGAGACTTTATAATGTCCTGTGGAGTATGCGCCCAAAACAAGAGTCAAAAGGAAAGACCAGCAGGCCTCTTACGTCCTATTGACATCCCACCTCGCCCTTGGCATACGCTTTCTATGGACTTCATCACCGATCTACCTCCATGCTCCGGATACAATACGATTCTAGTAATCGTGGACTTATTCTCCAAGATGGCGCATTTCATTCTGCTCAAAGGCTTGCCAACAGCAGCAACTCTGGACCGAGAATTTCTCGAAAACATCGTCCGACTGCACGATTTTCCTTCGGTTCTAATTTCGGATCGAGGTAGTCAATTTATTTCTCATTTTTGGCGAAGTTGCTGTCGGTCGGCTCAAATTGATGTGAGACTATCGACCAGTCACCACCCTCAGACCGACGGACAAACCGAGAGGACCAATCAAAATCTGGAACAGTATTTACGCTGCATGCTGCAACAAACTGAAAAAACTTGGAAAGACATCCTTTGGATAGCCGAATATGCCTACAATAACTCGGTCCATTCGGGAACTGGGAAAACCCCGTTTTTTCTTTTGTACGGCAGTCACCCTCGAACCTCGGAGTTGGATCCCCTCCAAGATCTTGAAACACCAGCAGTAGACTACCTGCATTCTACAATCACCCAAGCCTTCAAAGAAGCTGTTTCTCACCTTCAAAGGGCTAAAGAACAATACAAGAAAGGAGCAGATCAACATCGGAAGGAAGCCCCTCAATATCAAGTAGGGGATCAAGTCTGGTTATCCACCAAATATCTACCTCTAAAAGGGCCACGCACATTCAACCCAAGATACCTTGGTCCCTATTCCATCACTACCATAGTAAACCCAGTAGCGGTCAAGTTGGACTTGCCCCCGCACATGAAGATACATCCGGTCTTCCACGTCTCTCTATTAAAACCTGTGCAACCTCAAACCCGACTAACTAAATCTCCAAAACCTATCCTAGTTAAACTATTTTACCTAATTGACTGGAAAGGCTACGGCCCCCAAGAGAGATCCTAGGAACCTGCTGAATATGTCCACGCTCCTCGCCTAATCAAAAGATTTCACCGAACATTTCCTGACAAGCCAAAACCCCCGGAGAAGGCCGGTTTGGGAGGGGCCTTGAGGGGGGGTACTGTCATGATCTCTGCTTCCAAAAGGTCAGGGTTTTCCCAACTCCCTTGGAAGCAGATCCATAACCCAGGTTCCGAGTGCCAACCAGTCCCAATTGGGACCTTTTGGACCCAGTCCTGGCGCCAGTGGCACCAGGCTCATAAATATGCCCAGTCCCAGCGCTGGAAGCGCCGGGCTCATAATGCTTGGGTGGACTTACCTGCAGCAGACCATGCTGCTTACTTGTCTGCCAGTTGAGCCTCTGATCCTCTTCTGTTTGGAACTACTTTTCCTGTTGGGTGGGGCAGGAGCCACTCCCTAGATTCAGAACACTGGAACTCTTCTGGAAAGCAGGAACTCTTTTCTTACCTAGGCGTGGCTGTGGAAGGAGACACCTAAGCACTACAGGAGGCTATTTAAACCACACCCAATGGATGAATCTTGCTTTGCGTTATTCTGCATCCTCTGCAGAAGAACGCTCATCGTGTCTTCTGCATCTGATCCTGGGCCTAAGGAAAAAGGCTTACCATCCTGAATCCAGTCTTAAACAACACCTATAAAGACAAGAAAGAACAGGTTAGCATTACGGTCTTCAGTGTCAGCTCTTCACTTACCTGGTCCATCGGCTGTCACCAACGCCTCGCGCTGCATTCCGGCATCTGAAAGACAAAGGCTTACCTACTCTTCGTGCGCTCCGAAGGTCTTCACACTGCATTCCGGCATCTGACAGACAAAAGCTTACCAACTCTTTGCACGCTCCGGAGGCCTTCGGCGCTGCATCCCGCATCTGAAAGACAAAACAAGGTGCGTTTAAAGACATTGGGGAACTTTAATACTCACGTGCCATTACTCCTTTCCACATCTAACCCAGTGGGTATTCCGGCACCCTGCAGCCACTCCGAACTTATACCTGCAAAATAAAAAGACAGTTAGAGCGCATTGTGAAGCAGGCAACAAGCGCTTACTTACGTGCTTCCAGGCGCTTCTATTCATCACATGGGCTCCATCTTCAACTCAATTCAGCCCGTCATCCGCCATCGCCGGAACCCTACAAAACAAGAAACATCATTACTAAAGACTTTAAAGACATTAGAATTACTCAAAACTTACCGTTCGTGCAGTAAACGACGGACAGCAGTCCTCTGAAGTCAAGAGGCCTGCTCCCCTTATCCAGTGAAGAAACTGGTTACAGCACCCTGCCCCGAGGCAGATGGAGAGCACGGCGTTCACTTACCTAAGGTGAGAGCGTTAACCTTTGGGGTTCTACAGGAGAAGAGAAAGGGAAGAAGAGAGAGACATTCAATAACCCAGTTCCTTAATCCCATATTTTCTATCTGCAGACATCTTACCCTTCAAGTCAGACATACAGTGCACAGAGGTCCAGCCCAAAGAGCCAGCCGTGTGTTACACATCACCTTTGAAGATACGGTATACGCCCAGTCAAGACCGGCACCTCTACGGGAATCAGGTGAGCGTTACAGCGCGAGACAGGAAGACCTCTCGTAGCCCTTCACGAGGACCCAACTTCCAGTATATCGTGTCCTGGGCCCGTGAACCGTACAGGTAAAGCAGCATGCACCTGGTGGTAAATGAATTACAGGTTTTTAGTTAATTGGTTACAGTAGTCTACAAGCAATACATTTTCCACCTCCCTCAGGGCTTAAGGTTTCGGGAGACCCCAAATGTTAGCAGGTCTCCCCATTACTACTTCAAATGGAGAAAGCCCAGTTCAGTCTGAGGTGTGGTACGCATAGCTAATAACACAATAGGCAAAGCATCTGGCCATTTTAGTTTGGTATCAGCACATGTTTTTGCAAGTTTATTCTTTAAAATACCGTTGTGTCTTTCTACCAACCCAGCACTTTGAGGATGCCTAGCTGAATGAAATTGTTTCTCAATACATAGGGCTGCACATATTTGTAAAATTACTGCTGCGATAAAGTGAGGACCATTATCCGACCAAATTATCCTCGGGAGCCCGAATCGAGGAAAGAATTCTTTTACCATAATCTTTGCAGTGGTCATGGCGGTAGCATCTTTGATGGGGAAAGCCTCGACCCATTTACTAAAGGCACAAATAATTACAAGAACATATTTTAGATTATTACATCGCTCCATTTCAATAAGATCAAAGTGAATTACCTCAAAGGGGACAGAAGGGGGCCCGAAACTTCCCCTTGGAGTCACTGTCCCCTTACCCACATTATGCTGCAGGCAGATCATACAGTTCTGGACGTGCCTCTTTGCAGTTTCCAGAATCTTGTCATTTACCCAAACCTGTTCTAACATTTTCGTGATCTGCTTGGCACACACATGCGTAGGACCGTGTGCCATCGTAACCATTGCCAATACATAAGAATCAGGAAGCAACCATTTCCCCTCGGATGTATCCACCCAACACCCTTCGTCATCCAGTTTCCCCATGCCTTCAGCCCACTTTTTAGATTCTTCCATTGTGGCATCAGTTTGAATATCTCGCACAGACCCAATACCTTCATCCATTATGCAAGCATCTCTCATTTCCCTCGAGGTATACATGTCTGTGCTAAGGTCTGTGGCCGTTTGTCTGGCTATCAAATCCGCAAAAGCGTTCCCTTTGCCTACATCATCTATGACCTTGTGATGTGCTGCACATTTCATGATCGCTAACTGTTTAGGGAATGAGAATGCCGAAAGTAATTGCACTATCAAGGTGCCATGCTGAATCTTGGACCCATGTGAGGTCAGGAACCCTCTTTCCGACCAAAGCTTTCCAAAGTTGTGAGCCACCCCAAATGCATACTGACTATCAGTATATATATTGACTCGTCGCCCTTGGGAAAGTTCACAAGCTCGGGTCAACGCTATAATCTCTGCGGCCTGCGCGGAGTTATGCGAAATTCTCTTAGTTTCGACATAAGCAGCTGTAGATGTACCATTCGAAAGTTTGAAGCAGGAGCCATCGCAAAACAGCTCCCCTTCTGCATTATCCAAAGGAGTATCTATGAGATCTATCCTGTCCTTCGTTTCTTGTTCAGTGGTATACAGGCAGTCATGTAATTCTTCGTCACCGCAAACAGTGTTTTGCGGGAAAGGTAAGAGTTCACCCGGAATAAGAACACAACACTTCTTAATTTGAATATGAGGGGCAAACAGAATTAGTTCATACCTTGTTAACCGTGCTGAGGTGAGGTGTTGCGTTTGAGTTTTGTTCAATACAATATCAACAGAGTGAGATACCATCAAAATTAAATCATGGCCTAGGACCATTCCCTCACTCTGTTTTACAGACGCGGCAGCAGCAGCGACAGCGCGCAAACATCTTGGCAAAGCGCATGAGACAGGATCAAGGGCCGAGGAGTAGTAGCCGCACAGCCTATTCTTCCCTCCGTGTTCCTGTGTTAACACAGCCAAAGCACATCCATCACATTCATGCACAAACAACACAAAGGCCATGTAATAATTTGGAGTACCCAGAACCGGTGCCGAACATGGCGCGGTTTTGAGAAGCTCAAATGATCGTTGATGTTCCGATTCCCATGGCAGTGGCAGAGAAATGCCCTTCTTCGTCAAAGCCAACATCGGTTTTATCACTAGTGCGAAATTCGGGATCCACAACCTACAGTAAGAAGCCATACCTATCAGGGCTCTGACTTCCTCCTGTGTATTTGGAACAGACATGCCAGAAATGTGTTTTATTCTTTCAGGTGTCAATCTTCTCCCCTCCTTTGACAGGAGGTAGCCTTGATAAGCAACCTCCTGACAACAATATTGACATTTTTTAAGCGAAGCTTTGTGACCATTTTTAGCTAGATGAACAAGCAACAGTACAGTGCCTTCTTTACAGGCACTCTCAGAGTCTGCAGTCAAAAGTAAATCGTCAACATATTGAAGCAGCGTGCAAGTAGGTGGCAATTCAAGAGTGTCGAGCTGCTCTTTCAAGGCTATACTATAAATACTAGGACTTTCAGTATACCCTTGAGGTGCCCTTGTAAATGTAAATGAGCGTCCCCCCAAGGTGAACGCAAACAGATATCTGCTTTCTTTATGTATAAGGATACTAAAGAAAGCGTTTTTTAGATCCACAACGCTGAAGTACGTAGCCGTAGCAGGGATCATTGTTAATATCGTCGTCACATCAGGCACAATTGGAAATTGTGGGGCGACCACTCGGTTAATAGCACGAAGATCAATTATAAACCGGTATGGAATTGCATTGTCGCCTTTCTTATATACGGGTAAGATCGGACTGTTACACAAACTACCTGTAATCTCCTCGATCACCCCACGACGTACAAAATCGGAGACAATGCATTTCAAAGCACGTTCGCCTTCGACTGATATTTTATACTGTGGGATGCGTGGCAGTTTCACCCCATGTTTCAGAACTATTTTAACAGGCTCAATCTGTAACACTCCAACATCATTGTCGTCCACCGCCCACAAACATTCCGGGACAATGCTGAACTCGGGAGGTAAAGGTCGAATCAAGAACTGAGAATTAGGAAGTTGCTGTGGTGAAACCGTTAGCCGTACTCCATCCGAAGAACAATGAATTATGCGTTCAATTTCTTTAACAAATTCAACCCCAGCAAATTCTCTCCACAGTTCGAAGTGAGAAGAAAAGGACAATGGTCCGTGAAAGGACCCAAAGAAACGGATACCAGCGCAAAAACCGGACAGACAGTTGGTACCCCAGAAAACCCTACGGAAACATTTGTTTGCCCTGACAGTGGGATGTTTGGAACCCGAGAATGATCAATGGAGCACTTCTGTGCTCCAGTGTCAATCAAAAACTGGTGTTTCCTATTCCCTACTAATTATTCAACGTAGGGGCCTTTCTGATTAACGGGAATAGGCGAAGGTTCCAAACCCTGCTTCGGGCAATCCTAATGAAATAGAGCCTCATCAGAAGGAAGCTCTTCAGAAAGGTAGGCAGCAGAAGGGTGATCAAATATGTTCCTCAAGTCCATACTCAAGGTCTGATTTTACCGTGAAAAAGGTTGCTGTGGATCTTGTTGGAGCTGACCTCTATCAGGCCTCCCTGCTCCAGGGCGGCCCCTACGTCGTCTCCCATACCCCCAAACACACTGCTTGACCTCTGGCGAAGGACAGGGCACTGTGCTCGCCAATGACCTTCCTGGCGGCAATAAGCACATTGATTAATATTCACAGGACTCAAAGGAGTATTTCCTTTTGGGACGTACTGACCTCTAGTCTGTGTCGTACCTCCTCTGGGGTTTCTAACAATTTGCTGTAATAATACTTTGGTTTTCAAATCTCCCTTTCTCTTTTCAATTTTTTCCTTCTCATTATTAACACGGTTCTCATAATACTGAGCCATGTGCAAAACCTCAGATTGAGATTTTGCCTGCCAAGCGCTCTCAGAGGACATAATTTGTGACTGGATGTCAGGTAACAATCCACGTACAAATTTGTCCACGAACAACCTTTTCCCTGACTCTGTACCTAAATCCTGTCCACTGAAGTCAGAAAATACCTGCTAAAATCTATTAAAAAATTCGGTGGTGCCTTCAGTTTTCCCTTGGACACAGGCCGTAAGCTTGTCCCAAATAATCCTTTTCTCTGGAATTATAGTTTTTAGTTTAGCGACAATCCTATCAGGTAAAGTCAGTATTACCTGTGGTGGTTTCTCACCGGCTGGTCTTTCTCCATCAATTCTAATCATATTTGCCCACGTATCTCCCAACCCCGGCACATCGTCTATTGTCTGAACCTGTTTCCATACATCTACGGGTAGGAGTACAGGGAATAACAAGTCAATGTCACTCAAGGTGAACACAGAGGACTGTAAAACGGACTCTATTTCTTTGTAAAACCCTGTCGGGTTTTTCCTGATATCGGGTACTGATTGTCTAATTGTGTTCACTTCCTGTCGTGAAAACGGGACGTGAACAAATTGCGATACATAATGTGCAGGGATATCCACAGCGGGGGCACCAGTCCCAGCGTTGGCGGGAATCTCAACTTTTGGGACAAAGGTCGGAGGAACCTCTCTCATAGGCAACTGAGATATAGGTACCTCCGGCCGCTTACTAAGCAATAGAGCCAGGTCGAGCGCTAAGGCAGCTGTAGAAGTGTCGGGCGAAAAAGTCCTTTTACAAATCCCCAATAATTCTATGGGGCAACTAACCCTCTTCCTTACACATTCCTCTTGCAGGTGCTGTACCATCACCTGAATTACCTTTCTTTGAATTTCTACTGTATACTGACTATACGTGTCATACACTTCGTCTGGCGGTATCGATGAATCCGAGATCCATCGAACCGCTTCTTTGGTACAAATTCGTACTTCCTCAGGTGCCACTCTATGGCACGGAAGGAACCGTTTCTGTACATATATTCTATCGTCTTCATCATCCTCATCTCGTGATTTTTCAAAGTCTTTCCTAAACTCAAACAATCTTTCAACATGTCCATATACTTTCTGCTCTGTGTCCCTCGAAAGTGCCAAAGCATTCAGATTTCTCACCGCTTGTGGAAGATCCGAATTTTGTAATCTACCCCACATCACACACAAATGAGTCCCCAAACCTTCGATAAAAACATTTTTCTCGGGAAAACTATTCAAATTAGATAATGTGGAAAAAACATTAGCTTGATCACCTTTCTCCATGCAATGCTTAGCCCATGCAAACAATTCCTGTTTCTTATCTGCAGAAACAGTACTACGGGTCACAATCTTTGATCCTGCACCTGGATCGACTTCAGTCAATACGGGGCCACTCGGGAGCGGAGGTAAAGGTGCAACTATCGGTGCAGAGGGAAGGGGCGGTGCGATAGGCAGAGGAACAACAACCAAAGGACTAGGAACAATAGGTTGTATAGGGGGAACAGGAGTAACAACAGGCGCAACAACAGGAATAGGCAGAGCGCCCAAAATAGGAGCATACGGAGGTGGCGCTGAGGCATCGGGCCTGCGTTCATTTAATAACTTCTCAATAAATTCCTCAGAAACATGGAAATCTTTAGAGGGGTAAATTTTCTGGATCCCGAGTGAAAAGGCTCTATCCATATTTTTAACTGATTCTGACCGCTTTTCTTTATCATATAATAATGCTTTTTCAGCGTTTGTTTTATGACGACGTGCATGTTTATCCCTACTTTTAAGCTGCTGTAATGCTTCTTTCTTCCAATTCTGTAACACATCAAAGGCTGCTGGTCTAGCCTTTTTCTTTAACAAGATTGATTCTAAGTATTCAATACGGGGGATCTCAAAACTACCGTTGATTGGCCACTGAAATTCGGAGGCATGTCTGGTCTGTCTGTGCCAAATATCATTAAATACTATACTTCCAGTGCTATACTTACAGAACATAGTACACGCCGGCGACCCCTCCTGTGGTGCCGGGTGGCTAAATTCCAAGGATTGTCGATCGCTGCGGAACAGAGCCCTAAAACAGCTAGACAATTTCCCAGGCATTTCACAAAAAATTGGTGTTACCTGGTTCAATAATTGTGTCTGCAGATACAATACGCCAAATTCAAATTGTCAGGGTTAAATTAAGAACCGGGTCACGACTGCACCTGACCAAATCTAAGGAGGACCGTACGGTTTACCAAAGAACTTACCTAACGAATTTTACCTTGTGTTTGGTGGTTTCGGCAAATCTGCCCGCCTCAAAATTGGACCCTCGTCAAGATGGCCGTGTCAGACCACACGACTATCGTCCAAGGATCGTACCGTGCAGCGCTGCCGAGGTATCGCGCCTCGATCGGTCGGGCCCGCAGAATCACACCGTCCGATCCCGGTTAGATAGTCTGCGTCAACCTTCAATGATCCGGCATCAATCTTGAGGGTCCCTGTTCGGGGCCAACTGTGGAAACAGAGAAATTGATATGAGGCCGGGAAGCCCAAAGGAAACACACCAACACCGGTTACAAAGAACATACAAAGCGCTTTATTCAAAAGATACAACAATTACCAAAAGTCAATTGACAAACGGATAGCTATTCGGCCCTCAGAGTAACAGAACAAACTATCAACGGTAGTTCGCTGTGTTAGTGTGAGAGAGCGTACATTGGGATACTCGGGTTTTTATACTTTTTATCCAGCTCTGGCCAACCCCCTCGCGGGTTAACCATTCTTGGAACCAGGCCTAGAGTTCGTTGCCAGGTCAATCCCATAATGTATGCATTTGATCAGTTCCGCTGATACAGTTGTTCATTTACACATAGGTCAGGGATAGGACAAGGTCTCAGTTTGCGACCCCAACAAGTGGCCTGCGGGCATATTACTTATTCATGTGTGCAGAAGTCACAACGGCCAGAATCCCACTCGAAATGTCATTCGGCCTCCATTTTGTTGTTCAGGGTGACTTCCACACTACAAGAGAACCTAAAATGACGGCTAAATCCAAGATGGCGATTTACACAATACATTAAGGTCAAAACCTTGCCGCGGAATCTATTTACACAATGTTTTTAGACAACTTGGCGTAGGCCAACATACATTCAAACAAGGCGATAGGAGGTATAATATTATTTCGATTTCCACACTCCCTCCCCCCACCCCCCGTGACTGTCTCTGTGCCCCCTTGCCCTGTTATGTGTCATGCCTCCCCTCCCTCCCCCGTGACTGTCTCTGTGCCCCCTTGCCCCCGTTACGTGTCATGCCTCCCCTCCCTCCCCCATGACTGTCTCTGTGCCCCCATGCCCCCCGTTACCGTGTCATGCCTCCCCTCCCTCCCCCCACCCCCGTGACTGTCTCTGTGCCCCCATGCCCCCCGTTACGTGTCATGCCACCCCTCCCTCCCCCGTGACTGTCTCTGTGCCCCCATGCCCCCGTTACCGTGTGTCATGCGCACAACTTATTTTTTGGTGTGTTTTTATAGCGCTGAAAATAAAGTGGCTAAATCAGGATATTTTTCTTTTGCATCATATCGTTTTCCATTCAGGATGTGGAAAATAAAGGTACAGTGTTATTATTTTGCCCCAAAATGCTGCTGTAAGGATTTACATGTTGTCATGATGCTTTACTGTGCAATTTGGGTATTTTGCAAGTAAACTCTATAGGACAGTATTTTTGTAGGTCTTGACACCCAAAACGTAAATATTTGTAAGTATGGAATGGAAGAAAGTGGCCATGCCCAAATTGAAAGAGTGGGTTAAAATCCCTGCTTCGCTGTTTAGCGTAAGTGTGTGATCCTGGGCAAATATTGTAATCTCACCCTAACTTCAACTGCAAAAAACGGAGTGCTGATGAATGATTACGTGTACACCCTTACTACAATATGACAGTTTTAATAAGGGTAGAGCCACATTGGTGTACGCTGGTGCTCCTCTGCTAGTAGCGCCAATACTGCCGCATGGAAATGCATTATTTTAAAGGTTTTTATAAGCTAATAAAAAATAAAAGAAATGCATTATTGCTGCACTGGCCCGCCTCCAATCTCAAAACACTGGATTTGACAGGCAGACAGTCCCACCAGCCAGTCAGTGCACCAGAAATTCTAGTATAGCAGACTGTGGTAGAACCAACATTACATTTTCTCCCCTGTTGCTCCCAGCAACTGGAGTGGTTTGGGCCGTCCTGAGTACTGTCCCCCACTCTGCAATGTCCCCGTTATGCTATGATATTGAGTCTTTCATTGCACACCATCTGCCATTTGGACACTTTCTAGGACCTTCAGGATCTGCAAGAAGTCGGTGTTTCAGACTTAAAAGAGAAAGTTAACTGATTGTAACATTGAAGATGCACTAGAATAGTCTCATTACAAGTAAGAAGTTAAATGCCCTCACACAAGTAAGTTTGCCACCCCTCCACCGTCTCTGAAGTTAGTGCTTCTCCCAACATTTGAAGGGTTAGTCCTGTCTAAATTGTACCCCAGGTGCACCCTGGATGTGTGCACTTGTACTTACAAGTTATTTCATGGCAGAATATTTTCTGCAAGTGTAATAAAATGGTTAAAGGCAAGCCAGACAACTTTGAGCTACAACTCTTTTTGTCTATAGGTCTGATTTTACATATGCACTGGGTGTATATGTTGGATACGTTTTACTCTCTTGCAGAGGAGAAAACTCATTTTTACTCTCTTGAAATTGCATTTACTCTCTAATTTAAAAAATCATGCGTAAAATACTCCCACCACAAAATCTTATCTGGAGCACTGTGCAGCGGTGCAAACCACAATTGCGTGGTGGCAAGCATGCATCATGTTGCCGCCTCAACACCAGTGTGATGTGCACCCTGCATGGAACGAATAATGGAGGCACATATAGTATTGGGTCTCTGGAAGTTACTGAGTGAGCTTCCCGGGGCTTTTGCTGTATTTATTCCCCTTCTATGTACATGTGTCATGGAGCTGCCCATCATGACGCTCTCTTGATCACCTGACATAACACCATTGTCCAATCATATCACTATGAGCTGTTCATGAATGCAATGCTCCACAAGGATGTTCTTCTGGCAACCCACAGTGTGACATGACATACATAACATACTGTGGGGTAGCACCTCGAGCGTCTCAAGCCAGATGGAATTACCAATAAACGATCTCAGACCCAAATAACCGGACAGAATCAAAGAATATGGCAAAATATTACTTTATTATCAGCTCAAATAAGGTAGGGAATCCTGTTGAACAAACAAACTGCAGCTCACTCTCAGCGATATTTTGATTATTCAAAGGCTTTATACTTCGATGTCCATCATCTATGTCGCCATCCTACGTGGCAAATTCTAAAACCTAGCGGGTGGAGGGATTGGTTAAGGGAACATGTATACCTATTTAGCATTTAGGTATTAGTAACATAATTAGCTGCTACGTGTCTGGTAGGTACGGCTCGAACTACGTCTAAATACGTATAATAAATATTAATAGCAGAATAACAGCAGCGGATTGGCTTCTGCAACATTGTACAGTACACTGCTACATAGGCCCTTGGTTGGCATTCTCTCCCAACCTTGGTCTTTTTTCGTGTTAGAAGCACATCAGCAAAACGAAATCCAGGTGCATGCAACAACGTCAGACTACTGCCCACTTGGCCAATCAGCCTACCATCTCTCATAAATTAAGGCCTGAGCCAAGGCTTCTTCTTTGTAGTTGACCTTGCTGGCTGTTGTCTTCTCAGGGACTTTTAGGGGAGTGAAGGGACAACACTATCTTCAGTTAAAGCCTAATGAATAGGCCTTGTTTTCAAGTCTTGAATCACTTTTGAGGAGACCACTATTTTGTCCATTTCAACCTTTTATTTGATGCTATTTAATTCAATTAAACTGGATACTATATCTCCTCTTTGTCTCTGGAGACTTGGTTGTTTCATCTCACATATACTTTCTGCGTCTTTAATTGTCCAATGCTTGGCACTTGCAAATGCTTCCTTATTTACTTAATATATTTATTTATTTATTGGTCACTTGCTATGCGCTTATACAATTAGCAAAACTGTGTCAAAGCGCCCACAGGGCAACAGGGTGGGGACAGGGAAAGGTAGACAATGAATTACAAAAGGATAAATGGTTCAATTAATAGTACAAACAAATGATGGGTAAGAAAGTAAGGGGAGACACAGCTACTGTACCTTGTGAGTGTTCAGAACGTGCAAGTGCAGAGGGGATGGGGTGAGGGATAAGTGCTGTGGTGCTCATGGAGAAGTGCTCAGGACTAAGTGCTTGAGGAGGGAAAAGATAAGTGCAACCTCCCGGGGGAGAGGGAGCTTAAGCAAGGACAGTGACTGGGAAGAAGATGTGGGGGGGGGCTAGGGCCCTGAGGATACATAGCTAATCCTCTTTGACTCCCCTTGTGCCTTGCAATTATTCCTTGATGTGGTATACTTGATGCCAGGCCAATAGACATTCTTTGTTCTTCGCACAAAGCTATTATTTCAGTTCCTTTCAGCTCGGAAGCCTTGGTCCGTCTCTGAGCTAGTTTGGTCATTCCAAACACAAATCTGATATCCATCTTTTTCTTCAGAGCCGCTCGAATGCCATTATGTTTTGGTCTGCAGCAAGCTTCTATATGTCTCATCTACCTTGCGTTTCTGCATATATACATTTATTGATCCTCCTCCCACTGACCTTCTCAATGAATGATTTCTTCGTTTCTGCAAACGTCTTACTTATTACTTCAATTATATCTTACTTCGTGAAATATTTGCATATCGTTTCAGTGTATCATTGTGCATTCTGTTTATGATGTCACTTTGCTCTGGTGCGATTTCTCTTATTGTTCTTCTAGGCCCAATAGTTTATGTAGACATCGTTCCACTATGTTAGTGCGAGGGTACATTCGATATGGTTGTCCTAGTGCATAACTTCTCTTGTATCTTCGATGCGTTATTGGGATGATACCTGGTATCACAAACAGTGCTCCCTTGATGCTATTCCAGTATGACAGAGGTGAGGGGGTGGGCATTAGAGATGACATATACATTTGCCTCTCTACAATACTTTGGGGCCGATTCATGGAATTATGTGCAGAAATCACACAATGGCCATTTGTCAAAAAGGTCACTGAGTGAGCCTGAGCGTTTAAGAAAATCTGCTTCCACCGCATATTCAAGGAACTGTTTTCACAATGGAACCGTATTTGCAAATCCCGGCTGGAACACACCTGAGACGCCCACACGCAAAGCAGGAAACTGCCAGAGCAACTTCCTTTGAGCGGACCCCCAGGCGGAAAATACATACACCCTTCAAACAGTGCAAGGGGTCTCCCGTAAACAGGCCTGCGACTCGGGGAGTGTCATGCCTGCGAGGGGTCTCCCCGGTCACGTCCCGTCACCCAGTCACATGACCACCCTCGTCCATTTACCTTTCTCCCGGGGCTCACGCAGGCAACCCAGTTTGGCTCGCGCGCTGGCAAGGCAATCACCACATGCCTGTCAGTCGCGCTTACGGCCGTTTCTCCATTGGCAGTTGCCATGGAGATTAGGCAGCCGCTCGAGCGGTAGCACACGCTCTCGCACCGTTGTGGCCCGGTCACGTGACTTGATTACGCGATCACGTGACCCTGATTTACGGTCACGTGACTCCGTTCAGTGTCACGTGACCAGGAAGTAATGATATTTAAACGGTGCAGTGCCTATACACCACGCTTCACAGCTGTATTCCTCGGAGACTCTGTCTGGCTGATTTACCCGTGCTACTTACCCGGCTTCCTCGAATCCTGCTCTTGTTTTTTGGACTCCTTGTGGATCACGTTTGGCTACGGCGACATTGGCTCTTCTGTTCATCACGGCTCCTGACCTCGGACTGAATCACGGACTTCCTCTGCTCTTTGTTTTCCCATTGATACGGACAGCTCTCTCTGGCTACAGACCCAATTTTGTTCAACGGATACCTCTTGGTTTTCCCGGATTGCCTCTCTGCACTAACTGGTCACACTCCCCCTGGTGGCTATCATCGGACTAATTGAGGCCCTTCCTCCAATACTACTCTCTCCAGGTGGAGACGGATACTTTTGGGTCCAGAAGGGGTTCCTTGTCTACGTGAGTCCCGGAACCATTCCCCTCTTAGGTTCAACATCCATTACATCAAAGTCCGCGGTAAGGCTTGAACTCTTCTCTGTTAATATACATGTAGTACCCTGCCTGCTTGAATTATAACCATTGCCTTTTTTCACAGCTGCCTTGGGGTTCCTAGTACTTCGGTTCCGGCGTTGGATTCTTTCTCCACCTGTGGCCTCAAAGGTTGCACAGGGAGTGATAAGTGATTCTCCCTGTGCGGCACTTGGGGACGGAGGTCTCCTATATCTTCACGACTCTCAACACTTAACAGGGAGCATGCACGGGGTGCCGCATACCTGTATCCGGCATCCTGACAACATGAGTATGAAAAATCGTAACTCTACAAAAACTCTGGAAAAGTGTGTGCAAACCCACATAAAAGGTTCCTGCACCCCCACAACACAGCATTCGTGCACACCTAGGTTACCTCGGACCCCTGATTGAGTACACGCACCCTGAAATCCTACGTGCAAGTTACTTATGCCGGCTCCTATGAAGGACTTGCGTGGGCATTTCCGAGCCAAGACGTTGCACAATCAATTCCATGAATACATCTCTTGCCGTGCAATAGTGGGTGTTCAAGAGACAGCCTGCAGGCCGTCCCTCGGAATATCCACTTCTTTGCAAGTTAGTTCCCATTTCTGGTGTTCAGCGCCATTGCCAGTCCTCTGCACAGGCCACACCCACCCACTGCTCGGAGTCACGCACAAGGCCCTCGACAGCTCGCACAAGCGTGCCAGGCCAGTGTAAAATCCACATAAATCCACGAAAAGTAACACGCATTCGATTCCTTGAATTGACAGAGAGTTGCACATGCAGATTGGGCGCAAGTAGCCTATTTTCTGCACAAAACATATTCACAAATCGGCCCTTAATGAGTAATTCTAGCATTCAGAAATAGTCCTCTGGCTCGCCAGTTATTTTAGCAACAGGCCACTGTGAGAAACCTGACCAGTCTTCTCCCTGACCAGTCCCCAGGAATCTGTCATCCAGGTGACCAGGACACAGCCATCGCTATTGGATCCAGTTCCTGGGGGTTGACTAGTGAGGGAGGGTCACCTTTATGGGGGGGTTCTCTGGGAGTGGAAGTGGAACACCGACGTGTATCCAACCTTCTTATAACACCTTTTTCCCAACCTACCATGTAGGATACTCAGACACTCTACCTCCCCCCATTTTCCGACATCATTTTCACACACCACGGAAGACAACGGACAAACGCCAAAGCCGTCTACCTGACATGTCCCAATGTCCCAACACCAGGGTCAGGCAAAGTCAGGCAAGTGACCAGGATCACACACACCTGACGGCCCTTTCCATACCCCACAGGGATCAAAGGTGGACCACAAGAGCACAATACGAGCAAGGCAGACCGCACGATGGGACAGCTATCCAGGCACGGCAGTTCAAGAAGAGGAGAAAGGCAGCGAATATCAAAATGCTGACGAGGAGAGACACAACCTTGCCCTTTCCGACCCAGACATGCAAGACCACCGCAGAAGGAATCGTAAAACCATGGAGAATGGCTTAAGTGTGTTGCAGCAGATGTCAAAGGTATACAGAGCGTGCCTACGCTGAGAAGCAGGACTGAGGAGACACCTGCTACCGCAGTACTGGCCTTGACTCCAGATGAAAGGAAAGCTAAGCGGTTCAACACAGCCAGTGAGTCAAGGGGAGAACCGATAAGAAACTGAAATGTGTTGAATGAAATTCGCAAAGTGACACATTGGGAAAGGTCAAAGAACTATAAATTGTTAAGGGAAGACCAGCTGCAGAGGGAAACAGCACCATGTGGGTGCTCACTCTAGAGACTCTGGTTAATCCCATGTTGATTGAAACTAATAATCCCAGAAGGCCGTAGGAGAACCGCCAAGAAAGGTCAAAGCGGTCACACAGGGGTCTAGTGAAATAACCGTACAGTCAAAAGTCTTTGAATGACAAAATGATAAGAAAACAAGGGAAGTGAATCCTGCATCAAGAGAAAGAAAAAGGAAATATGAAGATATGAAAGTGGCAAAAGTGAACCTGAAGGGACGATGCCAATAAAGAGGGGCGAAGTATAAAGTCCCGAGAAACAGTGTGTTGACAAAAGTGAACCCGGCAGAGGGAGGTCCACGGGAAACTGTTTAAAAAGACATTAAGATTTGTGAAGGCCAAAGAAAATATCTTTTCAAAAGACAGAGTCGACCTGACGCGGGAGGCACACGTTTGAAAAGGATCTGAGCCCAGAAGGGTGAGATCCAGAGGTGAGAGGCCATCACCCCAATGACAAATGAAGGCAATCGAGAATTTATTTTTTAATATAAGCCAGAGTGAACCCGACAGGAGGGAGGCTGATATTCGAGAGGGGTCTGAGCCCAGAAGAGGGGGGACCCAAGGGTGAAGAATCATCCCCTTAAGTGTAATCCGAAAGGAACTTTTTGTTTGTTATTTTTGGAACCTATCAGGTCCTCGGAAGCACGAAAATTAAACACTGAAGTTCCTGATATCAATAGGAACTGTTTTGGGATCCAAGCTCGGAAGAGGGGGATCGAGGGATGAAGAGCCATCACCCAAGGTATACATTTGAAAGGAACATTTGCTATTTTGGAGCCTATAGGGTCCTCAGAGGCAAGAGACTTTTTGTAGCAAAGAGACTTAACCACCGATGGCCCTGATACTTGAAGCAGGTCTGTCGTCTCGTGCTGGGAAAGCTCGAGAGTGTGCTGTGCTCAGAAGTCCCACCTTGTCCCTTGCTCAAAACATGGGAAAGGAGACCTCCGGCTCCCCATCCTGACGTATTATTTGTGAGCACGTCTTTCTTTCTGGTTAATCCTATCCCACACTCTTCATGGTATTTAGTTGTAACGATTGGCAACAGGTTTTTTAGTATAAGCCCTTTTATTTTGACAAGATGCCACTAGGACTGCCTTATTTTGATTTGATGGTCGAAGCTTGCTCCCATTTTAGATTTAGGTATAGATTAGGTGTTTTTCCATCTTACCTCTACAGTTTTGTGATCACTTGTGTCTATTCTTGATACCATGCCTTCTTTACACCACTGCAGGCAGTTAATCTGTGAGGGGGTGTGGTGCCCTGTGCAAGGCTACAGTTGGGAATAGGGTTGGTTGCATGAGGGACTGTGTTCTGCTGTGAAGTTCCACAGGAGGCATGAGAAGTATGGAGATGGAAATGTTGGTACAGGGACAATTGATGGAAAATGCTAGTTTCACCCTTCCTCGCTTCTAACAGTATACATATTTACAGGTTTCATTAGAGAAATTGTATAGCATTTACCTAGTCCTGGTGCATTGTGTAAGGTCCAGTATAAGGTTGACATCAAAAGGTCAGATTAACTGAAATAATACTGCACAAAGTCAACCAAAAGATGACCGGAGAAAAAAAGTTTTCCACATCGAAATGTAACATAAAAAGGTCAAAGGTAAGTGAAAAGGAATAGGGTGATGGAAAAAGCACAGAAGGGAAAAGGTGTAGGTAAGAAGAGAGAAAAATGTAGTGCGGTCGCCACCATTAACAAAAACATGAGCACCATGAACAATACAAGCATAGGCTTGACTTTAAAGAGGTTCGGCTTGGAGGAGACACCTCCAGACTCAACATTAGAAGAGGGAAACCTTTGATCTAGGGTGGCTGGCCTTTCAGTAGTTTCATCTTAGGTTGCCTCTCTTATGTATGCCCAGACATGGGTCTCGAACCTGCTGGGCCTGGAGACCCAAGCTACTCCTCACTAACGACTCCCAACAAGGCCAAAATATGAATGTGGGGGCTAGCGGTCTCGTGCAGAAGTGATGTGACCTAGCAGGTTGGGCTGGATTGTCCCTTTTGGAGATGCTACAAAGCCTTGCATATGGTCTTTCCCCTTGTGTAATGGCCTGGCAGGCTGACACATATGAGTCTGGAGGGTTGCCCAGAGCTGTGCCCATGGGTATGATTTCTTCAAAACCTTCCAGCCATCACGTTTTGCTTTTGCTTTAGACATTTTGCCAAGGAACTGCTGTTGAGTTTGAGGTGCCACGAAAGGGTTTCAGATGGGAGCCCT
Source organism: Ambystoma mexicanum (assembly GCF_040938575.1). Taxonomy (NCBI): domain Eukaryota; kingdom Metazoa; phylum Chordata; class Amphibia; order Caudata; family Ambystomatidae; genus Ambystoma; species Ambystoma mexicanum. The sequence continues at coordinate 1,502,843,145 of NC_090922.1, read as the reverse complement.
GTGGGTCTTTCCCAGAGTATTTCCTTCCTTGGAGGAGAAAGACTTTTTCTGTTTCACTTCATAAATTACGTATCTGGTCTTTTCAATGCACCAACATGAAGTGGCTGTTTAAGGATTAAAAACTAAATTTGTGGCTGTGTAGAGGAGCTCCCAAATATGGCCTGGACTCCAGGCACCCATTTTGAAGTACCAAGAACGTTCACACCGAGGTATGTGACGTATGATGAACAAATAAACCAGCAGAGAGTTGCGTTAGGACTCTGCCCAGTGCCCATCAGAACAGCAACACCTATTGAAGTGCCAATAACCAGACAACCATGAACAGTAAGGTATCCATTGAGACAACCCTACCAGCAAATGACACGAAATAAAGATTGCTTAAACACTGTCCCAGAAGAAACTCAAAAGGCTTTAATTGAAGATGAATGGTGATGACACAAGGGCCCGGACAGACTCATAGATGAACGAACGTCAACCAAAAGATGACACACAAAGACGAAATATCATGAATAAGGAAATCATGAACTTAGAAGGAAGCACGATGTTAAAACATATCGAAACTTAAACTGTCAAACAGGATTAAAATATTCAACCAGCTAAAGCCTGTACATATGCTTGTAACGCAAGAATCTAAGAAAACAGTGAGGCTTGCTATGCTTAGTAGAAGAATAGAGCGGCAAGCGCCAACAATATATCTACCTCAGCGAAGCACACTATATAAGTGTGAGTCCACTTTATACAAAAGCAGAACTCACCCAGGTTACTAAGGGTCAAACAGGGCAGGATTTGTATCCCAGCTAAAACAAGAGGAGACGGCGGAATCGAAACTCAGCAAAAAGCATTCCGTGCCTGGGAAATCGTGGTCAAATCAAGAGAGGGAGGCGGACAGTAACTTCAGAGAATCGAAACTTAAGAGCAGAGTAGCCTGCCCCATGAAGGTCGAGATAATGAGCCCCAGGCAGGTGGCAGGCCAAAATGAGAATTGAATACACAAATAGAAGGAAAACTAAGCAGATTCATGGTGTACTAACACGTGACCAGCCAAGCATGAAGAGGCAACAATGTCTGATGTCACCCAAAACAGGAGATACCATAACTTTTCCTGACAAGAAGCTACAGTTTCGAGGCCGACCACAGCCCACTAATTGACACATAGCCATTCGAGTACTGATTGATGGAAAGGAGGCTGGGTGAATCTTGGGGCATCCTGCATCTGGGTGACCATTCTGCATGCTGCTAATTAAAGTGGAGATGTATGCTTGGGGTTATAGCCAACACAATCACAGTGGACCAAATAATCTAGGGTCCTATAGCTAGTAGAACCAATGAGACGTCGTACTCTTAGTGATCTCTACATGTCTTATGTTAGAGGTAAGGGCGTAGACGCCCTCCTGATAAGGATTAACCAATCCTCACACTCCATTACCATATACAGATATAGCACCTATACTTAAGTTACGGTTTCCAACCAAAAGAATTGCATGACAAATTTATGAGTGTTACACGTCAATGATGATGAATTTTGGGCATAACTGTTACTGTTTGAATGAAGATCGTTGGGAGTTGAAGCAAGACCGGTTATCGCATCACTGTTGATTTCCATGTTTCCCCGTTTTTGTACTTGTCATTAAACGGACTCCCCTTTGCCAAACCATTGAGTTGTCCTTATTGATTTGTGTTGGAGTAATAAATCCTGCACCCCTTCCACCTCAAGGTGCAGCTATCTTATCTTAAAGTACTCAAGGGCGAGCTCTGACTCTATGGGCAGGTCAGGGGTCACTCAATCTCCTGTACACTTGGTAACAGAGGATGGTTAGAAACCATTGATTATTGATTATTGATTAAAATAAGACACCTATTGACCGTCGACACGAAGTAACTCTAAGTCCTCGGCAATATCACGAGTCCTTCGCCGTTCGGCTAAGTAGACTGTGAAGCTCCCCATGGACAATGGTAGTGTAACTGACCCAAGACTGCAGTCGGGGCCTGAAGGGACCCGTTTTAAAAACATATCCCTTCCCATTCCTACGGGCAGTTGATCGGACGAAAAACCTGAAGGAGGCGGTAACGGAGACGGTGATCCTGTAGGTCCAGAGATGAACGGTGCGAATGGTGAGTGAAACAAAAAATGTAGTACTTTGGCAAATGACTTGCGGCTTAGAACAAGTAAATGGAAAAGGCAATAGAGGGAGGAGGAAAAAACAAAATAGTCAGAAGTAGAGAAGACTGTATATATATAATGGGATAATGACTCGAGAATAATTGAAGAAATAGGGAAATCCCGGGGTGGACACCCGAGAAGAGATAGGATACCAGGGTGGACACCTGAGAAGTGAGAGGATACGCCTTATTCCTGCGCTTTAATATAGCGGTTAGGAGAAACGTAAACTCAGAGTCCCACATGATGTGGAACAATTAGGCTACCACCACGTTTAAAGACATCGTGAATGGGGTTCGTTTAAACTCCATGTAGGGGTAATGATTAGAGGCAGAGATATTTGTGTCCATCTGGTGTCTGTCTAGTATGTTAAGTGTCTGTCCTATATATTTGTGAAATTGTTATTACGAAAACAGGTTGAACAATTGTTGAGCGATTCGATAATTGAGACTGAATCGCACCTGAACTAAATGTTTTTTGAGCAAAGTGGTGATATAAGAGATTTTTGTCTGATGGAAATTTTGGTTTGGAGCTTGCAGTGTTTGGTGCCCGCTCATATTGTTACAAGGTGTTTTGATCACACAAAGTATTCACAAGTGTTGTATAAGAGGAAAGAAAACAGATATCAACATGGAAGATATAACTCCATTAGCACACGTATGCAAACAGTTGCCGAAACACACACCCAAGCTAAAGAAGTATAACACTGAGTGGGTTAAAGGTACTGCCCAAAAGATGTTTATGCCATGGCCAAAAAATGGGTCTTAATCCTAAACTGTTTTACAACACATGACGACATATTTGCACGCCACATATACAGGCAAAAAGCTAGAGAAACGCCTTGCTGTTCTAGAACTTTGGAAGATGTTTGAACAAGCAAAAGAGGAAGAGCCCCCAGCAGATTGGACACTTAATGGATGCACAGAGGGGGGGTGAGATGCTTACCGCGCCACCTGCCCCGCCTGAAACAGAAACCAAAGAGAGTAAGACTGAGGGACTCTACCATTAAGAGAGCTTAAAGCAGCCACAGGGTACAGCAACCCCGCATATGAGTCACCTACATATAGTAGTGACAAAAATCAACGGCAGGATAAGGACAAGAATATCACCTCTGGAGTCCCGAGGGACAAGGGGAGACGCGATGATGAAAGAAAGGATCAGGCACAGACAAGTGCATCTCTCGACAAGGAGAGAGAGGGGAAGAAATAGAAAGGAAGTGAAGACAGTACTGATGAGATAGCATTCGCAAAAGACGAATGGATGGGAGGACAAATCTTATTGAAACTCGATGGGAAAGGAAGTAATGACGTGAGACCTAAAGAGAGGTTAGATGAGGCACAGAGAAGGGAGAAAGAGAAGGAGTTAATGGACGAAAGGATAAGAAGGAAAGATAGGCTAAGACCAGAACAGTTATATCGCAAAGAGCAAGAAAAACAGCGCAATCTCAAACCAAGAGCAGCCTATGATCAAGACAGAAAGAAACAGCAAAGGTAAGAAGAAGAGCAATGGGTATGTGAAAAAAGGATAAGGAGACGAAGAGATGAGAACATTTGAAGGGCAGTTGAACGTAGAAATGAAAAGAGAAGGTAAGAAGATAGGGTCAGAGAAGAGGCGAGGAAGCGCAACAAATTTGATGATGATATTGAATGTAAGCGGAGACAGAGGGCACACAATCTCGAATATTTGAAAAGGGAAGTAAAAAAACCTGATCCAGTTGTACACTGGGAAGACATTGAAGAATTCTTTCCTGCGTACGATTCAGTACCAGGCACATCTAGGGCAAATATTGAAGATGACTTCGACACTAGAAGCATCGGGGAAACGATCGATAAAATATATAATGAAATGGGGCTAGAACAATTACCCCAAGGAGAGGAGAAGGACGAGCGCCTGGAGAGGACTCAGCTATATGACACGGAGGATGTCACCCAAAGTAGTGGGAGTAGGAAACTGTCCCTGGATAGATTAGAAATCAGTAGAAACGATGATGACACAAGAAGTTGTGTGAATTGGGAACAAACAATGTCTGACTCCAATGGGGAGGAGTGCGAGGCAAATGAAGAAGGGAGACAGCGCAAAAGATGACTCCAATGGAAAGAGGGATACGATGGTCAGACACTCCGCACCAAGGGCATCAGAGTCTGCTACAGAGTCTGACCGGCATAGATACCCCATGGTCAGAGCGGGGTGTCATCACCGCCCTATGTAGACAGATTAAGGACATTGCCAGGTAGACGGCAAGGCGGGAATATTACCCCTGCGATAGACAGGAGAGCTATGAGAGAAGAGAAAGAGGGCTACACATTCCAATTTCCACTACTAGAAAAAGGGTGAGCAAGACCACAATATATTCCATGGCCACACATGGATCGAGAAAACCTGAAGAACAAGCTTCCAATGCTGACATCGAGAGCCGGAAAATTGACACATGAGTTAGAAAAAATGATAGGAGGAAACACGCTAGGGGACATTAAAGGTCTCCTGATTGCCATACTTGGTGACAGAGCAGACGATGTATGGACACGGGCAGGCTACCCTGGTGTAACCACAATTAACACTGCGCATGACAGAGCACCATTTAACAACTGCATAGCAGCATTAATGAAAGTGCTATGAGTGCTTTACCCAAACACTTCCGATATGGGAGCTATAATGACTCAAAAAATGAAGGAGTCGGAAGATCCGTTAATTTATATCCAGAATTTCCAAGATGCGTGGGTGCTCGAAACGCATGAATCGTGGACGAAATCAATACCTGTGTTTTACCACATATTGTGCCAAGGGCTGCCAGAACCAGTGCAGAAACAGCTCAAGAAATTGGTAGGAGTTGAAGCTAAACCTTGGGCTGAAATACAGTTGACTATCGCACATTACTGTAGACTGTTGCAAGAAAAGAATCGGAAAAAAGAGGCAACTCGAAAGGGTGAAGAAGCAAAGCTGGTACAAAAGAAATGATCAAAGTATGCCCTTGAAGGAGCCACGCTAACTAACACAGCTGAACAAAACATGCAACAGGTGGTTAACCCGCAAAAGAATAACCAGGGTAACGAGCAATCATGGATGTTTCCAAAATAATCAATGAGGCTTTCAAAATGTGCAGAATGGTCACCCAGATATGTCGAATGGACAAATGATACGACCATCACCAGTATGTTGGCTGTGTGGAATGACAGGGCATTTGGCGCGCACGTGCCGAAGTCAAGGCATGTTGCCGAATGGCCAAGGAATGGGAGCAGGCACGGGAAATCCACTTGCAACCTCACAACAGGGCGTTGCACAGAATCACACGGTGCAACAGCAAGCGCCAGGAGTGCAGCAAGGTGCGCAACAAGAGGTGCAACCACAGAACATGGGGAATTTTTCACAAGGACAATCCAAACAGACACTGTCACACATGTCACACACGATGAGCAAAGGGCAGGTCCAGAACCCTGGAAGGGGAAGCAACACTGGGAATGGGGAAAATCTGCAAGTGCACCGTGGGCCAAACTTATATATAAACTAGGACAGCTCACTGGGAACTCTGATGCGCTCTATCCTATCAGTGACACCAGACAGTCATAGGGAACCTAGGGTGGATGTTGTTATAGGGGGTAAAGAATATTCCTTCCTAATGGACATGGGTGCGACACGCTCGTGCGTACATGAAGGCAAGCTTTCCTTGTCCGGCGAGGCCATAGATACTCAGAGTTTTACAGGATCTCACAGTCGAGTTCCCTTTACAGACGCTCTCCCAGTTTCCATAGGAGAGTGCAAAATGAATGTACCTTTATTGTATTTACGGCAGACTCCAGTAAACATTTTGGGTCGAGACTTGATGACAAAAATGAACATGACAATTTCATTCACGGAAGAGGGCATAGTATGCTCCACTCCAGGAATGCACTATTCAAATGTATGCAAAATGATTCGAGCATACTCAGGACACATAGCCATGAGGGCCATACCATTGGAGCCAGAAATTTTCGCATATGGCATGCGTGTGCTCATGGCAGGATTGTCAGGCCTTGCAGACAGAACCATGAGAACCCCTGATGAGTTTCTATTCAGACTAAGAATACCTATGCATGAGGAGGAGGGACAAGTGTTTTCCTTGATGATACATATTGCAGCAGTGCAAGGGAAAGTAGCATTGGTTGACGGATACGATGATGAAGGCAGACAATGGTGCTTGATAATCGCCATTGAAGAAGGGTATCAAGTGACTGACGTCACTGATGACGATCTGTTTGAAGAACAATCAGACGCGGAAGAGACAGGGTGGAAGTGAGTCTCCTATTTTGGGTAAAAATGATCAAAAGAGAAGTTCCCCAGAGAATGATGTTGGCACGAAACACCCGGAATATTTTGATGAGGATATAGCTAAAATGCCTGTCTCAGTGTGGACTACAGGACCCTATGACGTAGACCTCTTGAAGGGAGTGGGAGAAGTGAAAATTAAACTAAAGCCAGGTGAAATTTTGCCGAGAGTCTGACAATATCCCATTTCCATAGAGGCAGACAAAGGGATTTTTAAGACAATCTCTGCGATGATGTACAAGGGCATCTTAGTGACATCAGAATCACCATGTAATATGGCGGTTTATCCTGTCAAGAAATCAAAGGGGGGGTCTTGGCGTTTCATCCAGGATTTACGAGCATTAAACGATATTGTTGAAGCTGAGTTCCCTTTAGTCCCTAATCCATCTACAATTCTATGTAATATACCCGTCGAGGCAAAATATTTCACGGTGATTGACTTGAAAAATGCCTTTTTCTCAATCCCGTTGCACCGTGACTCACAAGATCTGACGTCATTCACGTTCAGACAAATGCATCTGAAAAGCACGAGGCTGCCACAGAGGTACTGTGAGTCCCCGTCCATTTTCAACAGAGTCCTGCATATGGACCAAAGCAATATTGCATTAGAAAGTGTTGTCTTGCAGTATGTGGATGACATCCTAATCTGCAGTACCACAGAAGAGCAATGCAGGTATGATTCTGTTCAGCTACTGACTATACTGGCTGAGAAAAGTTATAAGGTTAACAAAGAAAAGTTACAATATTGTCAACAGGAAGTGCTGTACATAGGCCAGCTGATCTCTCATGAAGGAAAGAAGGTGGCCCCAGAAAGGGCTGAAGCAATATTGAACATGGCTAAGCCACACACGATAAAGCAAATGCAGAGCTTTCTAGGCCTGTGTAACTACATTAGGGCATGGATTTTCGATTACAGCTCGTATACTAAGCCTTTACTTCAGGCCCTAAAGAAGGCCCAAGTGGCAAAAGAAAGAATTGAATGGTCTGAGGCAATGGAGAAAGGGTTTACTGAACTCAAGAGAGCGATTTGTACGGCCCCAGCTCTCGGAATTCCCAATTATTCAGAGGAATTTTACCTGTTTTCGCATACAGATGGTAGCGTTATGACAGCAGTGCTCGCTCAAGGAACATCGCTGGGGTACAAGCCCTTAGCATATTACAGCGGGAACCTGGACCCAGTTATGAAGGGTCACTTCCCATGCAAACAAAATTTAGCTGCTGCAGCGTTCGCCATAGAGAAAGCGACAACCATTGTAATGGGATGTTCCATGACGTTATACGTCGTCGAACACTCATTATTTGCCATTTTAGAGAAACCAAAGGGCACATTGACATCTCAGAGAGCTTCTGCCTATGAAGTGATCATATCAAACCCATCAATTAAAATAGTCTGATGTTAGATAGTGAACCCAGCTATGTTTATAGCAGAGCCGGTCACTGAAGAAGAGCGATACATGACTGCACGAATTATGAAGAATTCTGTGATGAAATCCCCAGGGTAAAAGAAAATGCCTTGGCAAGAGGAGAGATCGCCTTTATTGACGGTTCTTCGAGAATCATCCAAAGTGATGGACAAAGATACACAGGCGTCGCTGTGATGAAACACACAACGAATGGAGAATTTCGAGTACTTGTTAGTGCGCGAATACCATCTCACTACTCAGCACAGGCTGCAGAATTATTGGCATTGATACTCGCCATTGAGAATCACACAGACCAGGAAGTAACGGTGTACAGTGACTCCGCCTATGTGACGTCAACAGTGCATGCAGGATTAGTGCCCTGGAAAAGGAGGGGCTACCTCGGAGCTGACGCATGCCAGTGCAACACGCAGCCTTATTGGACAGGCTGATAAAGGCACTACAGCTCCCAGTGGGCATAGCCGTCGTGAAATGCGCCGCCCACACCAAGGGAACAGATTTTGTGTCACACGGAAACCACGCAGCAGACACGGAAGCCAAGCGTATGGCATCCAAAAGTGAGACGGTTATGGAAGTGGAAGTGGAGTGCACCCATGAAAGGATGATGGTAGCACAAACCACACCAGAAGCCTATAGCAATCTTGGGCCAACACAACTAATGGAACTCTAAGGGGAGGCACCACAGGAATAGAAAATCCTGTGGAGACGTCGAAGGTGTTCTTTAAACTCCTCTGACAGTTTGTGGTGACAAGACAGCACCGGTAAACCAGTAATGCCTGTAGCCCTACTAAAAATAGCGTTGTAACAGTTGCATTACCCGACGCACATGACAAAGGAGAATCTAGCACAACGCTTGCGGAAGACTGGTTCATACCAAATTTAGCTGAGCATGTTGCATTCTTTATGGTGAGCTGCATAATCTGCCACTGGGCACACATTAAAAGTTATGAGATGAGTCATCCCTAGGCCAAATAGGCCTTTACAGCACTTGCATGTCGATTACGTCGACAAGATTCAAGTATGCAACGGGTACAGGTAGTTAATTGTCGTGATGTGTCCATTCTCTAGATGGATAGAAGCAGGTCCATGTACACACCCAAACTCTGTGCGGCCAAATTCCTTGTGAGGGAAGTATTCCCTATGTGGGGGGCGTGAAGTAATGAGATCAGATAATGGGGCTCATTTTGTAAATGCAGTCTTTGAGCAGATTAGCTTGCTGCTTGGTATAAAGCACAAGTTCTCATCGGCGTATCATCCGGAAGGTAATGGGATCTGTGAGGGGCTCAACAGCTTGTTAAAGGAAAGGATAGCCAGGGTGAAGCTTACTCTAAAGAGGGGATGGTTGCACTGCCTTCCTCTGGCATTGTATGCTCTTCGGAACCAACCCGGCTCCGACCATCATCTTACACCACACGAGATAGCCACAGGAAGACGAATGCACACTCCCCTGACACTCCAAGATAGAGCTAGATGTGATGCCCAGTCGACCAGGGAGATTCTGGGAACTGAAATGCAAAACTATCTGAACTGCATGACATCTTCCCTTACTGTAATTTCAGACCAGCTGCAGCGACGACGAACAGGGTGCAAGGCAGTGCAGGACACCGAAAAAGTCAATACATCAGTCACAGCTCAGGATCTATGTACCCCACTCGTCTTCCCTGGAGATACTGTTTTGGTGAGAAATTTCACAAGGAAAAAGTGGGATGAGCCAAGATTCAACGGACCATTCACATTTGAAGACGTTACTTCATCCGCAGTCAATTTACAAGGGAGAAGAGCGTCGATCTTCCTGGGTGATATCAAGCCATACATCAGAGGAAACGCCCTGCTTGCACCCCACTGTGAAGAAACTACAGACAACGGGGAAGAATTACAGCAGGTGCAGACGAGGTCCATGACGAGGAAGAAGGACGCATGACCAGCAAAGCAAATACAAAGTACCCTTTTGCAAGTTGTGGCTTAATTTGGACACTTCCTCTAAGCAAAAAAGCTATAAGGACATTAAAAACAGACACTCTGTGCATCCTAGTTGCAGGGTGAAGAAGAAAATTGCACATTTAAGCCACAACATGTTTTGTTGACACAAACCTTTGAACTGAGTCACACCTAAGCCTTGGTGAAGGAAAAGACTATAGCAAACTCTGATCAAAGATATTTACATTGGAAACAAACACAGCATCCCGATTTATCCAGAACCGAGACTTTTTTTGACAGCACTTATGGTGTCCCACAGTAGAGATATCATAAAGGATGTGGTTACATACTTCCACTTAGTTTTAAGATCCTACCCGTCACTGGTAGGGAGGCTTACCAGTGTCAAAGACTTTCTTCAAGATCCTGACAACGAAATGGTAATCAGACACCTGCTTACTGTCATTGTGGAAGCATTCATCGTACTCCCAGAGTACGGAGAGAAGGACATAAATGCTTCCACCACAGGCGATACTAGATGATCTCATCAATACACTTTTCTTTCGCATAATCGAAGAGTGCCCAACTATTGTCGGAAGAACAACGGATACACTGACCTTTCTTCGAGATCCAGCAAACACTGAACATTTGAGTCATCTGTTAAATAAAATTAGCATTTTGGCCGCACTCCATGCGACCGGACAGTGCAAACATTGTTCACGTCAAGGAAAGAACACATAATCCTGAATCTCAACAAAGACTGAACAAATGTCGCTATCACTAGAAGACAGCAGATTAGTGTAGAGTGTCTTTTTTTGCATAGTTGCTGACTTTCCGGAATTAGTGGGGAGACCTATCGATGTTGACGTCCTCACATTCATCCGAGATCCAGCTAATATCGCACAGTTGGGAATGCTCTTGCATGGAATAAGTATCCAAGTGGAACTTTCAAATCATCAGAGAGATTAACTGAGGAGATTCTGAAGAAGACTTCCGCCAAGGGACAGATTAAGGAAGCAGAGTCAAGAACCTTATTTGTTATAATTGTTGTCACTTTTCTCTATTTCTTCGTACTGACCAGTGGCCAACATGTCCTCAGGACTGAAGCAGATTAAAGGAGTGAACTGGGAACTCACACATTTTGAGACATGCACAGTAAAAGTGTCTCAATGAAAAGTAGTATTTTAATCTATTTTTCCTGTAGTTTAGCAAAGGAACTGTATCCTGTATCAAGAGACAATTACCTCCCGCAAGAGGGGGGCACTTGTGAAGCATTTGACACTTTTTGACACAAAACTCGGAGAACGGTAGTGAGTGGGGGAACAATAACATTGACATTTGGCGAATGATCGAGATGGGGGCCAGAGCAGTAACCTGGTCCTCCCATATGTAGAGGGGAACCCTCGCTTCTCTGGAAGAAAATGCTGTTGCCTTAAGTATCGAACTATAATGTACCTATGTATTGTATTTATCATTATTTTACTGTCATTGACGATAAGAACAGCATTTTTTATTGGTGCACGAATAGTTCCACTTTCAGTGCACCCACCTGATGATGTACGCATGAAACCCACAAAAGCACCCAGACCTTATATAGTCATTCCAGTCCCGAGAAAATCTGATGGTAGAGTAAATGAACTGGAAATTAATGTAATTCGCTGTGATACACACACACTTGAGGTAATGAACGAAGAGAAAAGCTGGAGACAGGGTTAGCACGAGATGAATGAAAACAGAGCACTCACAACTACATGCACACACACACTAAATGCACAGAACCAGGCCAGCTGGCAAGAACCACAGAACCTCAAACTAAAGCAGCAGAGAAGACGAGACTGCCTACCGAAAAAAACATTCACAGGAGATAGTGAGAACAAACGAGAAGAATTAAGAGGAGAGCCATCAAAAGCAGTCCTGTCAGAAGCCCTAAAGAAAACAGAAGTGGCCGCAGAAAGACTCTACGCAAGGGCACAAATGTTAGTAGACCTTCTATTTCCACACCTGAGCAGAGCGTGAAAACGACAAGAGGAACTGAAGAACAGAACAATAGAAACTATATCACCCAGCACGCATATTCCAACACAAGGGACAAGTACAAGGCCTACAATACAACCATATACCGAACCAGTGCTAGGATGGTTGGCATGGGCACTTGCACGCAGCAGAGAAAAAATGCCAGGAAAGAGCTGCCAGACTCTTGTCCACTCAAATGGCGCAGATGAAGAAGCCTGCACCATGGACCAGAATACCTGAGAACCTTCCTGCAATGAAAAGCCATACAGATGCATTTAGGGATGTAGTTATAGCAAACTACAGGAAAACCTTAAGAATCAAGAGAAGCATGCATGAAGATAATAATGAACTCAACAATTACCAGGACAGCACAGCCCATCTAGGGAACAACATTTTATTAAATGGAAATCATATAGTGCCTCCTTTTGATTTATATTGGCCTAAGCCTAGTTGCTCTACGGGGAAAACCACGTTGCAAAGTTCCAATTTTGGATCGACTTCGCCACTATTTTAGAGTCATCCACCATTTTGATTTCTGTTCTTATGATTCTCTGTTCTAAAATAGTGGACTGTGTTTTCAACTTGCAACCTAGCCTCCCGACCTTTGAGTTCTGTTAATGTTTAGATGTCCAAGAGCTGACTGTTTAAACTAGGTAATGAGGCCTTGTACTACACATGTACTGTTGTCCTAGCATTGTCTACGCTAGCAAGCCTCATCCTCGAATACACATCTGGAACAATGCAGAGTAAACCTCAAGCGTGGACACAGGCCAAACTTCATTGTGTAGGTATATAGACTCTGGTTTACCGCGGGATCCAAGAATATACATCACCATTGTAACTTGATGGAAATGCAAACTTATATAATCCTTCTGCATATTATTGTATAAGCTGTATGTGAACTAGGCACGAACTCTAGACCACGAATTATTAACATGTAGAGGGGCTGGACAATATTTCTGAAAACTGCATAAAAGTACGAACGTTTAGATGTCCAGCACTCTCTCTCTCTCCTCTCTTTGACGGGCTGGTACTCATTGCGGGGTGTTGAGAGCCAGATAGCTATCTGTATCTATGTTTCTTTGTAAACTGCACAGAATAAAAGATCTGTGAATCTTTATAACCCGTGTTTGCTGTATTTCTTTTGTAGTACTTAGCCTCGATATTTCTTTTGCTTTTACAGATGGCGCCCAAATAGGGACCCTCAAGATTGATGCCATCTCGTTGAAGAGCTGACGCGGCTATCAGACCGGGATCGGACGGTGAGAAAGGGGGCCCCTTCTTGGATTAGACGCAATACCTCAACAGTACTGCACAACCCGATCCCCAGACGGTGAGGGTCCGAGACGGCATCTTGACGAGGGTCCATATATCGAGGCAGGCAGTTTTGCCAAAATCACCAACCACGAGGGTCCTTTGTTATCCTTAGTAATCCGATTGGACCTCCCTTTGTCCTTTGATCAGGTGAGTCGTGCCCCGATTACTAAGTATCCTGATATTTGATTTGGCGTATTGTCCTCGCGAGTTACAATTATTGAACAGATAACGCCAGTAATCTGACATGCCTGAGAAATTGTCTGCCTGTTTCAGGGCGTTATTCCGCAGAGACAGACAATCTTTGGAATTTGGCCGTCCGGCACTACAGGAGGGGTCACCGGCATGTACTATGTACTGTAAGTACGGCATTGGTAGTATAGTGTTTAACGATATTTGGCACAGACAAATTAGACATGCTTCCGAACTTCAGTGGCCAATCAATGGCAGCTTTGAGATTTCTCGTATAGAATATTTAGAATCTATATTGTTAAAGAAAAAAAGCTAGACCTGCAGCATTTGATGTATTACAAAATTGGAAAAAAGAAGCTATGCAGCAACTTAAAAGTAGAGAGAAACATGCACGTCGACATATGTCGAACGCCGAGAAAGCATTATTGTACGATCAACAAAAACAGTCAGAGTCAGTTAGAAACATGGATAGGGCTTTTCAACTTGGTATACAGAAAATATATCCGTCTAAAGATTTTCATGCCTCAGATGAATTGATCGATAAGCTTTTAAATGAACGAAGGCCGGGTGCCACTGCGCCACCTCCTTATGTACCTATTCATGTTGCTTTACCTCTTCTTGCTGTTGTTCCTCCTCCCGTAGTAATTCCTGCACCTCTTATTACTCCCCCGCCACTACCTATTGCTCCACTTCCTATTATAGCTCCTCCACCTGTACCTCCACCTTTGCCTGCTGCCATGGGTCTGGTAGATTTGTCTTTGACACCAGCGATAGCACCTTCATTACCTATTGTACAAGATTTGTCTACTCTTTCTCTTTGAAGTGGTTCTTTCCCTGTCCCTAGCCACCTAATTTTCTTCAAATGCAAAAGGTGTGACGAAGGACAAGCTCTGTAGTTGTTCCCGTGTGGGCACAGCTGAACTGTGCAGTAAGTCTAGCTTCGTGGACGCAGATTGTACCTTGTGACTCCAGGTACCGTATGATCTGCGAACAGTGCGTCGTTGCTTCTTGATGGAAGTGATGAATTGGCAACAGACAAAGGTGCAAAAGGATAGTTAGAAGAGTTTGGAGACAAAGCAGCAATTTCCCCAGAGCCCGCGGGCCCAGGAAGTGTCTCCGAAACACCCTCTGTGCTGCTCAATGCTGATCGATCGTTGAGAACAGAGCACGTAAGTTTCTCCTTGTCTTCTTTGTCGTGTGGCAAAGGGAAAGGTATCCTCTTGACATGCGTCGCATGTATCCAGTGTCTCTTTCCAGCTACTCGTACGGCAGTCTATGTGGCCAATAGGACCTGAAAGGGCCCCCTCCAACGTGGTGCGAGACTGGATGCTCTCTCAAATGATTTTGTGAGTACCCAGTCACCAGGTCGAATTCTGTGACCTGGCCCCTCGTATTTAACTGGGTGGGCTTCTCGCACCTGTTGATAAATCAAATATAGATTTTGAGTTAACCGTTCACAATACTCAGAAAGAAGTAAGTGCTCCTCATCTCTTAAATATCTAGGTTTAGGCAGATTCCAAATGTTAGCTGGCCTCCCCATAATTATTTCATTGGGAGAGAGCTCAGTCTTAGTCTGTGGGGTCGTGCACATCGATAGAAGAGCTATAGGTAAAGCATCCGGCCATTTCAGATTGGTGCCGGCGCAAACCTTAGTGATTTTATTCTTTAGAATACCATTGTGGCGTTCTACGAGTCCAGCACTTTGAGCGTGTCTAGCCGAATGGAACCGTTTATCGATCTGTAATCCTGCGCATACTTGCTGAATAACAGCAGCGATAAAATGTGGACCATTATCCGACCAGATGACCCTCGGCAAACCAAACCTAGGAAAATATTTCTTTAGCATGGTTGTCGCCATTTTCATTGCTGTGGCATCTTTCACAGGGAAGGCTTCAACCCATTTACTAAAAGCACAAATAACTACCAAAACGTATTTAAAATTGTTACAATGCTCCATTTCGATGAAGTCAAAGTGAATTACCTCAAAAGGGACAGAAGGTGGGCCAAAACTACCCCTTGGTGTCGATGTACCGTTCCCCACATTGTGCTGTAAACAGATGATACAACTTTGGGCGAAACGCTCAGCAGTTTTCGGGATGTTAACATTTACCCAGACATATTCTAACATTTAGCAAATTTTCCTAGCGCATATGTGAATGAGACCATGTGCTATTGAAACCATCATAGTAACATACCCTCCTGACAGCATCCATTTTCCCTCTGAGTTATTCACCCAACACCCATCATCATCCAACCTCGCCAAGCCCTCAGCCCATTGTTTAGTTTCTTCTAAAGTGGCATCGGCTTGGATATTTTTTATGGAATCAATTCCTTCATCTATAGTACAGATATTTGTGGCTTCCTTTGTAGTGTACATATCTGAAAAGAGATCAGTGGCAGTCTGTTTGGCTATCTGTTCAGTGAAAGTGTTCCCTTTTCCTACATCATCTATGATTTTCTGATGTGCCGCTCACTTCATAATCGCTAACTGAGTGGGAAGTGCAAGCCCTGAGAGTAGCTGAACTATTAAGGTACCATATTGAATCTTTGTTCCATGTGAGGTCAAGAAACCTCGCTCTGCCCAAAGTCTACCGAAGTTGTGAACCATCCCAAAGGCGTACTGACTATCAGTATAGATATTGACTCTAAGACCTTCGGAAAGTTCACAAGCTCGAGTCAGTGCAATAATCTCTGCTGCCTGCGTGGAATTATGCAAAATTCTCTTGGTTTCCACAATCGTGCTTAGTGTAGTGATGGCATAAGCAGCAGTGGATGTACCATATGGAAGTTTGAAGCAAGAGCCATCGCAAAACAGCTCCCCTTGTGGATCGTTCAAAGGTGTATCTTTCAAATCAATCCTGACTTTAGTTTCTTGCTTTCTGGTATAAAGGCAGTCATGTGACGTTTCATCACTGCAAGCAATATCTTGCGGAAGAGTTCAGCCGGATTTAATACACAACATCTTTTAATTTGGATATGCAGTGCAAACAGGATCAATTCGTATCTCGTTAATCGTGCAGAAGTAAGATGTAGTGTTTGTGTTCTGTTTAATAGAACGTCTACAGAGTGAGGTAACAACAAGGTTAAAGCATGGCCTAGGACCATCCCCTCGCTCTGTTTTACAGACGCAGCAGCAGCAGCGACCTCTCTCAGACATCTCGGCAAAGCGCATGCAACAGGATCAAGGGAGGAGGAAAAGTAACCGCACAGCCTATTCTTCCTCCCTTGTTCGTGCGTTAATACAGCCAAAGCACATCCATCACGTTCATGCACATACAACTCAAAGGCCTTTTCATAATTTGGTGTGCCCAAAACCAGTGCTGAACACAGTGCAGCCTTGAGGAAATCAAAAGCTTTCTGATGTTCCATGTTCCACGGCAGTGGCAAAGAAATGCACTTCTTTGTCAAAGCCAACATTGGTTTGATCACTAGTGAGAAGTTTGGGATCCACTGTCTACAGTAAGAAGCCATTCATATCAAGGCTCTGGCTCTTGGGATGTTTTAACCCACTAGTCCATGCCCTGCAACATTACGGCACACTGTTTGCATCAGAAACATCAGAATGGCTGTTGGAAAGCATTATGCGTGCTAAAATCAACCAGAAGTGCGCAGGAAAACCCAAAAAATAGGCCGCCAATCGACTTTTGCCTATGTCAGTGGTAACACAGGAGACCACTGCCAAAACCGATCATTTGGCTGCCCACAGAGGAAAATGAAACTATTTGAGAAAAAGCAGACTTGCATGGCAAGAGAAACACAGAGCTGCTTGAAAATCCATTTTTATTGGCTGTTAAATTTGCAAAAATCATGGTTCCCAAACCTCATAAAAGATCCAACCTCCTTGTTGGGTGTTAAACATCACTTTACTTCAAGAATCCACCTAAGTACAATGTCATCAGAAGTACATTTATCAGATGAAAATCCACATTGAAGGATGCTTGCTGGGAAAAATATGTTAAAAATAGGCGCAATACCGCTGCTCGCCTGTGTCAGAAGCTGGCGATTTACTTATACTGTCATTTAAACTTCTACCTTAAGATCTAAGTATGGAAAAGAACTCCTATCAAAAGCAATAGAGGTGGATACAATTCAAAACTATATTTTAAAAAGGCTGGAATTAAGAGATTTGTGGATATATTTGTAAAAATGTAATTTGTATTTAGGACAAGACTATTTAAACACTGTTTTAAAAGTCAGTAAAGTTAGCCACACTGAGCTTCAAAGACATTCCACACCTTCTACCCAACAAAGGAATCTTCCCCCTTGCTCTGCTAGGAAACTGGAAGGGGTGTGTGAATGGAACTGGGAGGGGGACTTTGGCCTGTAGCTCTGCTAAGAGACAACGGGATTCTTGAACTAAAACGGAATGCTAATTTGGGGTGTCAACAGAGACCATCCCTGGCAGGGACAAGCTCAGGTTGCATCTCTGACTCAGCCAAGCCTTGGAGGTGGGGCCAGACTGAAAATGTGAATTGGGAACTGAAGAAACTATATGTTTGAGAAAAAGACTTATAGAAAATTGTGCCAAACCGGTAAAAATATGGAATTTAGAGGTTATTAAAATGAAAATGTCGCTCACATTTTAAAACTACTCTGGAATCTGTGCGATATTCAGAGACAGAATTATCAAAATGTGGACTTTGTAGCAGTTGTGATAATGTTAAAAATATGAAACTTTACGGGAATATGCCCAGATGGTATGTGCAAGTATGTGGAACAATTGGTACAGAACTGACACTGAGTAAAAGCGCGAAAAACTTTCATTTGTGAACCGAAGCTCTCCAGAAGATGGGACTTTGACGGATGTGTGCCTTATTTAATTTGGGATGTGAATATGTAAAATTAGCAAGTTGGTGTTATTGTGAATATGTTTTTTTATGAAAAATAGATTTTCTGGGTAGAAATAAAGGGGAGGGTTTTTCTTTGGACCATAAACACAGTGGCCCTCATTACGACCCTTGCGGAAATCGGAAAACGATGGCGGAAATGCAATACCGCCATCGAATAGCGCTCGGTGCGACTATGACCCGTCACCGCAAAGTACGAAGCCATTAGCGACACCGTAGTGAACGCCAACGCTAACTGCACCAAGCACGCGCGCGCGCGCCATGCGAAACCGCAAACACCACCATGGCGCAACGGTACGCCAATTCCGACCCTAGCGGACATGTACCTAACGCCATCAGGCATGGCGTAATGTACCATTCCGCCATGGTGAGAAGTACGGCATCGCGAATCAACCGTAAACGGCCCCACTGAGTGCCTGTACACCGCTCCCTGCCCACAAAGTACAACTCCCCGTA
Organism: Ambystoma mexicanum; assembly: GCF_040938575.1. Classification (NCBI taxonomy): domain Eukaryota; kingdom Metazoa; phylum Chordata; class Amphibia; order Caudata; family Ambystomatidae; genus Ambystoma; species Ambystoma mexicanum. The sequence continues at coordinate 1,502,824,531 of NC_090922.1, read as the reverse complement.
GGTGCAATGAAGTCACAATGCAACCATTGAAATGTACAAGTCACCCATGCATGGCAACGAACAAAAGAAACACAAGAGGGGCCAATGGGAGCTGCAGGGCACAGATGGCATGAATACAGAAGCCATCCCAATGGACATGACCACAGTCCCCCACCAAGAAACGCACGCAAACACAGGCACCTGTGACCAGCAATATTCCGAGAATCACATCATTCCACCAGTCCACCTGGCTGACCGGCATCTGTTACACAAAACCCAATCCCCCGCCCCTGAGCATGACAACATTCAAACTGTCATATTGGCAGCCCCCATCCCTGACCTCACGGGCTTAGTAGGCAAACGCGCCCAGTACAGTACCACGCAACTAAACTCCGAAGCTGGAACCCAATGCAGATCTCCTCACAATACATCGCCCCCCAAATAGGCATATGCCACATCACTTGCAAAGAAAAACGCTACACGGGCCAAATCAGAATAGAAATGTAATGCACATCAAAGTCACCAAGCCCATACAGCCATCAGGCCATGAACTCCTAAACACTAATCACCATTGTGGGCTGCATCCGCAAGAAATGACCAGCCACTACTTGTGTGTCGCCCTGTTCCCTCATGGTACACAGAGCCACATTCACGTACGAAAAGGCAACATGGAAGCGCACAGAACCGCAGGGCCGTCCCAATGGGGAGGCACTAGTCCAGCTGAAAGGCCGAAATGTTGCTCCGAGCCACCAGTACTGCGTAAGGGCATGTGGGCCATTGGCGATCGTCCCATAAGATCGTAATGCTGCTCCACTGATTAACACGAAGCAGCAGGTGTCGGGAGTAAAACCCATCTGCAGGAGTGGCATACAGATGGCAGTGGCAAAAGGGGAGGAGATACCTGTCAACCAAAAGAAAAGAAAAAGAACAGAATGGCCATCAGAACTACATTCCAACAACTCACTTCAATGATCACACGAAATCCACAGCCATATGCATGCTAGCCCACTCCAAAGGATCATCACCACCCCAAAACCACTTGCGACTCCTAACCATCTATATCGAGGTGCAAACACCATCACAAACGAGTGTACCTGTGCATGCGTCTGTCAAAACAGAATCCATCAGATGGGAATGTTAACGTGCATGGACACAAGTGTCTGAGGGCGCGTCGAGACAGGGAGGGCTCAACAAGGCCAGATAGACGATGGTCCCACCATGGCAGCCCTGCATCACATAGCGTAGGGGAGGCGGATAGATCCCAAGAAGCCCTGTACATGGCAAACTCTGTATCAAATCACCTGCCCATGCATCCATTCATCATTCCCTCATCCCGGAATCAAAACGCCTGAATAATTACTCACATAACATTAGAAACATCCATTGAGTCTGTGCGTTATGCAGCCTGCAAAATCCACAGTGCCCCAGCCCGTAATTCCAGTGTTGTGAAGTAACATGTATTTGGGAACGGCCGGCCTCATCGCCCACGTAGCAATTGCGCATCCCAAACTATTCATATCAATCATTGCTTCCTCGCCATGGGCCCTGTCTCAAGGACATTGAACAATAGAACGTTATATTTGCAGTCAGACCTGTGGGCATCTCCGCTAGCTGGAAACCGAAAGCGCCGCCCTTCGAATTCCACATTTGCAACATCACGCCGAAAAGGCATCTGTGGCCGTTTGAAATCACTAATTATTCCATCGAGTGCGGCTGTGTGTGAAAATGGCAACTGCCTTCACCCACAAATGGGACGCCCCGCCCGTCGTTGCAACTCGGTACAGTGATGCATGAGGGCCCACCGTTACTCGAGTACTACGTTCCACTGACCCTTCACAAGTCTGTTCGCGACAATGGGACCACAGCAGAATGAACATGTCAACCAATGTTACACGGCCATCGGGTACAAATACATGATTGCAATAGCAAGATGCCATTCCCCGATTTGCAGCGTTGTGCGCGGGACATGCTCGGCCAAAGGGGAGAGCAGTTTGCACAGGTGGAATTAATCACCACAGGTGGAGGCCATACAGCCTGAAAAAACATAAATTGCACAGCCAGTCTCCTCCCACAACCACACCGAAATGCTACCGGCAGGACTCGCGATGTTGGCCCTGGGGGACCTGATAGCACTGCAACTACTCCAACTCCAAGAAGAAGACGAACACCAACTGCAACCGGCCGCACGAAGGAGACGCAGGAGGAGGAGGAGGCCAAGGCAGGGCCAGCAAGGGCCGCCAGCACAGCCACTACCACCACGCAGGCAGCCCGCAATCCCACGCCTCCGAGCACATCCGTTCAACCTCACTGATGAGCAGATCCACACCCTCTACCGTCTGGACCGGGACACCATAGCCGCCATTGTGGACATGACACAGGCTGACCTTGTCAGCATGATAGATAGCCCAACCGCCTTCCCACCCCTACTGAAGGTGGTGTCTGTACTCCACTTCCTGGCCACAGGCACCTACCAGCACACAGTCGGACAGTTGCATGGCATTTCTCAGCCACTGTTCTCACGGACACTATTTCAAGTGCTCGATGCCCTCCTGCAGCACGCAGACGACTACATCTCTCTACCACGCTCGGAGCAGGAAATTACCAACACAAAAGTGGGATTCCATGCACTTGCCGGCATACCGGGTTGCATTGGTGCCATCGACTGCACCCATGTGGAATTGGTCGTCCCACATGCCATGGAGGCCCAGTACCGCAACCGAAAACAATTTCATTCCCTGAATGTACAAATGGTGTGTGACTCCAACAGGATCATTACACATTGTTGTGCCCGATTCCCTGGATCAACCCATGATTCTATGGTCTTGAGGAACTCTACAATACCACGCTACATGGAGCGACACGCAGGGAACAGATCCTGGCTACTCGGTGAGTCTCATTACATGCATGATTATGTGGGGTATGTGATTTGGCAATGACCTGGCAGGAAGGGGGGGGGGGTGTGCGTACGTAGCAATGGCATTCCACATCATACGTTTCTCGTCCACATACAGGTGATGCTGGATATCCACTGAAGAGATGGCTCCTCACACCAGTCCGGAACCCACGGGACCAGCATGAGGAGGACTACAACCATGCCCACTCACGTACCCGTGTAGTCATTGAACAGGCATTCGGCCTACTGAAGACTCGTTTCCGCTGCCTCAGCAGGTCTGGCGGGGCACTCCTGTACCGCCATGAGAAGGTTGCAAAGATGGTCATGGCATGTGTCATGCTCCACAACATGTGCGTACGTAGAAATGTGCCCATGCCCCCTGACGCAGAACTGCAAGCACCTGATGATGGTCATGATGAGGGTGGGGATGTGGCAGCACCTCATGGAGTCTGCGAGGCACCGGAGGCCCGTGACATTCGTCAGCATCTCATTGATGTATGCTTCTAGCACTCACGCCTGGTGGCTGATACATGGACACGGGACTCGTGGCACTGCGTGTGTCTGGGACATGCACAATATGGACTGTACGCCTATGATAGCCTAGTACACAAAGATCAATGTCCACACATCTCATTGGTTGATCGTGCACTTTTTATGGCATATGTGATGTCATGTTGAACACCCTATCGACCCGCCACCCAAGTGAGCCCAACACACCCCCTCCACCCTCCTACCTCCCCCCCGAACACCAGTGTCCAAAGATGCTCATTGTCAGTGGGCTGTCGCTATTGCAAGCCCCCTCTGCGGGTATCAGGGGCACCCCTGCCTGTGGAGCGCAGGTTCCTTCCAGATCTACGTTGGGGGCTGCCCTGGACGGAACTTGCAACGGATGATGTGTCTGCCTGCTCACGTCCATGCATGTCCCTAAGGGTTTGCGAGAGCTCAGTGAGCACACGGCGCACTGCGGCAAGTTCGGCACATACGTCTTTGGACGTCGCATGCAGTTCCCCCCTCAGGCTCTCGGTGCTTCTCTCCATTTGGACTCTCAGGCTCTCAGTGCTACTCTCCATTTGTGCCCTTAGCGTCTCTGTACCTCTCTCCATTTCTGCCCTAAGTGTCTCAGTTGATGTTTCTATGTCTGCCTTAGTGCCCCCACATTCATCGGCATGGTCCTTGAGGAGTGTGGCCAGTTTCTGCTGTTGTACGATTAACTGGTCGAGGGACTGTTGCCTCTGCTGGGCCATGGCCATTTGCGGGGGTGTCACAGAGGGGCTGTTGTCCTCATGTTGCCTTGCCACAGGGCTTGTGGGGGATGGCCAGTCGTCGTCTTGTGGGTGCCCCTGCGTGGTATCCTCATGTTGTACGGGATGGGACAGACAGGGGGATTGGGACAGGTCATGGATGGATCTGACTTCGACATCCCCGTTTTCTGTGTCCGAGCATGCTGCCATCAATGGGGTGTCACCTATGGTGCTGCTATGGTGAAGGCAGTGCCTTCTGTGGCATCCATTGGGGGGACCTGTGGTGGTGGTGTTGTGGGCATGCTGGCTGCTGGGGTGCCTGTTGATGTTCCCTCCTCTGTGCTGCCACCTGATTTGTGCTGCTGCCGTGTCTTGATGCGTGCAGCTGAGGTGGAGGGTCTCTGGCCGTTGGTCTTGGCCCTCTTTGCAGGTGTGCTGGTAGGGGTGTCCTGTAGCTCGTCGTTTGGATCGGACCCTGTGGTGGAGTAAAGGAGGGCGAGGGTTAATGATGGGTCTGTGGGAATTGGAATGGCATTGTATCACATGCTTTGGGGTGGTACCTGAGGGTGATTTGGGTCGGGTCCTTGGAGGTGCTTTGATTTGTGTGTGGAGTGAGGGTGCAGTTGTTTGGCAGCCTGCAGTTAGGGTGTGCCTGCTGCACGTGTAGTGCGTGTATTAGGGGTTTTTAATTATTTATGTATTTATTGTGGGTTTTAACGTGCGCTATCAGGCCGATGTGTGTGGACGTTCTCCTGGACATGTGTTTCTGTTGCACTATGTGGACGCATGGTACTTCACATGGATGGACTGTGTGGATTTGGCATTGTTTTATCTGGCACACCTACCTGAATCTTCGGATGTCTGCACTCCTTTCTCCATCCCTCCGACTCCCTCTATGCTCTCCATTCCGATGGTGGAGGCACAGATTTCTTCCCAGGGGGTCAACTTGATGGGTGATTCAGGACCTCCCCCGGTGGCTGTGGCAATGTTGCGGTTGGCAGAGAGTATGCTGCGGACGCGTATCCGCAGGTCGTCCCATCGCTTGCGGCATTGCTGTGGGGTGCGGGGTGCGGTCCCCACCGCACTTACCCGCTGTGCCACCAGAGCCCATATGGTCTTCTTGTTTGCAAGTGCCGTTCTGGTCATTTGCGTGGAGAAGACGACGGCAGCATTCTCCTGGAGGGTCTCTGTTAGCACGGTGAGTTCCTCACGGGAGAAGTGGACCTGCCGCTTGCGGTCGCACGCTTTCTTCGCTACTTTTCCCATTTGTCTTGGTTTCGCTAGGGTGGGTGACGGGTTGGGGTGTGTTTCAGGGTAGTGATTTTAGTGGTTGTGTGGTTTTAGTGGTTTTATAGGTGTACGCCGGGATGTTTCCCGTTCCGGGCCCATGTTTTTACTTCCGTTTCCGTATATTTCCGGTCACCGTACTTTCCGGTAGGCGCACACTGCGGTGACCGCTAAGAGGGGTGGCGGTATTGCACCTAGGGCGCCGTACGGCGGCGGTGTGGGCCGTTTTGGGGTCATTTCCGCCATCGCGGACTTTGCACTTCCGCCGTGGCGTGGTGCTCGTGCCCGATGGGTCGGAATGGGCCGCACTTTGCTCCTTCGTGCAATGGCGGAAACGCTATTTACGCTGTGGCGCTCCGGTCAGTCACTTTCCGCCAGGGTCGTAATGAGGGCCAGTGTCACTATGACACATCATGACACACTGTTTCCTTCTCAAATCAGGAGAGAGGGAATACTGGGACCAATCAGTTTCCTAGAGGGTGGGCTTAGTATAATCAGCCTCCCCACCCCTTTGGGAAATACATAAATAGGGTCTGTTGAGGGTACAGACACACAGACATTCACCCATTACTGATCTACTGGCGAAGCACTCTGCAGGCAGAACCCATATCAAGACTCCAGAACTCTGAAGCAAAAAGGCCCAATCCTAAAGCTGAACCCTTCTCAGCTGGCCTTTAAAATCTTGCAACCTGATTTTAACCCCAAACCTCCAAGGGGCATTACAAATCAAACAGCCTGGCTGTGCTGTTTTGCTGCTTCTGGCCAAGAACCCTTGCTAGAACCCAGAGATCCAAACCAGTAGAGCAGAACTGTACCCAGAACCAACCTGTCAGATCCAGTCCAGGAGGCCATGCAGACCAGAGGGCCTTGCTGAGAGCAGAAACAAGCGCCTGAAACCTATCCGGTAGCTAGCAGATCCCAGTCCAAACCTGTGACCAGATCCTGACGGGCCTATTCTCATTCCAAGCCATAGTTGTGAGTGCTTAGCATAGAACTGTCCATAGCCATCTCTTAGTTTTAAGTAATCATCCAACCCATTCCAACATATCCACATTGTATTGTAGAATCTCTTTTGTCTATCCTGAATCCTTCTCTCATCCACATAATCCTGTGATAATTGTAGTGATATATTTGTGCTCATATCGTTGCTGAAGAAGGCAAGTGTCACAGCGGACAAAGATCAGACAGAGGCGCCTCTGACTGGTGGCTGTACCGTTTGTATCTCGCATCTTCATAGCCTCCCTTAGTGTTAAGAAATCCTTGTTTATAATCTTCAACAGCGCATATCTCATTTGAAATCTTGACTCTTTTCTGAAAAATCGACCTTTACTAAAACCTCTGTAACTTTTGAACCGTAACATTCTAGGAACGAAATTTAAATATCAAATTGAAGCTAACATCCTCAGCTTTCAAACGAACTAAGAACCGAACTCCAACTCCTTATAGTTTTTTCTGTAATCGCATTTCTCTCACGCTGAAAAGTTTGCTGCGATTCTGCATTTGGCTCAATTTCATTCCATATAAAATTGCTATTTCTTGCATGCAATTTCTGAATTCAGTTTCCTATCTGTCATTCAAACATCATTGCTAGTGTCTACGTCAGCCTATCTAAAGCAGTTCCCACTAGTTTTGAATCCCATTTAGCGAATTAAAGTCATTTTTAGCATGTTTCCATTCATTACAAATCACATTCAAAGTATTTGACCTGTTTAAAATCATTCCTGTTCTCTAAGCTTGATGGGGAATTGGGATTGAACTGCATTGTTGATTGTATAAAACTGAAAGCTGTGTGCCCTCATTCCATCTCTTCATATTGCATATTAGGCGGGATTGAGTAGTAACAGGGGGAAAGAGTGATTACATTGTCTTTGATTGAATTCATATCAAGTTTCATTTCTGTGCTGCATTAATTTCATATCATTGCATTTCATTGAACCCACACAAAGTTATTCTCTGCTACATTATTCTTCTCACCCATACTCCTATTGATTAAAGAGATTGTTGATTGTTGTGATATCACCCATTGCTGATCAGTTTATGCATATTAATAAGTGTGATATCTAGATATTGTTCATATTCATAAAAGTGTGATATATATATTGTTCAAATCATCAAATAAATCTTTTAACTTTGCAAAACAACCTACTTCTTGGTTCAGTGAGACCGGGGGGGGATTCAAAGAGAGGGGCGTTATATAAGGGTACATCATCCAGAAATAAAATAACTTTTGACATAAAAATATATAATTAAGGGTTCCAGCTGGGCATCTCACGCTAGGCATTGACTTAGTTGGAGTGCTGGGTTGAAACCACTTACAGATTGGGGGCTTGTCGTGGGATTTCTGGATTAGATATACCACTTATGACAGCTTAACACAGTGTGCTAACTGATAGGATACATAAATCCTGTTGGGCTACCACGCTGTGTTACACTGTAAAAGCACCCCTCAAAAGGGAAGGCTCTAAGGAAACGGTCTGTTTTGCAAAAATAAAATGAACTTCTGTATGTCAGGAAAGAAATCATTGGTAGACATCAATATGGCTAGAGAACACCTTTTGCATAGGTTATTTGTGAGACGTGAATGGACAGAGCAGGATCAGAATGTGTGGTTGCAGGCAATCACACAACAGATCGCTGCAACAGGGTTAGATACATGGAAACACCAGGGACCCTTACATGTGGCCCTGAGTGAACTATGTATGGCCCCTAAGACCAAGGATGAGCAAAATAAGATTGCCAAGATCGTGGCATATCTATATTTTTCTATTGGAGCCATACAGGATAAATATGCTGAAGGCCAAGATCTGGCAAGTAGGCAACTGATGGCGTTAGAAAAGGCCCAAACAGATCCGGACTCTTCTGAGCAAAGGCTGCCAGGAGTCAGAAAATGAAAGTAGGCAGTATATAGTCAAAATAAAAGAGGACATGGGTATCCTGCAGCAGGAAAAGGCAGAACAGGATACCAGAATTCTGGCCCTGCAGAAGGAGTACCAAGAAAGTTTGGACTCCGTACTGCAGAGCCAGAAAAAGCTGGAGCAACAGGTGAATTTCAACAGGGCATACGCAGAGCAGGTGGTCACCCTTCAAAGCCAACTAGATAGAGAGAAAGAGGAGAGCAATAAATTGATTTTGAAAGACCTGGATATCCAGGCAGAATTTGATGAAGAGCGCCAGAAAGCTGGTGCACTTCAAAGACAGAGGGACAACCTGGCGGCACACAGGCAGGCTCTTGCTCAGGAAAGGGACACCTTAGGCCAGGAAGTCTCTCACTTAAAAGAGAAACTGGAAGAAAATCACCTGCCCTCCAGGGACTGGGTGACCTCCAAAAAGATAATCAAAAACTGTTAGCATACCAGGAGGGGGGAGGAGGCTCTAGCAAGGAAGGACCAGGCCAGTCTGGACAGGACTCAGGAGGTAACCCTCCTGCAGCAAAGACTGGCCCAGTACTCAAAAACAACCTAGGAAGCACATAGAGAAAATGAGGCTCTCTGTGAGAACAATGACAGGCTCCACAGACAGGTAACTATGCAAGAGCAATTGATAGAAACCAGCAAGGCCTTGATAGAGGAACAGAAAGCTCAGGTTCGTGCATGGCAACAGGGAGCAGATGCTGATAGAGATGAGGTTCGCTGGGAATGGGAAACACCTGAGCATAACCTCAGGAACCCTAGTACCAGAGACCTTCATCTTTCCCAATCCCTGGACTCTGCCACCCCCATATCCACTGGTGCACATGAGCCACGGGCCACAAGGATGGCAGATTCCAATCCAATCAGAAATATGGGGCTCATAGACCAGCACCTCCCAGGAATGGACGGGCGGGCATCTGGGTATGGGTTCCCAAGTACTGTAAGATTTAGTGGGGAACCCTATGAGAGTAGGCCCACTAAGGGCATCCTGAAAACCTCTGCCCAGCTAGGACTGTGGGGGGTACCCATCAAATCCTGGCAGCAAGGAGGAATCTGAAGACTCCTCTGAGAACCCCAGGACACAGGAGACCAGGTCACCACATTCTGCCAGCCATTCCCAGGCTCGCAGAATCCGGGAAAACCTAGAAGACCAGACGGGCACCTCTGGGAGCAGTGCCTCTGAGTCAGAGGATGACTGGACCAGGGTTACCCGAACCAAGAAGGCCAATAAGGCAAAAAGGGCCTTGCTTAAGGACCCCTTAAAGCAAATCAAGGCGATAAGGAGCGTCATCACGCCTTATCATAAGATCGCCAAATATTCTGTTTGGGAGCACTTAGAGCTCTTTAAGCAGATGATGGAAACTTTGCATTTGAAATACAGCAGTAGCTGCATTCAGTATGTGAGATGGACCTTCTCACCAGAATCCTCCAGCTTCTTTGCGGGGCTGGAGGACCAAAATCATTCTAGATGTTCCACATATAGGGCGGCCATCTTGAAGCATTTTTCTGTTCACAGAAATCCCCAAGAGGCTCGAAAAGCAGCCTACAACTTCCAATGTGGGGAGGATCAGGCCCCACAAGAATTTGTGCAGGAAATAAAGCATGCCTTTGCGCAGACTACCAGAAGCGTGCGCACGGACAGCAAAGAATTTGTCAATACTTTTTTCCATGCCCTACCAAAGTACATCACGACCAAGCTAGTGAGAGATTTTCATGAGAAAAGATCACTAGACTGGGTCATTGAATAGGCCACCTGAATCTATGAGGTGCAAAAGCCCATAGAAAATAAGAATAATCCTAAAAGCCCCAAACCAACCAACGCCCCTGCTGCTGCTAAGGTGGCAGAGGTGAAGGTTGCCCCCATTTTAGATATGGAGATGGGGGGCCTAAAAACCCACCTGCACAAAATCAGAGCAATCCCAAGCCCAGAAGGCCCTCGGACCAGTCACAGACAGGGAGCCAAGGAGGTAGTCCCACAAATGGGATCCCTCACTCCCCTGACTACATAAATCCCCGCTACAAGGGGAACAGACCCATCCTGGGTTATGTGTGGACTCCTCCAGCCCAAGGGGGTGGAATCCAACCAAGCAGCCAACCCAGGGAACTTCCCTCCTCACTTCCCCCAGGAGGGCAGAAATTCCCCAAATCCTGGACAGAACTTTTTCCCCAGGTACCCACAAAACTTCCAACCCCAGAACAATCCATCCTTCTTTCCCCACTTTCCTGAGCCAAGACAACCCAATCTGGGAGAGGGGAGGCCAAGGGTGGAGGGGTAACCACATTTTCCAAACCGGGGTATTATCAGAGAAGGGATAGCTACCCTTCCCGGGATCAGCCCAGGGGAGAAATGAGAACCCCGTGTCAGCCTGAGCGGGTGTCACAGCTAGAGCGCCAGGTCCAAAATATGGCACAATATCTGAGTCGTATGCTGAGGGCTCAACAGAACCCTCAGATGAGCATGCCAGCTCAGAATGCCTCAAACTCCGGACCTGGTGCTCCAGAGCAATGACGGGAGCAGAACCCGAAAACCCACCGGTTCCCAGGGAGGAGGCACAAGGGGAAGGGGGGTGTAAAGCCTTGGAGGAAGCTTCCTTCCCCACTGGTAGAAAGCCCCTGGATACCCAGGAAGCGGAACCAAAATCCCCTGCCCCTGAAAGTCTGCCACCCAAGGAGCAGAGAGGGGGTAGGAGAAACAAAGGACCCAAACAGACCCATTTTGAGGAGGTACAAATCTTCCAATTTGAAGGAGAGGGATCCTCAGAGGATCCTGGGAAAAGGATCTTCTACTTCAATGATGGGGGAACTCCTCCCAAAGTAAAATGGCTCCCAAAAGATTCTAATCCAGACTGGGTAGATGTGGGGACTGAGCTAGCGCCGCCCATTATCCAACCCCAGAAGCAACAGCCTGAAAATCCCCTGGTTCAAACCCATCCTGGTGATTGCCTCCAAAAAGGGGGGGCAGCCCAGAACCAGGGGAACCCAAAACTTCTCCCATATCTAGTCACCACCTTTTCTTTGCAGATTCTCAAGACTCCCCACAGAATTCTGCCCAAATCTCTTCTCTATCAGTGTCCGAAACTAAAAAACTAACCCACTAGTTGTCCAAAAATGTACATTATCTGTGCCCCCTTGCAGAGAAGGAGGGAAGATTCTATGCCCCGGTACAAATACAGGGGCAGGGTACAATTGTGGCACTGGTGGAGACTGGATCCCAAGCTACCCTTCTGTCCAAAAGGCCTTTGATAATCCGAATTCAGGAAGGCGGGAGAATTACCAAATTCCTCTCACCCTTCTTCCTGGACAACTTCAGAACTTTGACGGGAAGGAAATTCCCGTCGGGGGGACTGCGGATTTGGACATTAAAATTGGGCGACACAAGGTGAAGCACCAGGACATAGTTGTAACTCCAGATGGCACCCCTTGTTTACCAGGAAATGACCTCCTGCGAAGGTTGTTACCCCTAATAGACTGTGTAAACAAGGTCCTCTGGACCCAGACTAGCCGACCAATAAAATGAAAACAGAGTGTCAACCATGTTAGTTTAAACGGCACCTGCCACATGGTTGAACATAAATCTGACCAAGTAGAATTTCACTTCCAAAACAATCAAATTCCAGTCGTGACAGTAATAGCAGTAGGACAACAAACTGGTGATGGGGGGTCCTCTCTATTTATGAAAATCAACCTTCCTTCCAGTTTAAGGTGGTATTCCACACTGGAAGGAAACACTCTGAGATTCTTTACCAATCCACAATCAAACACTCCCACTCCTATAGTCCAGAAAGATGAGGAATCAGCTCAGAGCCTGGCTGATATTCAGCAAATTGGAGAGCAGTTGTTCATCCCTGTTCAGTTAAATGAAGGGAAGGATCCTGTTCTTGCCTGAGTGTGTGTGAACAATGGTAAGAGCTTCAACAGCGAATCCATGTTCCGTCAACTCCCAAAAGATCCAGCCATTCCCACATTCAGACTCATAGACAAATGGGAAATGGGTCTGGAAGAACCCAATTCCAAACATCTACTGCCAAGCAGGCGTATGCTCAAAATCTCCATAGGCAACAAGAGCATAGTCCATAACTGTTGGGTCGTGCGAGACGTCACTGCCGCCTTTTAGTGATGACAACATAATACCAGACAGGATCTTTACCCAGCATCGGGGGAACTTCCTGGTGTACACTTCCTGCCCTTATGGCAAGGAAGATGTGACCTGTGACTTCAGGAGGGATGAGGTGATTTTCCAGGTCCATGAGGGCTGCCTTACCCACCTGAAGCCACCAGTCCAAATCAGCACTTTGACCAGGGACTTCTCCACCCAGCTGGAGGAGGCCGCTGAGATAGCAAAACCAGAAGTCTTTTCAGGCTTCAGGCAGATGGTTGAAGAGAGAGTCAACCTAGCTGATGCCTGTGCAAAGGCAAAAATTGAAACAGGTGTTCTTGGATTTTCAAGATCTCTTTGCGGTGGACTCATATGACTGTGGTATCACCAACATCCACACAACAACAATTCCCACGGACCCTGGCATGGCTCCAGTGTTTGTGAAGCAATATAGCTTGCCTCTTGCATCAATGGAGTCCCTTACTGAAATAATTAAGAACCTTGAGTCCCGTGGGATAATCCGTCCAGTCCACAGCACCTTCAATAATCCGGTGCTGGGGATAGTGAAGCCAAACGGCCAGTGGAGACTCTGCATTGACCTTAGGGAGCTCAACAAACGGGTCCATACTTCCCGATGGCCTCTTCCCTACATTGACCAAGGGCTGGCCCAGATCCAGGGGTCACAGGTATTCACTGCAATAGACCTGACCAATGGATACTGGGCTGTACCTGTCAGTAGGGAGGACCAATACAAGCTGGCCTTTACCTTTGGGGGCAGCAGTACACATGGACCCGGACTCCCTTCGGATACATCAACTCCGGCAATGAATTCAATATTTTTCTACATAAGGCCATGCCCGACCTGGGAGAAAGGGGTAACCTGGTCTATGTAGATGATGTACTCATTAAATGCTCAACTGTCGAGGAACACATAGCGGAGATCCGTTATGTTCTGACGCAGTTGAGGGCTGCCGGAGCAAAACTTTCCTTTCATAAGGCACAGTGTTGTAGAACCTGTGTCAATTTCTTGGGTCATGAGATTACTCCTCAGGGTCTCTGTCTCCAGGAAAAGAAAGTGGAAGCACTCCAGAAATTGAAAGACCCCACAACTCTGCTGGAACTAAGGAGCCTCCTTGGACTGACTAATTACAGTAGGAAGTTCATTGAGCACTATGCAGAGATCACAAGACCCCTGATTCATCTTTTGAAGGGGGGGTCAAGTGGGAATGTGGTCCAGAACAAGCCGAGGCAGTAAGACAACTCAAAAGAAGCCTCTCACAAGCGCCTTGCCTAGCTTACCCTGTCAAAAACAAGGAGTTCTTCTTGGAGACAGGGTTCTCTAATACATGCTTGACTGCAGTATTATACCAAAAGCATGATAAGGTCAATAAAGTAATCTCCTATGTGAGTAAAGCTTTATCCTCTGTGGAGGAAAAATTCAACGATTGTGAGAAGGCACTCCTGGCAACGGTGTGGGCATTGAAGAATTACCACCCGTTTATCCGGGAGGAGCACATCATAGTGGAGACTCCACACCAGCCTCTGCAATATCTCCAAAGTGACAGAATCCGGGCCGGAAATGTGAGCAATTCCCAAATTACTTCCTGGATTCTGTCAATGCAAGGCTTTCCTGTGGAGGTCAGATATGGCCAAAACAAGAAGAGTCCCCTCGCGCAAGGTCTGGCTGACTTGCATGATTGTGCCAGAGTAAACTGCCTCGAGGACGAGAGTCTAAAAAGCAAGGACAACATGGAGGCATACCTCAATTCCCCACACAAGGTCTTTGAAGAAGACAAGTGTGAGGGAATGCCCACTGTCTATGTGGATGGATGTTCTTACCATGTTGACAACAACGGGGAAAAAGAACTTGTGGCCGGTGTAGGGAATGCATGTGTGAATGAGATCCCAGAACCCTCCGATGGGTACAAGATTGGTCCCCGAAGTAGTCAAGTGGCAGAGTTGATGGCTATGCATCAGGCCATCCTCACTGCTGTCCAACATCAACTCCACGAACTGGTCATAATCACTGATTCAGATTATGTACGGAACGGGTTTGTGGAGTACCTGGTTAACTGGAAAACCAGAGGCATGTTATGTGCTAATAATAAACCCTTGAAACATGGGAAATTAATTCAAAATAATGATGATCTGGTCACCTCGAATGGGATGACCATCTACTGGAAAAAGATCAAAGGTCATTCCAAAGTAGAGGGACCAGACAAAACTGGAAATGACTTAGCTGATCAGCTGGCCAAAACCGGAGCCATCCAAGGGGATCTAGTTGAGATCGTGTCCCTGTTGGGGGAAATCCAGGTCACTGCCATCACTAGGCCCCAGACAAATGCTCACAATGAACTCTCAACTGCACAACGGAGTAAGGAGACCCCAGATGCTGGTTTGATTATGGCTCAGAAAGGGGATCCAATAATTGTTAAGTTTTATCAACACATTGAGGACCCTGAGAACTTTCCCCTGACAGATACCGATTACATTGGGAAGGAGGACCTCAGAGTGTTGATGAAATGTCCAAAAATGTTCTGAATCCAAGATGGTTTGTTGGTAAGGAGATCCCTAGCTGGCCATGATCAGTGGGTGGTCCCTACCTCATTCCGAAGCCTGATGTTAAGTCACGGCCATGATGCGGCCACAGCCGGTCATAGGGGGTTTCATACAACACTTGAAATCTTAAGAGAGGTTGCCTACTGGCCACACATGGGGCAGGACCTCGACCAATACTTGAAGGGGTGTCTTGTGTGTGCACAATTTCAGCCAACATCCCTCACGCACTGTGCGCCTCTCCAAAAGAGGGGGATGACACTGCCATGGTCAGATTTACAAGTCGATTTCATCGGGCCCGTGATTCGCTCCTCTAGGGGAAATAAGTACATGTTGACTGTGACGTGCTTGTTTACTAAATGGGTGAAATTTCTCCCGGCCCCAAACTGCAAGGCAGAAACAGCAGCTGCCCTGATGATCAACCACATCTTTTTGCATTTTGGACTACCCCAAAGGATCGAGTCAGACCGAGATAGCCATTTCACCAGCGAAGTAATGACAAAGATGTGGGAGATACTTGGGGTAAAAAGGAAGCTACACATTGCCTACCGGCCAGCCTCTAGTGGTGTAGTAGAGATAGAACAAAACAATTGTGAGCATATTAAAAAGTTTGTGGCAGATTCTGGGCCAAGTTGGGATATTCGATTACCTCTTGTCCTAATGGCCATCAGATCTACCCCTTCATCTGCAACTAAAATGTCAATTTGAGCTGATGACTGGACGCAGGATGGTTCTTCCCCAGCATCTGCTCTACAGAACCCAACAGCAGACATTGATCAATGCCTCCACAACTCATGAGTATGTTGGAAATCTAAGAAAACACCTTCAACATGCTTTTGCCTATGCTCAGCGAAATCTAGAAAGATCTGCAGACAGCATGAAGACCCACTATGACTTAAAGACTACAAGAAAAGAATACAATGTAGGAGACCGGATCTACTTATACAATTTCCAAAGAAACCAGGCCAAACAGTGCACGTTTTTGCCTACCTTGAGGGGTCCTTTTGAAATTGTAGACAAAATCTCACCAGTCGCCTACAAAATCTGCATCCCCAAAGGCAGTTTGGCAGAGGGGGAAGATAAGTGGGTCCATATTAACCAACTAAACTGTTGCCATCCTAGGTACACTCCGCAGCAACTGGAGGAGTCTTCTGGAACCCCAGAGGGGGCGACTCCAGCTCCATAAATATATATAGTCCATAACTTACAAAAAAAGAAATGTGACCTAATTTATCAAAATGTATGTGTCCGCCCCACTACATTAATAGTGGTGGGGAAATGTCTACAAATATGTTTTTGCTTTGTAACCCATAGTGATTGTAAACCATGGAGAATCAAACCAAGGAGGACTACCCAGGGACCGGGAGCAAAGATCCAAGGGCCCCGGTGTATCGCTCAATACTCACATCAGGACTGGGCGAGGAGAACCGGTCGATCCACCCCTGATGGAGGAAAAGATGATGAACTTTGCCATTTTTGGAACCAAAAGAGATGAGACTGACATCCCAGTCTTGCAAATTCCCATTGATGGACGATCAACACCAAATCACAAGAGGGGGGGCTTGTGGGATGTTTTAACCCACTAGTCCATGCCCTGTAACATTACTGCGCACTGCTTGCATCAGAAACCTCAGAATGGCCGCTAGAAAGCATTATGCGGGCTAAAATCACCCAGAAGTACACAGGAAAACCCAAAAAATAGGCCGCCAATCCACTTTTGCCTATGTCAGTGGTAATACAGGAGACCACTGCCAAAACAGATCATTTGGCTGCCCACAGAGGAAAATGAAACTATTTGAGAAAAAGCAGTCCTGCATGGCAAGAGAAACACAGAGCTGCTTGAAAAACCATTTTTCTTGGCTGTTAAATTTGCATTAATCATGGTTCCCAAACCTCATTAAAGATCCAACCCCCTTGTTGGGTGTTAAACATCACTTTACTTCAAGAATCCACCTAAGTACAATGTCATCAGAAGTACATTTATCAGAAGAAAATCCACATTGAAGGATGCTTGCTTGGAAAAATATGTTAAAAATGGGCGCAATACCACGGCTCGCCTGTGTCAGAAGATGGCGATTTACTGATACTGTCATTTAAACTTCTACATTAAGATCTAAGTATGGAAAAGAACTCCTATCAAAAGCAATAGAGGTGGATACAATTCAAAACTATATTTTAAAAAGGCTGGAATTAAGAGATTTGTGGATATATTTGTAAAAATGTAATTTGTATTTAGGACAAGACTATTTAAACACTCTTTTAAAAGTCAGTAAAGTAAGCCACACTGAGCTTCAAAGACATTCCACACCTTCTACCCAACAAAGGAATCTTCCCCCACTGCTCTGCTGAGAAACTGGCAGGTGTGTGTGAAAGGAACTGGGAGGGGGACTTTAGCCTGTAGCTCTGCTAAGAGACTTTGGGAATCTTGAACTGAAAGGGAATACTAATTTGGGGCGTCAACAGAAACCAGCCCTGGCAGGAACAAGCTCAGGTTGCATCTCTGGCTCAGCCAAGCCTTGGAGGTAGGGCTAGACTGAAAATGTGGATTGGGAACTGAAGAAACTATATGTTTGAGAAAAAGACTTATAGAAAATTGTGCCTAACTGGTAAAAATATGGAATTTAGAGGTTATTAAAATGAAAATGTCGCTCACAGTTTAAAACTACTCTGGAATCTGTGCGATATTCAGAGACAGAATTACCAAAATGTGGACTTTGTAGCAGTTGTGATAATGTTAAAAATATATAACTTTACAGGAATATTCCCAGATGGTATGTGCATGTAGGTGGAAAAATTGGTACAGAACTGACACTGAGTAACCAACCAAAAGTGCAAAAAACTGTCATTTGTGAACCAAAGCTCTCCAGAAGATGGGACTTTGATGGATACATGCCTTATTTAATTTGGGATGTAAATATGTAATATTAGCAAGTTGGTGTTATTGTCCAGCCCCTCTTCATGTTAATAATTTGCGGTCTAGAGTTCAGGCCTAGTTCACATACAGCTTATACAATAATATGCAGAAGGATTACATAAGTTTGCATTTCCATCAAGTTACAATGGTGGTGTATATTCTCGGATCCCTCGGTAAGCCTTAGTCTATATTCCTACACAATGCAGTTCGACCTGTGTCTACGCTAGAGGTTTACATTGTTCCAACGTTTCCACAGGGATGACTCTTATGTGCGCAGACAATACTCAGACAGCAGTTCATATGGAGTGCAAGGTCTCTTTACCTAGTCTAAACAGTCGGCTCTCGGACAACCTAAACATTAACAGAACTCAAAGGTCGGGAGGCTTGGTTGCAAGTTGAAAACACAGTCCACCATTTTAGAACAGAGAATCGTACCAACAGAAATGAAAATGGCGGAAGAATCTTAAAATGGCTGTGAAGTCGATCCAAAATCGGAACTTTGGAACGCGGTTTTCCTCGTAGAGCACTAGGCTTAGGCCAATATTAATCATAAAGGAAGCACTATATATTTACCGTTTCACAACGCATCTGGGTGACCATTCTGCATGCTGCTAATTAGAGTGGAGATTTATGCTTTGGGTTATAGCCACCCTAATCACAGTGGACCAAATAATCTAGGGTCTTATAGCTAGTAGAACCAATGAGACGTCGTACTCTTAGTGACGTCTACATGTGTAATGTTAGAGGGAAGGGGTAGACGCCCTCCTGATAAGGATTAACCAATCCTCACACTCTGTTACCATATACAGATATAGCCCCTTTACTTAAGTTACCTTTTCCAACCAATAGAATTGCATGACAAATATATGAGTGTTACACGTCAATGATGATGAAATTTGGGTATAACTGTTACTGTTTGAATGAAGATCATTGGGAGTTGAAGCGAGACGGGCTATCGCATCACTGTTGATTTCCATGTTTCACCATTTTTTGTACTTGTCATTAAACAGACTCCCCATTGCCAAACCATTGAGTTGTCCTTATTGATTGGTGTTGGAGTAAGAAATCCTGCAAGCCTTCCACCTCAAGGTGCAGCTATCTTGTCTTAAAGTACTCGAGGCCGAGCTCTGACTCTATCGGCCGGTCAGGGGTCACTCCCCCTCCTGTACAGCTTCATAGGTTCCTTAGGCACCAGAGAACTGTTGTTGGACTTGTAGTGTCACTTTTACGGCTGGTTCTGCAGCCACCTTGTGGCATGGATTAGGTGGGTGATGGAATAAGCTGGTATCAATGGGACCATTTTTGGACCTCATTCCACCAGACGCAAATGGCATCGAAATTAAGACTGAAGAATGTCATGAGGATTTCCCATTGTCTGGGGATTTGATGATGAAGGCTGTCAATTTCATCTGGATTAAGAGCTGGCTTCGCTAGCAGTGAGTAAGGGTTGCACAATCATAATACATGCATATGACATACCTATGTGTCTTGTCGTAGAATGTAAGTGCCATATACTAGACAATACAGGGGAGTGCAAATTCTATTAAAGACATGGGGGTGAGTATTATCCCACCCTTGATTTGCAAAATGTAGTTTAAGTGCTGCTGTGTAGGGTGTTTTTGATGTTTCACTTTTGGAGATTGTAGCCTTTTGTTTCTGCTCATCCAGTGATATATATTACTCTTTCCAGGTTCTGATTCTAAAGTCCTTTGAGTTGAAGTTACTGGTACCATGGAGAATGTTCAGAGACAGTTTCGGACATCCGTTGCTCACCCTCCCTGGATGCTTGATTTTCCTGTGATGTCATCGGTTCCCTACGGTGGTGCCAGTTCAGACAATTGGTGATGTCAGGTCAACATGTGAAAAAACGCATTTGTGAAAATGAGGGTAGAGAAGCAAAAAAATGTGTACAAAACAAAAAAAAAGAAATTACATTTCAATCACACTTATAGAAAGAAGAAATGTTCATGTATTCATTGAATCCCCATGGAAGCATTGCTGATAGTGTATCCAGAAGGTTTCCTGCTGCTTTAAATACAGAGTTATGTTCCCCCCTCTTGAATATTTTTTGCAACCATAGGTACTTGAAATGTGACAGGATATTTCCTGCCAATTTAATATGTCCAAGTAGTGGAACATTTCATTCTTTAGTCTGATGTTACTCTTGTGCTCAATGAATCTTTGCTTTTTTGGTCTGTAGGTCGTCCCACCATAAAATGAAATTGACCTAAATCATTCACAAAACGAAAGACATTCTGCGCTTAGCAAAATATATTTCTATTATCATCTCTCCTCTACGGTGATAATGTATTTTCTAGTCATATTGTTGCATGGACTGTAAGGTGGAAGGAAGTGGTCCCTTTTTTAAATGTTTCAATGTTTTATGATGACACACAATTACCAGTAAGTCCGCACAAACCAACAATCCTTTGAAATCTTCTGTCTTTTGCTGATGATAATCAGCAGTTCATGTAATATAGCCTCTTTCGTCTGTTGGCTCTTAGGATCAAGCGCGGTGCCGTAATTAGCACGGTTGTCAGCCTCTGTGTGTTTAGGCATGGGGTTGGGCGTCACACTGTCTGCATAAGAAGGAAGAAGACTTCTTAAGCTCAAATGTACTTTTTAAATTAGAGACAGTCCTGGGGATTTGCTTGTCTGGGGTTTTCTTGCCAATAGGTTCTGGAATGTTTGCTGGGATGAAGATCGCCGACCACTTCCTGAGGCAATTGCCAGGTTCTCTCCAAAGACTATTCTGGCTGGTGGTGTGTACCAGGGTGTTGGAAGAGAATTAGGAATGATCAATTTCTGTATCGCAGGGGAGTGCCTCCTGAATGATCCCTACCTCAACTACAGCATGGAAAATTCTCCAGCTAATATAATGAAATTAGGGAAGGATTTCAGACCATTATTTTGGAGTCATTAAGAGGAGTCTGCTGATCCCAAGAATGTGTTCGCTTATCGGCACCCATTATTGATTGAACCAAATGGCTCAAGCCCCTAAACAGTGCGCAAAGCAACAGTTAATGGTCTTCTTGCACCGTTCTGTTACCCGGGGCTCAAGGGGTTAATGCTCATGAGCCCCCTCCGTTGGAAAGGCAGAGTTTTGACGGGGCAAGGGAGTTATGGGGCACGTGTGCAGCAAGCGCCAGTTCCTGCTTGGTTGTAAAAGAATAAAGAAGTTCCTCCTATCTATCCGTGTGTGCGTCCTTCATTGGGCCTAGCTCCCTAGGCAACATTTGGCGACGAGGATTTCTCCCGCACACTGGAGTCCTCCTCCTGCAGCAGTCCGCTCGTGGTGAGCAACCCATCGAACCTCCTCCTCCTGCTCCACCTCCGTGCAACACGGCACTCCGCCGGATCCGCCTCGCCGGACCTCCTCCACCGAAGCTCCGCGGAAGCGATCCCGCCCGCGCCTCCATCCTGTACCCTGCCCGTCGACGCCTGGCCGTAGAAGAGGTCTTGAGTGGACACTGGTTTAAAGAAATTCATATCGAGGCCAGGTACACGTAAGTCCAATTGGCTTGGTGGCCAACGCCTACAGTAATTCGTTCAACGGGAGAATGACAACATATTAAAATGTGCCTTGGGGTGCAGTATGACTGTGTATAAAAACCCCTCCCCAAGCGCCTTCAACCAGATTCTAAATGATTTGATATCTGAGAGCCCCGAAAAGAATGTCCAAAAACTTAAAGATTCAATTGCATTCATTAACACATGGTTGAAAAACATATATATTTCATCATAAAATGTACATCCTATACAGAGGCCCATGCGGACACACCCATTGCTGTGAATGTTCACTGAAATTCACCTATCTCCCAGAGAAAAGCGTGGAGCTGTGTGAGACCCGTCACTGATTTTGGAATTTAAATGATGCACAAAGTGCATGGCATGTCTAGGAAACTCGTGCCAGGCTTCCTCGATGCCCGCTTCCTGCTTGCTTCATTCCCTCCTTTTCACACATCCTGTAGGCATGCGGCAAGTGTTTTCATCACTGTGTTCCAAACGACTATTGTGGACTTGTGTCGACTTTTCTTCTACTATCGCCTCTTCCTTCCCATCTCTCCCTGTGATTGTAATTTCAACCCTTCTCCTCACCCCTTCCTGCACTTCTCTCTTCGACCTCCTCATCATCTGATCATCTCTTCACCAGCAGCTCCTCTGCTTTTCTCATTCCTAGCGCCTTTCCCAGCTCCTTCCGTTCCCACCTGCCCCTCAACTTTTCACTTCATTATCTCCTTCTCGGTACCTCTCTTCGACACCTCCTCTGCTCCTCTGATCACCCCTTCTCTACCACTTTCTCCACTACCTGCTCCTCTCATTCCCACCTCCTCCTCTGCTCCTTTCTTTCCCACTTGCTCCTCAGCTCCTCTCAACCGCCAACCCCTCCTCTGCCCCTTTCTCCACTACCTCCTCCTCTGCTCCTCTCGTTCCCACCTCCTCCACTACTCCTTTCTTTCCCACCTATTCCTCTGTTCCTCTCATTACTTCTCTTCTTTACCTCTCTTCACCACCTTCTCTGCTCCTCTGAACCCCTTCATCTGCCCCTTTCCGCACTACCTCCTCCTCTGCTCCTCTCATTCCCACCTCCTCCTCTGCTCCTTTCCTTCCCACCTGATCCTCTGTACCTCTCTCCACCATCTTCTCTGCTCTTCTGAACCGCTCTCCTCTGCCTCTTTCTCCACTACCTCTTCCTCTGCTCTTCTCATTCTCACCTCCCCCTCTGCTCCTTTCTCTGCTCCTTTCTTTCCCACCTGATCATCTGTTCCTTTCATTACTCCTCCTCTGTACCTCTGTTCACCCCTTCTCTGCTCCTCTAAACCCCCCAGCCCCTTTGCCCCTTTCTTCACTACCTACTCCTATGATCCTCTCTTTCCCACCTCCTCCTCTGCTCTTTTCTTTCCTGCGTGCTCCACTGTTCCTCTCATTACTTCTCATATGTACCTCTCACCACCATCTTCCCTGCTCCTCTGGACCTCCTCCTCTGCTCCTTTCTTTCCCACCTATTCCACTATTCCTCTCATTGCTCCTCTCATTCCCACCTCCTCCTCTGCTCCTCTCATTACTTCCCCTCTGTACCTCTCCTCACCACCTTCTCTGCTCCTCTAAAACCTCCCTCTCAGCCCCTTTCTCCACTACCACCTCCTCTGCACCTATTTCCCACCTCCTCCTCTGCTCTTTTCTTCCCTGCCTGCTCCGCTGTTCCTCTCATTACTCCTACTCTGTACCTCTCTTCACCCCCTTCTCCGCTCCTCTAAACCCCCCCGCATCTGTCCCTTTCTCCACTACCTCCTCTGCTGCTCCTCTCATTCCCACCTCTTCCTCTGCTCCTTTCTTTCCCACCTGTTCCTCCCTTCCTCTCATTACTCCTCCTCTGTCGCTTTCTCCACTACTTCCTCATTTGCTCCTTTCTTTCCAACCTGATCCTCTGTTCCTCTCATTACTCCTCCTCTTTATCTCTCTTCATCACCTTCTCTGCTCCTCTAAAACCTCCCCCTCAGCCCCTTTCTCCACTATCTCCTCCTTGGCACCTCTCTTTCCCACTTCCTCCTCTACTCTTTTCTTCCCTGCCTGCTCCTCTGTTCCTCTAATTACTTCTCCTCTCTATCTCTCTTTACTACCTTCTCTGCACCGCCGCTCCTTTCTCCACTACCTCCTCCGCTGCTCCATTCATTCCCACCTCCTCCTCTGCTCCTTTCTTTCCCATCTGATCCTCTGTTCGTCTCATTACTCCTCCTCTCTACCTCTCTTCACCCCCTTATCTGCTCTTCTGAACTGCTCTCCTCTGCCGCTTTCTCCACTACCCCCCCCCCTGCTCCTCTGATTCCCACCTCCTCCTCTGCTCCTTTCATTACTTCTCCTCTGTACCTCTCCTCGCCACATTCTCTGCTCCTTTAAAACCTCCCCCTCAGCCCGTGTCTCCACTACCTCCTCCTCTGCTCCTCTCTTTCCCACCTCTTCCTGGCTCCTTTCCTTTCTGCCTGATCCTCTGTTCCTTTCATTACTTCTCCTCTGTACCTCGCTTCACCACCTTCTCTGCTCTTCTGAACCCCCCTCCTGTGCCACTTTCTTCACTACTTCCTCCTCAGCTCCTCTCATTCCCACCTCCTCCTCTGCTCCTTTCTTTCCCACCTATTCCACTATTCCTCTCATTGCTCCTCTCATTCCCACCTCCTCCTCTGCTCCTCTCATTACTTCCCCTCTGTACCTCTCCTCACCACCTTCTCTGCTCCTCTAAAACCTCCCTCTCAGCCCCTTTCTCCACTACCACCTCCTCTGCACCTATTTCCCACCTCCTCCTCTGCTCTTTTCTTCCCTGCCTGCTCCGCTGTTCCTCTCATTACTCCTACTCTGTACCTCTCTTCACCCCCTTCTCCGCTCCTCTAAACCCCCCCGCATCTGTCCCTTTCTCCACTACCTCCTCTGCTGCTCCTCTCATTCCCACCTCTTCCTCTGCTCCTTTCTTTCCCACCTGTTCCTCCCTTCCTCTCATTACTCCTCCTCTGTCGCTTTCTCCACTACTTCCTCATTTGCTCCTTTCTTTCCAACCTGATCCTCTGTTCCTCTCATTACTCCTCCTCTTTATCTCTCTTCATCACCTTCTCTGCTCCTCTAAAACCTCCCCCTCAGCCCCTTTCTCCACTATCTCCTCCTTGGCACCTCTCTTTCCCACTTCCTCCTCTACTCTTTTCTTCCCTGCCTGCTCCTCTGTTCCTCTAATTACTTCTCCTCTCTATCTCTCTTTACTACCTTCTCTGCACCGCCGCTCCTTTCTCCACTACCTCCTCCGCTGCTCCATTCATTCCCACCTCCTCCTCTGCTCCTTTCTTTCCCATCTGATCCTCTGTTCGTCTCATTACTCCTCCTCTCTACCTCTCTTCACCCCCTTATCTGCTCTTCTGAACTGCTCTCCTCTGCCGCTTTCTCCACTACCCCCCCCCTGCTCCTCTGATTCCCACCTCCTCCTCTGCTCCTTTCATTACTTCTCCTCTGTACCTCTCCTCGCCACATTCTCTGCTCCTTTAAAACCTCCCCCTCAGCCCGTGTCTCCACTACCTCCTCCTCTGCTCCTCTCTTTCCCACCTCTTCCTGGCTCCTTTCCTTTCTGCCTGATCCTCTGTTCCTTTCATTACTTCTCCTCTGTACCTCGCTTCACCACCTTCTCTGCTCTTCTGAACCCCCCTCCTGTGCCACTTTCTTCACTACTTCCTCCTCAGCTCCTCTCATTCCCACCTCCTCCTCTGATCCTTTCCTCCCAACCTGATCCTCTGTTCCTCTCATTACTCGTCCTCTGTACCTCTCTTCACCCCCTTCTCTGCTCTTCTGAACCCCCCTCCTCTGCATCTTTCTCCGCTACCTCCTCTGCTCCTCTCCTTCCCACCTCCTTCTCTGCTCCTTTGGTTGGACCTATTTTGCTTATCATTACATCCCCCCACTTTTCAGTCCCCTTCTTCCTGAGGGGCCAGGTGTTACTGTGGTAACAAGCCCATACCTCCTGGCCTGCATGATGTGGGATTCTCCCGGCACCACTCTAGTGCTTGACATCACTAAGTGGGTGGTGGCAACTGGGCCCCATGGTCACTTCCCCACACACCAAAGTGGCAGGGAGGGGGTATTGTCACGATGGACAAAGCTCTTACTATGCTGCAGCCGCTGGTCACCTAGAGACCCCCTCTATGGAGACTCGTCTTCACTGAACTGTACATAAAACATAAACTTTCAAAATGGGTGTTAGGATATGACTTCTGCTGTGCGGGAGTACAAGGAAGAGTAGTGGATAAACTGCCTACTCAGCCCCCACGCTTCGACAAACCAACAGCATTCCCATTCATAAAGGTAAAAGAGGCACAGCCAAGAGATGAACCTCCTTTGCCTCTTGTGATAGGATGGGCTGAGAGAATGCTACCCTCTCAGAAGGGCTGTGCATGTCATCCGGGCACCCCCCAAACAGCAAGTTCAGCAGTACAAAATAGAAGGAATATCTAAACAAGGTTCTATACTTAAACAGACCTATGTACAAATAACTATTTTAAAAAAACTATAAAAACACACCCCTGTAAAGTAAATACACAGAAATTCAGACTGTGATGGTGCAGCACTCTGAGTTATAAGAAGAGAGGAAAGGCAGGCATAAAATGCAAAGAGAAGTTTAAAAGGATATCTTCGATGGACTCAAACAAGGCTTCGAGCTACACTGCTGTGCGGGTCTGACCAAGTCCTCGTGTATCCAGACATGCGTCTAGTTGATTCGAAGCGGGGGCCCGGTGTAGCTTGAGTGCAGCTCTCGGGTACAACAATTTGGATGGTTCACCAGGATTGCATCAGGAGTCCAGTCAGTTCGATGCATCGGTAGTTTGATGGCGTGCCAAACGCAGCACCAGTGAATCACTCTGGTACACGCTGTGAAGAACACGGTTTGAATGCATTTCATCTGGTTTGATGCAGTAGAACAGGGAGCATTGGCGGATCTGGTTCTCAAGATGCTGTGAGGCCAATGGCAGGGGCCCTAGGACACAGTGAGTCCAGTCAGGCTCTGCTCTCCAAGGCAAGGGAGGTTTGGTGCAGAGTGGCAGGTTCTGGTTCTCACAAAAAGTCACCCCCAAGGTGCTCTTTAGTGGGCAGGGCAGATCTTGCCTCTGTGTTGGAAACCTACTTCTTCACAACAATGGCTGAGGGTTTCATTTGCTCTCCCAAAAGCGATCCAAATGAATTATTTCCTAAGTCTTGAATGGTCCAAAAGTGAATGGAAGGAGGAGTGGGAGACCCCATCTTTTATAGGCAAATGTCTACAGATCATTGGACAAAGGCAAGCCTGCTTTAAGGGGTCCAATCCCTGCTCATGTGACAAGCAGCCTTTGCCTGATTGCATCATACCCATACTACACCGGGCCCCCGCTTCGAATCAACTAGACGCATGTCTGGACATACGAGGACTTGGTCAGACCCGCACAGCAGTGTAGCTCGAAGTAGAGTAGACCGGAAGGAAAGAGATGCATAGGGAGAAATAAAATGGTGGACCCCTTCCCCACCTGTGCTGATCTCCCTCTGTCGACACTAACCCCACCCCCTTCTGAGACCCTCTGCATCAAAGCCCCTTTGGTATGCAATGCACTGGTGTGTGAGTATAGTCCTTTTGTGTAGGATGTTCCTTTTGATGCTTGTTTCCCAGACAACCCCTGCTGAGAGTCTGTCTCTCTGAAGAGAGGTGTTACCTGATCTCACAAAGGATCAAAGGAAGGCAGTGCCCATTTCTCTGGCCCGACTGGGTGCAGCAGAGATATCCTGGTTAAGGATAATGCACAAAGCCTGTCCATGTCTGGCTTGGACTCAAAGTGTTGACACGTGTATGATACAGATTCAGGCGTTTCTTTAATCATTATTTACCTACCAGCCTCCATACCTCAAACTCAGGTATGGCTTATATGTAAATATTACAACTGCAACCCGGATGTTGATTTCTTATAACTGTGTAATTTGGGAACGGGGTGCATGATTTAAATACAGTGCCTGCGGTGAAGTGACTTGCCTCGCAGTGCAGCTGGCAAGAGGACACCTGTGACCTCTGAACCTGCACTGTGCCACTGGAGGGCAGGTGCTGCAGACGGGCACACTGATGCAGCAGGGAACACGGGTACACTCTGCTTTTGCAATGGAGATTTTGGAAAGGGGGGCTGGTTAGTAATCCACTCTTTTGGAGACAGAATTACTTCCATCATTGTATTATTAATAAAATAAACAAAGCTATGGCTTCTACCCACTTGCCAGAGGGCAACCCTTCACATTGGAAATATGAGAAAAGTGTGTTTTTTGGACATTTTCTGAACTAAGTCTTGTCTAATCAGATTCTTGGTAACCATGACAGTCAGAGTCTACATACAAATGAAAGCAGAGATTACACGTTTTATAAACCCTAGAACTGCGCAAATGTTTATACAATTGAGAAACCGAAATTGGAGCCAAAACAAATCTAAGGGCATGTTTTTGGTCTAAGCAACGTTTCCCTTTGCAATTAGAAAGAAAAAGTCTAACTGTAGTTCAGCCGGGCTCTTCATTACTTCTACACAACAGGAAAGCTCTCTCGAGTATGGGCACAGGAGGAAAACATATTCCTATGTAATGTCTTTTTATCCAGCCCAACAGTATTTTGTACTGAAAAAACGGTTGGATATGTGATATGATATGATATGGCATTTGTAACGCGCCTATACACAAGTGTTTCAAGGCGCAACGAGGCAGGGAGGGGGGAACAAGGGGAAGACAGACAACGATCCTACTAGGCCAGGTGTCATTCTGACCGCGCAAGTGCAGGGGTAGGGGGAAGGGAAAAAGTGCAAGGGGAAGGGGGAGGGGGGGGGGAGTGCAGTACAAATAAGTAGAATAGAAATAAAATAATAAATAAATAGGGCCAGCTGGTGGCAAGTGCAAGGTAAGTGCAGACAAGTGCTGGGGGGGGGGGGGGGGCTGTAGTGATACAGAGACAGTCCCGCAGTGCAGGGGTTGCCAGGGAGGCAGTGCAAGTGAAGAGTGACTGGGCCCAGGACCGAGGTCGGTGAGAGTGGCCCAGTTGCAGAATCAGTGCAGTTTTGGTGAAGAATTTAGCAGAGGAGAGGGAGAGAGAAAGCAGAAGTGAAGAGGAAGGTTTTGAGATGCTTCCGGAACCGGAGATGGTTCTCCTCAAGTTTCAGGGAGGCAGGAAGGCTGTTCCAGAGGGAGGCCCCTGCCGCGGAGAGAGATCTACCCCCAGCTCGTTGCTTCGAGGCACGGCTGACCCTGAGGGAGTTGGAGACGGATGAGCGTAGGGTTCGGGAAGGAAGATATTTAGGAAGAGAGAGTTGAAGGTATTTAGGCCCCAGGCCCCAGAAGGCCTTGTGGACAATGCAGAGGGTTTTGAACTTAATCCTCGCAGCCAATGGGAGTCAGTGTAGAGATTTCAGTCCTGGAGAGATACGGTCCCTGGGCTTGAGGCCAAGGACAAGTCTCGCAGTTCTGTTCTGGATGAGTTGCAGAGGGCGGAGAGTGGAGGCAGGCAGATTAAGATAGAGGCTGTTACAGTAGTCCAGCTTCGAGAGAACCAGGGCTCAGGAGACAGTGAGCTTCTGGGGGAAGGAGAGGAAGGGAAGAATACCTCTGAGGAGGTGCAGCTGGTAATGTGACTTCTTAGAGACGTCAGATATATGAGGAGAGAAGGAGAGTGTGGAGTCGAAGATGACCCCGAGGTTTTTTGCCTTGCAGGTAGGAGCAGGAAGAGGGCCAAGAGAGGCCGGCCAGAGAGCAGCAGGGAAGGAGGGAGTGGGTTTGCCGATGAGTAGGATCTCAGTCTTACTAACATTAAGGCAGAGGTCATTGGCAGCACACCATTCCTGGATAGCAGACAGACAGTCAGAGATGAGGGAGGGAGAGGAGGAGGCCGAGGGTAGCCTGAAAATGAGCTGGGTATCGTCCGCATAGCACTGAAAGTTGGGGCAGAGGGCGGCGATGCGGTGGGCAAGGAGTGCCAGATACTGGTTGAACAGCCAGGGAGAGAGATTAGATCCCTGGGGAACGCCACAGGTGGAGAAAAAGATGTCAGAGAGGAAGGACCCAAGTTGGACCTGGGAGGGTCGATTGGAAAGGAAAGAGGTCAGCCACGCCAGAGCCTGACCAGTAATACCCAGGTTATCACGGAGACGGTTGAGCAGGATGGCATGGTTGACAGTGTCAAAGGCAGAAGAGAGATCGAGCAGAATGAGAACACACGGAGTGTTGGAGTCGAGGTTCAAGAGCAGGTCCTCACGGATGTTCAGGAGAGCAGTTTCCGTGCTTCTG
Source organism: Ambystoma mexicanum (assembly GCF_040938575.1). Lineage (NCBI taxonomy): Eukaryota > Metazoa > Chordata > Amphibia > Caudata > Ambystomatidae > Ambystoma > Ambystoma mexicanum. The sequence continues at coordinate 1,502,794,851 of NC_090922.1, read as the reverse complement.
GCCGCTCTGAAGCCAGATTGATGGTCATGGAGACTATCAACAGCTTCAGCATGGAGGTTAAGCTGGGAGAGGGCCAGTTTCTCCAGGAGCTTGCCCAGGAAGGGAGTGATGGAGATTGGGCGATAGTTAGCCAGACAGGAGGGGTCGGCAGAGGGTTTCTTAAGGAGAGGGTGCACAAGGGAGTGCTTGAGGGGGGATGGGAAGACTCCAGAGGCGAAGGAGTGGTTGCAAAAGTCAGCCAGGGCAGGAGCCAGGGAGACGATGTGGTCCTTGATAGTTTTGGAGGAACAGGGGTGAATCTGTTTAGACGAGACTTTCATAGATCGGACTTGTCTGGAAACCTCGTCAGCAGAAAAAAGGGGAAAGGCAGAAAAGGAGGGAGGAGGGGTGGCTGCAGAAGGGCCAGAGGAAGAGCAGGGAAGAGAGGGGGGAGGTGATAAGAGGAGAGTGAGGACAGGATGTCCTGAGTTTTAGAGATGAAGTGGGAGGCCAGTGCAGTGCAGAGGGCCTGGGAGGGGACAGGAGAGGTAGAGACTGCAGCAGGGTTGGCAAGCTCCTTGCAGATTTTAAAGAGTTCAGCCGAGTTGTTAGATGCCGCAGAGATGCGGGCTTGGATAAGGGCTCTCTTCTTGGTGAGAACAGAGAGACGGTATTGCCTTTGGAGCAGGAGGCAGGCCAGTTTGTCAGAGGATGAACATGAAGCACGCCATTTCCTCTCTGCCACCCTGCACTTGCGTTTTAGGATGACGAGATCCGAATCATACCAGGAGTTACATTTGGCTTTGGGCTTCAGGCGGATTTTCATGACAGGGGCAAGGATATCAAGAGTATCAGATATAGCAGAGTGGAGCAAGGAGAGGGCTGTGTCAGGGTGGGAGTCTAACTGACCTTTTCACAATTGACCTCGGGAGAATTGACCTCGAGAGAATTGACCTAATTTAGAAGGTCAATTAGGATATATATGCGGGGGAAACCCCCTGCAACCCCCCACCCAATCCAAAAATCCCTGCAACCCCCCACCCAATCCCCTTATATTATTTATAATCCAAAACCAACCCAATACATATATAAAATAACTAAAATAATATAAAGGTCAATTGTTCAGAAGGTCAATTAGGACCATTATAATTAGGTCAATTGTGCAAAAGGTCAATTGTAAAAAATCAATTTGGGTAATACCGAAAAAACAGAGGACTTTGGTTCCCATTTCAAAATGGACACATTTCTGATGCTCCCAAAGGGACCAGGCATAGCCATGTAACCAGCAAGGAATAGACCCTGGGATGGATGGCAGAAAGCACATACTGAGACATTTCTCTCCACTGTCTCTGAAATAAACACTGTGGGGGCGCCCCAATAGAGTTTTCATTGGTCATTTCGGAGAATTCAAATTTACCTCGTTGTCATGTGTGGGGATTTAGGAGGTAACGACATGGGCATTTTTGGGTGCGAAATGCCACAGTTGGTAGTAACCACCGCCGCCATCGAGGCTTCATAAAATCTGCCCAATTCCAAGTTTTGCACTGACTACCTCTGATGTGATATTATAAGTCATTAACAACGCGCCTGTGCACAAGTGTTTCTGGAGATAGTCCGCATATCTCACTCTGCCAACTGTAGACAGAAAATGTTTTTTTTAAAATAACCTATTAACCTATAGATTCCTGCTTTAATGTGAAAGTGGAAATGGGTAATGTACATTAATGGGTTAATACACTAGTTCACATGTTTTAATGCAGAAAAGGGTCTATACTAATGTATTACATGGGTAAAATAGTGAGAGGGGGCATCAGAGGTGTCCACCTTTTCACCCCCCTTATCATGGCCCACAAAAAAAACATGTTTTACTGCATTAAAGGAAAGCACCTGTGCTTAACTTCTGGATGGTAAAAAAAAGTAATGTTTGCATCCACCCATAGGCTGCTGCCAGGCAGGGAGACAGCTGCTTATTTGGAAGCAAAGCTGAGTTCCCGCCCAGGTGCCTAGTGTGTTCCTTCTTCAATGGTGCATGATACTCATTCCGGTTTCAGGACTGCCGCATCCTGAGCAGAGACACTATCACCTTTTACATAAGTAGAGGTCAGGTTAAAAACAAATAAAGAGAGTGTATGCGTGCATATTGGAATGTAATGTGTACACAAGCATTTCAGTGAGTGTAGTCAGGCATGCGTGTGTGAGTGCATGTGTAAATATGATGCATATTTGTTTGGCGCGGGAGGGAAGCTGTAACACAAATGTTATTTGCAGTTGCAAAATACGTTGTGTGTGTGTGAAATTACCAAAGCGATTTACAGTGGGGAGTTCTGGCATATATTATGGGTGCAGCTTCATGAAAGTGACATATGGTGGCAAGTCTAGCATGTACTGTGGGTCTAGTTTTTCCAAAGGGATTTATCTGGCAATAATTGCAAAATGTGTGGGCACAGCATCATGTAAGTGATATGCACAGGTAGAAAACTGTGTAACATCTTGAAAGCAACATACAGTGGCAATGCTGGCATGTATTGTGGGCGCAACTTCATGAAAGTGATTTACAAGGGAGATGCTGGCATATATTGTGTGCACAGTGTCATGAAAGCAGTTTACAGTGGCATTGCAGGCATATTGTGGATGCAGCATCATGAAAGAGATTTCACAGTGCAATTCAGGCACATATTGTAGTCTCACCTTCCTGAAAATCATTTACAGCAGCAATGCTGGCATGTTTTATGGGATTCTACAACACAGTTATTTATAGCATGAATGGTGGCACATATTGTGGTACAATATCATAAATGATAGAAAGTGGCAAGGCTGGCGTTTTATGGGTGCAGCTTCATAAAATGATTTACAGTGGCTGTGTAGGCCTTTATTGTGGGTGTAGCTTCATGAAACTGGCAGTGGCAATATTAGCATGTATTGCAGGTGTAATATCAAAATGATTTACAGCATGAACACTGGAATGCAGTGTAGGGGCAGCATCATGTGAGTGATAGACAGTGGCACGGCCAGCATGTATTGGTTCAGCTTCATTAAAGTTATTCACAGTGGCAATGTTGCGATATATTATGGGTGCAGCTTCAGGAAAAACATTCACTGTATAATTGTTGACCTATGTTGTGAGCACAACTTCATGGAAGTGATTATTTATTTATTTTTTTGATTTAGTGATTTATATCGGCACTGCTGCAATATATGTTTGGCGCAGCGTCAGGACAGTTATTTCCAATGGCAACTCTGGCATACATTGTGGGCACACGATATATGTCAGGTAAAATGTTCTAAAATGCCGCTGTGTACTGTTGGTGACCTGGTATCAACTGGATGTTCTTCATTTGTTACCCCAGAGAACTACTTGCCAACTGTATCTCATTTTACCTACTTGTTTCAACCATTTGAATAAAATATTCTCTCGGGGTAGAGCCCCCTATCCAGGATCCTTCCTATTGGTTCTTCCCACGCTAGGCTTGGCCATTCGCACTAATTCAGGGATATGTCATGTTGCTCGACCTAAAATATGAACTAACTGCCACTAACCTTGAATCATTTAGATGGTATGCTCCCCTCAGGGACCAACCTCCCCCACCCCCACCCGGCTTCTGCTACTGAATAAATGTGCAACTGAATCCATGCAGGGATGAGTCGGGCATCTGTGTGGAAGGAAAGCCCTCCCCACAAGCAGTCCTAAGCAGTGAAGAGGGGGGACAGTGGCTGCTGAGGACAGCCAGATTCTCAGTAGGAGATGGGCTTTGCTGGCCCCACTGATCTGCACCTATATGCCTGAGTTGTCTACTTTATTTCTTTTTTAGCAGTATTTTTACTGTCTATTTTTTATTGTTTGGAGTAAAGGTGGCTGGATTTATCTGTAGTGCTGCCACCAACATACATTACAAACATGCTGCTAAAAAAAAAACCTTGTGTGCAAATGCACAAAATAAAGTGCCTGCGCAGTACACAGGCAGACAATATGAAACGGGAAAATTCATATTATCATTAGGGAAAATACAGGTCACTGTTGTTGTAGTGCTACAAGGCCTGGCCTGAAGTTACCAAGCTCAGCTTACCTACTGAGCGGTTCTGCTTATACATCTAGCGCCTTGAGCCTCTAACACATGAAACAGCACTAGTGCTCCTATGAAGAAGCTGATGGAAAGAATTTGAGCTGCATCCTGTGTTGGATTCCAGATCCTGAGACCGTGCATATGGTCTTTACACTTCTTTACACTTTTTCTTGGGAGGATAGCTCCAGGGCAACATGCTCGCCTTGGAAGCAACACAGGTTCGATGCCCGGGTCCGCGCTTTGAAACCTCTGGGTATTAATTTTATAAATAGATGATCATATCATATATCTATAATATCGTGGCAAACTGAAAGACGAAGGTCTGGGGTCCGCCCACTGCAATACCAGGGCTCATGATTTATTGAAAACCTTCCAGCCATCCTCCTTCAGTTTTGCTAATGTGATCTTGAGGGGGACAGGTATGCCCAGACGTGGGTCCCGTGCCTAGTGGGCATAGAGACCAAAGCTGCACCACACCGATGACGCCCAATGAGGCTGAAACATGTCTGGGGATGCTTGTGGTCTCGTGCAGAAGGGACGCGACCTAGCAGTTCAGGCTGGACGGCCCCTTTTGGGATGGGATGAATCCTGATTTGAAGGTGTCTTCCCCCTTCTGTTATGGTAGACTGAAAAACAAGGATCTAGAGGGTTGCCCAAAGCAATGCCAGAGGTTATGATTAATTCAGAAACTTCAAGCCATCAAGCTTCATATTTGTAGAAGTCTGGGGTGCATGGTTGTGCCTTTTTCAATACAGTTTTTATAGTCCGGGTAATACCTGACTCCTGGAAGGTCCCTGAAATATTTCCTATCTATAAAAAAGGAGAAGTGTTGCAAGCCAAGTCATTGTTGCCCCTTTTTGTTCATCACTTCTCTCTCTTTACTCTTTGGTAAATTTGTTCTGGGTGCGACTCATGCTGATCAGGAAATTCCACCCTCACTCCATAGATGGGGTGTACACCACAAGGGTGTTGCTAGATCTGGAAAGGATCTGGGGCTATGCTAATGTTGGGACCGCCGAGAATCGGGGCTAGCTACAATTTTGGTTGTAGCCTCTGAGCTTCTATCCGAGGATACAACCAAAAGATCTGGGGTTACGCTAATTTCGGGACTGCCGGAAGTCGGGGCTAGCTAGCTATTTGGTTGTAGCTTCTGAGCTTCTATCCAGGGCTACAACCAAAAACCCAGGGATACGCTAATGTCGGGACCGGCCGGGACTCGGGGCTAGCTAGACTTTTGGTTGTAGCCCCTGAGCTTCTATCCAGGGCTACAACTGAAAACCCGGGGCTACGCTAAGGTCGTGGCTGTTGAGACCTGAGCTAGCTAGACATTTGGTTGTAGCCTCTGAGCTTCTATCCAGGGGCTACAACCAAAAGACGCGGGGCTATAGCCCCCTCAGCCTGACCCTAGAAATGCCTCGGACCAGGAGGCCAGATCCAGGGAACTGTGCATGCACCGAACTTTGTTCATGTGAAATGATGCAGTCCTCTAAAGGGGAGTGGTCCTGGCCATGTGGTCATCAAAGATGTCTTCAACTCTTTAGCTGGTGCATCTCTGGAGTGGGAGGTATCGTAGGGCAGGAGACATCATCAAGGCAATTGTGTTGCCCTGCAAGGCACTTCATTTTGATGAAAGAGACTGCTATTTGTGGGGGTATTGAGCCAGAAAACCTCGAAGGACTTCCCCGCCCCTAATGCTTATGACAGAGGTGTGACGGTCCTCACACCTTCAATCTAAGTCTGAATTGTGTTAACGCTTGCCCCTAAGGGCGAAGCCAACATGTCTGACATTGCGATGGCTCTCCGCTATTATACATGGATGTCTGGCTCCAATAATTGAGGAATATTTCTGCCACAAGGGCCTGGTCATCAATTTGATGAAGGAAAAGGTGCTGGTTGTGGGCCGTAGGAGGCTCCATGGGCATCATGTTGTGCTTGAGGCCTCCCGCTGGAGTTGGATGAAGTGTTTGGGTCCCTAGGGGTCAGTTTTCCGCCATCAGACCCATGGCCCCCATTCTCTCTTTCAAGCAATCCATGGTTAGTGGGTGGCACTGGGAATGTACTTTGCCAGAACATTTGCACTGTCCTTCCTGTTGGTTCCCCTTGAAGGATATAAGGCGAAATATTGGGAAGTGGTGCCCGATGGGTCAGATCTGTGGGGTTGCTCCAAGCGAAACACTCTTGACTGAATTCTGACTTCTCTCCTGGTGCTTCTTTGGAGTGCCTCCTCTGCTTAGATCCAGGAAGAAGTGAGCTACCTGTGCATTACGGCGGAAGCTGCACTAATGATGGTTTTACACTGCACTGCTGCTTCCAGTAGGTGAATGGCATTTTGGGATAGCACGATTGTGTGGCTTTGAGACTTAATTGAATGAGTTTAGACTCAGAAGGAGGGTTCCTGTACAGAAACATATGCTTTAAGATGCTTCCACTGGGCATAGAATTTCTTTTTTTGTTGTTGTCATTTTTTAAAAATATATTTTTCTTGATTTTTCCATAACAGAACAAACCAGTTATCAAATACCCCCATGCCCCTCACCAGAGGTTCTGTCTGTCTTCTCCCCTTTCGCTTATTCGATAGAGTTCATATGATGTCTAATATTCTTGTCATGTGTGGGCACCACTGTGCCATATAGTCACTCTGTAGATAGGTAAGCATCGAGCCCCATTCATTTCTGAATCTCCCTGAGTCTCCTTGTATCTTGCACGCCACCCATTCCAGTGCTAGGAAGTTCCATATTTTGTACGGCCACTCCTGTATTGTTGGGGGGAGATTGTTTTTTCCAGTTTTGTGCTATCACGAGCCGTGCTGCTATTAACAGGGTTACCATGTCCCGCTTCTGCGTCTTATGTGGTGTCTTCGCTTTCGGACCCCACATGCCACACCACCATAAGTTGTCCCCAATAGATCTAGGTTTGGGTATATTTCCTTCATTTGGTTCTGTATTAACCCCCAGAATTCTTGTAGCCTTGGGCATTTTCTCCTGATGAGTTGCCAGTCTCCTAATGCTTTGCATCCCCTCCTGCAATGGTCTGACGTTAGGGGGAACATTTTGTGTAATCGTTCCGGCGTATAGTGCCACTGGAGGACCACTTTGATCCACATCTCTCTTAGCTGGATTGGTCTCGTTAATTCAGGAATCATTGCCCATAGGTGTTCTCAGTAGTTTCTAGGAATAGGCCCCGCTGTTGTTGTCTCCCATCTCCTCATATAGGTCCACTGTACTTGCTCTTTGTGGTCATTGAAGTGTTTGTATAGATTAGAGACCAGCTTTTTTGAACCCGTGTTGGTTGTAATGAATTGCTCAAAGGGCGTCAGTTGCCTTGTGGCTGCTCCTTTTACTTGTGGGGCACTAAGCCAATGTTTTAGTTGGTTACATTGGAATCTGTTTTTGTCTTCTGCCCCAAAGTCTTGGGCACAGTTTCAAACGTTCTCAGATTTTGCCCCTGGTACATATCTCTCAATTTCTGGCAGCCCGCTGCTTCCCATCTTGTAAATGCTTCCTTGGCCAAGTGGAAATTGAGTTGATAGGGATCCCCATCCAATTGCCCCATCCCATATGTCCAGCCCTGTGCCCAGTATCTCACGTATCCTTGTGTTGGGGTGTTGCTTCTTTTTTTCCAACCACAATAGTCCCTGTAGGGACTGCCCTGCCTTGTCGTCCGCAAATTGTACTTTAGTTTCCCCTTAGCCATTCTTTAATGACCCTGAGTTGAGCTGCCTCATAGTATCTGTGTAAGTGTGGGAATGCCAGCCCCCATTTTTCCTGGGGGCGGTTAGTGTCGTCATTGTTACCCTTGTTTTTTTTTTCTTCCATATGTATGCGTTTATGGCCTTGTTCAAAGAGCTAAAGACGGCTTTCGGGATCCTTATTGGGAGCGCCTGGAAGTAATACAGTACCCTTGGCAGGGTCACCATTTTTATTGTCGTCATGCGGTCCCACCACACAACCATGACAGGGTTCCCTTTAGTCAGGTCAGCCCTAATGTTGTTCAGAACTTGTGGATAGTTTCTCCGGTACAATTTGGCTACTTTTTTGTGAGGGTAATGCCTACGTACTTTATTCCTTCTTTAGCCTGTTTTATTTCTGTCGTCTGCCCCAGATTCTTTACTACTTCCTGGTCTGCAGACAGATTCAACATTCTGATTTTTGTTTGTTTATTTTCATTCTGGAGATCTTCCCAATTCTTGTATTAGGGCCGGTAGTGACTGTTCCGGGTTTCGAAAGGGCTACTTGCATGTCATCTGCGAAAGCTATGATTTTATGGGGTCCCCCCATTTGTATACCTTTTATTCTGGTAGACTCTATTCTTTTGAGCAGTAGTGGTTCTAAATATATGGCATAGAGGAGCAGACAGAATGGGCAACCCTGCTTTGTATCCCGACCCAGGGATATTTTGCCCGTTACTATGCTATTGAACGCGATTCATATTGAAGGGGTTGTGTATTTGGCTCTTATCATGTTAGTATACTTTGTCCCGAACCCCATGTGCGTCATCGTCTTAAACAACATTGTCCACTCTACTCTGTTGAATGCTTTTTCTGCATCGATTGAGATGAGGATCGCAGGCTTGCCCGTTATACCCGTCTTCTCTATCAGGTGGCATATTCTACATGTATTGTCTGAGGTTTGTCTAGTTGGTATGAAGCCCGACTGTTCTTGTCCTATTAGTTTCGATAATAGATATAAAAGTCTTTTGACTAGTATTTTTGTGTATATTTTGGCGTCTAAATTTATTAATGCAATTGGCCTGTATGATCCTGGTTGCACCGGGTCTTTGCCATGTTTATGGAATACTATCAGTTTGGCTTTGTTCATAGAGGGCGTGAATTTCTTTTGTTTTTGTAGAATGTTGTCGGGGGGAAATTCTGCCGGGGTCGGCTGGGCCGTCCGCGGACCTCCGGGCAGGGAGGCCCCAACTCCTCCCGTATATCCCAAAAAATGAGTATGAGACACACGCAAGAAGCAAGGTGGTTCTGCTGTTTATTAAAAAAAATGACAGGGATGGGTCAAGGATCGTACGCGTCCGTCCTGACACTCTCTCTTCAATCGTGGGGCTCGCAGGCCCTTTTTACCTTAGTATGACGCGCTACTTGCGTCATCTGGGAAAAGTTAGCAAAAACCTATCGCCACTCTGGATTGGTTCCTCGAGTGGTAGGGTTAGTATAGCATACGTATAGAGAGCGTTGTTAGTGGTTGAGGGTCAGTCAGGTGGTATACTTGGGTTGTCCCTTCAATTTGATACATGAAAATTGTTACATGAAGACCCCTGAGGATTGGCTAATGTTAATGGCGTCAGTGATAAGAGCCCCATGTTCTGATTGGTCCACTCGTGAGCCCCCCAGTCTGGGACCATCGCTGTTCCCAGCTCGCTGTGCACCTGTCATTTGCAACAATGTATCACTATGGGTATGTGCAGACAATGTGAGGATTTATTCATATGCTGGAAGGCAGACTACTCCCACCGCCACTGATGTCCATTGAGTCGCTTAATTGTATCTGCCTGTGTCTTGAAACGTGGGATCCAGGCGCCTCCCTTCTCCTGGGCCTGGCACCCTGTCAGGTTCGGCTTGGTCACGTGAGGAGAGACCGTGGTTGAGGCAGAATTCTGCACATTTAATATTGCATTTTCCACTGTGTGCCTGGCTTAATTTGCAGGTGTGACCTTGGCGTCGGCTTGCCGCATGCAAGTTTGCAACATTGTGCCCTTGACTGTCTGCTCTTGCCGGGCTCATTATGCAGGGTCAGCAACTATACTCTTGCTCGTTCAATGTTCATGGAGGCTCTTGCTTGCGGCCTACTTGGGCCTGGTGCATTGGTGGAGACGTTTGATGCATGGCGCTTTAGGTTATGGTATCATATTGCTTTATCCCCAGTATCATGTCTTCGTTATATTTCTCATTGCAATGCATGGGTTTAGGAGAAGCGTGAGCAAGCATTTTAGAAGAGTTCATTGTGCGTCTTGCGTTTCTGCATTTTGAAAAACCTATGTGAAAAATAATAAAGATGCGCGTCAGTGGGTGTGTCCGTCACCTACGTCATAGCACTGAATATGTTCTTCGTGTGGATTGGTGTGGGAGTGTCCAGTGTGCATGTTTGCACGGGTGTGCTGACCTTTGGCTAGGTCGTCATGGCATCTCTAACGATGTGTTCATTTACTGTTGAATGGTTCAGTCGAGTTCATCCATGCCGCAGGTGTCGGCATGGGCAGGGCAGGCTGGTGGGCAGGCTGGTGGGCACATCCGTATGTTCCTGTACCAGGGTATTTGGTCATCTGGTAGATGGGCAAACTCCTCTCGTGGCGGGTGTCTGGGCCGCGATCCTCTAGGCCAGGGGTGTGAGGGGATAGGTGGGAGCCTTTTGTTCCATTCTCCCACTTCAATGTGTTGTACAATTTTGTGAGGCTTGGGGACAGAATGCTGCTATCTTTTTTATAGAAGATAGCTGGGTATCCAACGGGACGAGGCGCTTTATTCTTTGGCAGATCCCTTATTGCTTGTTGAAATTTCTCGACCCTTATTGCCCCCTCAAGCTCTGCTCTTTCTTCCTCCAGTATGTGTGTGCGCGGGAGGCCCCTTAGATATTCTGTTTGCCTCTCCTCTGCTGGATTATCTGATGAGTAAGTTTTCTGGTAGAAATCCCTAAAGATTTCGTCCATGTCTTCACTCATTGTTGTATCCTGCCCCTGCTTGTTCTGGAGTTTCAAAACTGTTTGAGACCCTTTTATCCCTCAGCTGTCTAGCTGGGTGTCTATCCACTTTGTTCGCCTTCACGTAGTGCCACTGTTTAAGGTATAGTAATGATTTCTCAGCTTTTCTTGAACTTAATGTCTCTAGTTAGCCCTGAATGTGACCCAACGCCTTCTTTAGCTTAGTGCTAGTGGTTTTGGCCATTTATTTTTGTGTGTCCCTTAATTTTGCCTCCAGTTCTTTTTCCCACTGTCCTCTCTGTTTCTGTTTTCAAGGCTATTAGGATCGCCCGCATCGCTTCTTTGAAGGCATCATATTGAGTCTTGTGAAATTTCCTCTGAATCATTTTCTCTAAAGTATTGTTGGAGCTGCTCCCTTATCATCTCCACTCGTATTGGGTCATGTTGGAGGTCCGTGGGCGGGAAATGTCCACTTCCACATTCCCTCCTTTGTATTCTCCACCCTCAATGTGATGCATAGTGGGGCGTGATCTGATAGTGAAATGGATCCTAGTTCTAGTTCCCTCACTTTCCCCACTAGTCCTTGTCAAAAAGGAAATTATATCGTGCCTCCTATTGCAATAAATATATGTATATTGGCCTACGCCAAGCTGCTCGAAAAATGCTTGTGAAAGAATCCGTGTTGCAAGGTCCTGACCTTAAAATCAATGTAAACTGCCATTTTAGGGTCATCCGGCATTTTAGGGTTCGCTTTGTAAAAGTCCCCCTGTTAGTTAAAATGGTGGACGATGTCATTCCAAAATATAACATGGCCGTCTTGACCTCTATACATAGCTAATATGTAACTTGCCTGCAGGCCACTTGTTGAGGTCATGAACTGAGACCTTGTCCTTTGTTGACTTGGGTTTAAGGGATTACTCGTGTAAAGAAACTAAGCCACGAGTATACTATAAAAACAATATATCCAAATACTGAACATAGAACACTTGTTAAACCACATTGTATTAATGTTTAAGAAGACTAGCATGGAAAAATCCCAGATCACACAGTTATTGCATAGGCTTGTTGATACATGTATTAAAGGCAAACCAGTTATATGCGGTTGTTCGAGACTTGGCACGAACCCTAGATCGGTTTTGTATTAAGTGGAATATTAACCCGAAGTGGGGCTGGACTTCGTGCCCACCAGGTGTATAAAAAGCGAATGCATTCTAATGTACAACGTCTCTCACTGAACACATTGAACCACGCTGGAGTTTGTTGTGTTGTACTGAGGGCCGATAGCTATCCGATTTTGCTCTGTTTTTGTAACTGGATTCAGTATAAAATAAAGTACTTTGTATGTTCCTTTGTAACCCGTGTTAGGTGTATTTCCTTTTGGGGTACTCAGCCTCAATATTTTGATTTTGTTTTCACAGTTGGGGCCCGATTAGGGACCCTTAAGATTGATGCCGTATTGCTGAAGGTTGACGCAGGCTATCGGACCAGGATCGGACGGTGTGACAAAAAGGGGCCCCACTGAACGAGACGTGACACCTCAGCAGCACTGCACGACGCGATCCCTGGACAATTAGCTTGTGGTCTGAGACGGCATCTTGATGAGGGTCCACTTATCGAGGTGGGCAGATTTGCCGAAATCACCATACACGAGGTAAGATTAGTTAGGTAAGATTCTTTGAAATCCGATCGGACCTCTTTAGGTTTGTTCAGGTGAGTCGTGACCCAACTCTTAATTCAACCCTGAAAATTTGAATTTGGCGCATTGTATCTGCAGACACAATTATTGACCAGGGAACACCAATAATTTGATATGCCTGGGAAATTGTCTACCTGCTTCAGGGCATTGTTCCGCAACGATAGACAATCTTTGGAATTTTGCCGTCCGGCACCACAGGAGTGGTCGCCGGCATGTACTATGTACTGTAAGCATGGCATTGGAAGTGTAGTATTTAATATTTGGCACAGACAAACCAGACATGCCTCCGAACTTCAGTGGTTAATCAATGGTAGTTTCGAAATCCCTCGTATTGTGTATTTAGAGTAAATGCTATTAAAGAAAAAGGCTAGACCTGCAGCATTTGATGTTTTGCAGAATTGGAAAAAAGAAGCGTTGCAACAACTTAAAAGTAGAGAGAAGCATGTGCGCCGTCATAAGGCGAACGCCGAAAAAGCATTATTGTATGACCAAGATAAACATTCTGAATCGACTAGAAATATGGACAGCGCTTTCTCACTTGGAATTCAAAAAATATATCCGTCCAAAGACCTCCATGCTTCCGATGAATTTATAGATAAGTTGTTAAATGAACGAAGGCCTGGTGCCTCTGCGCCACCACCGTATGTTCCTCTTCCTGCTGCCTTGCCTCTTCCTCCTGTTAATCCTGCTCTACCTGCTGTTGTTCCCGTTGTTCCTGCTCCTCCTAATATTCCCCTTCCTCCAGCTCCTCAACCTCTTCTTATCGCACCAGTTACAGTACCTCCATTGAATTTGCCCGCTCCCTCTCTTCCAGGTGGTTCTGAGCCGCTTGTAATAGATCGAGGTGCAGGGTCAAAGGTTGTCACTCGCAATACTGTACCACCGGAGAAGAAACGTGAATTAATTGCATGGGCTAAGCATTGTATGGAGAAGGATGATCAAGCTAGTGTTTTTGCCACACTTTGTAATATGGATAATTTTCCTGAGCCTGAGAAAAATGTTTTTATTGAAGGTTTAGGGATTCAGTTATGTGTAATGTGGGGAAAATTAAATAATGCAGATCTCCCGCAAGGGTTAAGGGATCTAAATACTTAAGCGTTTTCTAGAGACACTGTGGAGAAGATAAATGAGCATGTCGAGAGGTTATTTGGGTATAGAAAGGAGTTAGAAATGTTGCAGAATGAGGATGACGAGGAGGAAAGTATGTATGTACAGAAACGGTTCCTTCCTTGTCGTAAATCGATATCTGAGGAAGCACCAATTTGTACGAAGGACGCACTTAGGTGGATTTCGGATATGTCGATATCTCCAGTTGAAGTATATGACACGTATAGTCAGCATACGCCAGAAATGCAGAGGAAAGTGATACAGGTAATGATAGAGTACCTACAGGATGATTGTGTAAAAAGAAAAATTAGTTGTCCCACAGAGTTATTGAGTATTTACAAGAGAGCTTTTTTACTTGACACTTCTTCGGCTGCTTTAACGCTTGATTTAGCTCTGTTGCTTAGTAAGCGTTCGATTCACCTACTTCTCAGTTGCCTATGAGAGAGGTTCCTCCGACATTTGTCCCGAAGGTTGAGGTTGCGGCCGATGCGGCACAGGGTATAGTTGCTGTGAACATTCCTGCACATTATGTATCACAGTTCGTTCACGTCCCGTTCTCAAGACAGGAAGTGAATACTATTAGGCAATCTATTCCTGATATTAGGAAAAATCTGACAGGATTCTATAAAGAAATAGAGTCCGTTTTGCAATCCTCAGTATTCACCTTAGGCAATATTGATTTGTTATTCCCTGTACTCCTGCCCGTAGATTTGTGGAAACAAGTTAGAACTATAGACGACGTAGCAGGGTTGGGAGATACATGGGTAAATATAACTAGACTCGATGGAGAAAGGCCAGCTGGTGAAAGACCGCCTCAGGTGGTACTAACTTTGCCTGATAGAATTATTGCAAAATTCAAAACTATAATTCCAGAAAAAAGAATTATATGGGACAAACTTACGGCCTGTGTCCAAGGAAAATCTGAGGGTGCTACCGAGTTCTTTAATCGGTTCGAACAGGTATTCTCGATTTCTGTGGACAAGACCTAGGCACAGAGACTGGGAAAAGGTTGTTCGTGGACAAATTTGTGCGTTGATTGCTGCCTGACATCCACTCACAAATTATGTCTTCCGAGAGCGCTTGGCAGGCGAAATCACAATCAGAAGTACTGCACATGGCTCATTACTACGAGAACCGTGTCAATGAAAAAGATAGGGTTGGAAAATGAAAAGGCGATTTGAAAACTAAAGTGCTATTGCAGCAAATTGTTAGAGGCCCCAGAGGGGGTAGTTCTCAGGTTAGAGGTCAGTATGTCCCGCAGAGGAATGTGCCCTTGGGTCCTGTGAACATTAACCAGTGCACTTATTGTTGACGAGAGGGTCATTGGCGAGCACAATGCCCCGTCCTTCAACAAAGGTCAAATAATACATTTGGAAATATGGCTAGATGATCCAGAGGTCACCCAGCTGTAGGGGGCCCTGGTAGAGCTCAGTTTGCACAGGACCCTCAGCAACCTTTCTCACAGGATAATCAGATTTCATGTGTGGACACCAGGAACATATCTGATCATCCTTCCGCTGCATATTTATCTGAAGAGCTTCCTTTTGATGATATTGGGCCTCATTACGACCCTGGCGCTAAGGGGTCTGCGCCAGCGTTAGCTGCGCGGACCCCTTACCGCCAACTACGAGTTCCCGGAGCGCCATGGTCATTTTTCCGCCCGCTTTTTGCGGGCGGAAAAATCCATGGCGCTCTGGGACCTTGGTGTTAATTACGCCACCGTACTTTACGGTGGCGTAATTAACTCCTTCCCCACTCCCATTGAGCCCTATGGGGCCGAAATGGGAATGGGGAAGGGTAAATGGGTCAATGGGGACTTACCGCCCCGCCGACCTCGGAATGGGGCGGTAAGTCCGCCATCCGCCATGGCGTAAAGGGACTTTGCGCCATGGCGGAAAAGTCCGCCGATGGCGGAAAAAATCCGCCAGGGTCGTAATGAGGGCCATTCTGTTTCGTTAGGATTGCCCGAAGCAGGGTTTGGAACCTACACCTATTCCCGTCAATCAGAAAGGTCCCTATGTTGAAATGATGGTGGGAAGTAGGAAACATCAGTTTTTGATAGACACTGGAGCACAGAAGTGTTCCATTGATCATTTACGGGTTCCAAACATTCCACTGTCAGGGCAAACCAATGTTTCTGTAGGGTTTTCTGGAACACCATTTGTTTGTCCGGTTTCTTTGCCGGTACCTATTTCTTTGGGTCCATTTACGGACCACTGTCCATTTCTGTTGACTTCAAATTGTGGAGACAACTTGCTGGGGTTGATCCTGTTAAAAGAATTAAATGCAGTGATTTATTGTTCTTCTGATGGAGTGCGCTAGACGATTTCACCACAGCAATCTTTTGTCTCGCATTTCTTGACTAGACCTTTGCCACCAGAATTCATTAATGTACCAGAGAGCTTATGGGCTGTTGACGACAATGATGTCGGTGTTTTTACAGATTGAACCTGTTAAGATAGTTTTGAAGCATGGAATTGAGCTGCCACGCATTCCCCAGTATAAGTTTTCAGTTGAGGTCGAGCGAGCTTTGAAATGCATTGTTTCCGATTTTGTGCATCGAGGGGTGATTGAAGAAATTTCAGGAAGTTTGTGGTACAGTTCGTTTTTACCCATGTACAAGAAAGGCGATAATGCAATTCCATTCCGTTTCATAATCGATTTATGTGCCATTAATAAAGTCGTGGCTCCACAATTTTCCAATTGTGCCTGATGTAACGACAATCCTAGGGTACACAGAGAGTCCTAGCATTTATAGTAGGGTTTTGAAAGAACAACTTGATACACTTGAATTGCCCTCTACCTGTACTTTGCTTCAGTACGTTGATGATTTGCTTTTAGCTGCTGACTGTGAGAGTGCCTGTAAGGAGGGCACTGTGTTATTGCTTATCCATCTAGCTAAGCATGGTCACAAAGCTTCGCTTAAAAAATGTCAATATTGTTGCCAGGAGGTCACCTATTTAGGCTATCTCCTGTCAAAGGAGGGAAGAAGATTGACACCTGAAAGAATAAAACACATTTCTGGCATGTGTGTCCCAAATAAACAGAAGGAAGTTAGAGCCTTGATAGGTATGGCTTCTTACTTTAGGCTGTGGATCTCAAATTTTTCACTAGTGATCAAACCTATGTTGGCTTTGATGAAGAAGGGCATTTCTTCGCCATTGCCATGGAAGGCGGAACACCAGCAATCGTTTGACTTGCTTAAGACTGCATTATGCTCTGCATCAGTTTTGGGCACACCAAACTATGAAAAGGCCTTTGTGTTGTTTGTGCATGAATGTGATGGATGTGCTTTGGCTATATTAATGCAGGAACATGGAGGTAAGAATAGGCCGTGCGGTTACTTTTCTTCCGCCATTGATCATGTAGCATGCGATTTGCTAAGATGTTTGCGAGCAGTCGCTAATGCTGCTGCGTCTGTAAAACAGAGTGAGGGAATGGTCCTAGACCATGATCTAACTCTGATGGTGCCTCACTCTGTAGATGTTCTACTGAACCAAACTCAAACGTAACACCTCACTTCTGCACGGTTGACAAGATATGAATTGATCTTGTTTGCTCCTCACATTCAAATTAAGAGGTGTTGTGTTCTTAATCCGGCTGAACTCCTACCTTTCCCGCAAGATACTACTTGCGGCGATGAAGTGCCACATGATTGTTTGTATACGACCGAACAAGAGACAAAGGGTAGAATTGATTTGAAAGATACTCCTTTGGATAACCCGCAAGAAGAGCTGTTTTGTGATGGTTCCTGCTTCAAACTTCTGGATGGTACATCCACAGCCGCTTATGCGATCACTACATTGAGCATGATTGTGGAAACTAAGAGAATCACGCATAATTCTGCGCAGGCCGCAGAGATTATAGCATTAACCCGAGCTTGTGAACTTTCCGAAGGGCTTGCAGTAAATATATATACTGATAGTCAGTATGCCTTTGGGTGGTTCACAACTTTGGGAGACTTTGGTCAGAGAGAGGGTATCTAACTTCACAATGCACCAAAATCCAACATGGCTCCCTAATAGTACAACTACTCTCAGCGCTTGCGCTCCCCTACTCAGTTAGCAGTGATGATATGTGCAGCACATCGAAAGATTACAGATGATATATGGAAAGGGAATGCTTTCGCTGATCAGATAGCTAGACAAACTGCTACCGATCTCCTTACGGAGATGTATGTTTCAAGGGAGTCTGTAAATGCTTATGCAATGGATGAGGGTGTTGGGTCTGTACGGGATATCCAAGCTGATGCCACATTAGAAGAATCCAAAAGATGGGCTGAAGGCTTGGGAAAACTTGATATTGATGGTGTTGGGTAGATATGGCAGAAGGGAAATGGCTACTCCCTGACGCGTATATAATGATGATGGTCATCATGGCCCATGGTCCTACGCATGTATGTGCCCAGAAGATGACAAAAATGTTAGAGAAAGTTTGGGTGAATGACAAAATTTCGAAAATTGCCCAGCGCTACGTCCAGGATTGCATGATTTGCCTACAACACAATGTGGAAAAGGGGACAGTAACTCCAAGGGAAAGTTTTGGGCCACCCTCTGTCCCCTTCGATGTGATCCACTTTGACTTTATTGAAATGGAACGCTGTGATAATAAATAATATGTGCTGGTGGTTATCTGCGCTTTTAGTAAATGGATTGAGGCTTTCCCTGTTAAAGATGCTACAGCCATGACTACTGCAAAAATCATGTTAAGAGAATACTTCCCGCGGTTCGGGCTACAAAGAGTTATCTGGTCGGACAAGGTCCACATTTTGTCGCTGCTGTAATTCTGCAGATATGTACGGCATTACGAATTGACAAACGGTTCCATTCGGCCAGACATGCTCAGAGCGCCGGACTAGTAGAAAGACACAACGGTATCATTAAGAACAAGCTCGCTAAGACGTGTGCCGGCACCAAACTAAAATGGCTGGACGCCTTACCGATCGTGTTGTTATCCATGCGTACAAACCCTCAAATTAAGACTGGGCTCTCTCCATTTGAGGTGGAAATGGGGAGATATGCCAATATTTGGAACCTTCCTAAGTGCAATTCATTGAGAAATGTTGAAAATGTATTACTTTCAGATTATTGTAGCCAGTTGACTAAAAACCTGTATTTGATGTATCACCAGGTACGAGAAGCTTTACCTGTGCGATATGAGGGCCCGGGCCACAGTATACGGTCTGGAAGCTAGGTGCTCGTCAAGGTATTTGACCACTCCTCTTGCCTTGTGCCTCGCTGGCGTGGGCCGTTCCAAGTCCTGTTGGTCACCCAGACAGCGGTGCGGGTGGCTGGGCGAAAGAACTGGATCCACGCGTCCCACATCGAGAAACTTCCTCACCTTTTATCACACGTTATAGAAGAAACAGAACCCCTCGCTAACACTGCAACCAACGATCCCAAAGCAGAAAGTAGCACAGAGAGTGTGTCGGAGAATCTCTCTGAGCCCGTGAGGCCTGGGGAAGCTGCCATTTTGTCTCCACACTCTCCAAAAGTTGTGCATCCGGAAACTGCTATTTCAAATTCGGCATCTTCACTTGTTTCCGACACGTTGCTTCCAACAGGAAGTGATGACATATTGTTTCCGGATCAATCAGTACCGGGAAAAGTGAGGTACAACCTGCGTCCAAGAAGACAGATTTACGGCACTGTTTTGCTGTGCATCTGATAGACCTATGGCACGGTTCGGCTGTGCATTTGAAGAAGAAAAGGATCATCAAGGGCTTGTTTTTGCCCAAATATGAGAAAGGGGATTCTGTTGGCTAGGGTTGTGGAAGGACTAAGAAGTCGCTCGACCAGGAGATCGCCAGCAACGAACATTGGGGTATCTGTTTGAAGACTACAATGCCTGCTACCGCTACCGCTCGTATGAGACTTGTAAATAAGGGGGTGACCAACCGGGACAATGGACAAAATGCCTGGGCCCCGAAAATGTATTGCTGTATTTTTATAATGATATTTGGGTTTTTAATAGTCGCTGCCTTAGGATTGTGGTACCTCGAGGAAACTCACTCTTTAGAACTTTTGTTGCCTACTGAAAGTGCACCCATTGTTCCTACTCCCTTTGTACATTTGCATACTCTATGCCCTAGGGAGTCTCAGCACAGACAAAGGTACCACAATAACACTCTACTGCTTATCATGAATGCTACGCATGCCATTTTTAATAAATCTAACTGTTGGGTCTGCTCACATTTACCGCAACACAGGGATAAGGGGCTAGGTTGGTATATTCATCCTTTACCTTTGACAGCTGCTTGCTATGCTTCTCTTAGAGCACTGTTGTTTGGCCGATGGAATGATAGCATCTCAGGGAACTTTGATGGCACCAATTTGAATAGTTTTGAGAAACGTGTTTTAACTCCCCTGGGATGCTCGCTTTTCGCAAACAGGAGTAAACCGAATGTTGCTTCTATAAGGCCTTCTGATAAACTGTCTCGTCCTTTCCAATCTTTGATTTCCTTTAAAATGACTCCAATAGGCAATAAGGATGCCATGCCTCCTTCTTACATTGTTAATCATAGCCCCGATTCAGTCTCCTTCTGCATACAGAGGAATGGAACTCAGTCAATGGGAAATTTTCTAGGTTGTGCCAACGTTGCAAATTTGACTGGGGAAAACAGACCTTTGTATGTAGGCGAACCTCTCTACTTTGTCTGCGGTAATGTAGCATTCCCATGGTTGCCCAGGGACTGGCAGGAAACCTGTTATTTAGGGATCCTGTTACCTGGGGTGTTTATAGCTAGTACAAGAGAAGTTTCAAAGGCTCGTCCACGGCGGGACGAGAATGGTGACACCCCAGCACAAATCTTGGGAGATATAGCAAAATCAGTTGTGCCATTTTGGGGGCAGATAGTGAATTCGGAAGACATTAGAAAGCTAGAGGGAGTACTGGAGAGAACCATCAACCGGACCACGGACATACTCTATAATATGAAGTTAGAACAAAAGGCGATAAGACTAGTAGAGCTTCAAAACCGAATGGCATTAGATGTCATTCTGGCTGAGCATGGTGGAGTGTGTAAATTAGTGAGGTCCGCTTGCTGTGTTTTCGTACCAGATTCCTCCCCAACTATCTTCAAGGCAATACAGAAGCTGCACGTCCTTAGTTCCAAAGTGCATGTTCCTGAGGGAAACTGGGATCTTAGCGTTTGGTTCTGGGACTTCTTGCGATCTTGGGGTTGGAAGGTACTTTCGGTCTTGCTGATTATTTTTGGAATCCTGTTGTTTCTTTGTTGCTGTATTCAGTGTCTACCTTGTATGTGTTAGATGCTAGGGGGATTTTGCGCACAAGCGATAGGTTCGATAGGACATAAAGTGTATGCCCCAGACAAAACTTCAAAAGAATATGTGTTGAAAGAAATTTTAGCAAATGACTTAATGGCAATAGATATTTCTGACAGTGATTCAGGGTGCATGGATGATGATGCATGGAGTTATTTTCAAGGAGATCCAAAGTAGTTCTAGCACTTGGCATAGGCCAAAAGGAGGGTTTGTCAAAAAGGAAATTATATCATGCCTCCTATTGCAATAAATATATGTATATTGGCCTACGCCAAGCTGCTCGAAAGTCGCTTGCGAAAGAATCCGTGTTGCAAGGTCCTGACCTTAAAATCAATGTAAGCCGCCATTTTTACGGTCATCCGCCATTTTAGGATTTGCTTTGTAAAAGTCACCTTGTGAGTTAAAATGATGGACAATGTCATTCCAAAATACAACATGGCCGTCTTGACCTCTGTACATAGCTAATATGTAACTTGCCTGCAGGCCACTTGTTGAGGTCATGAAGTGAGACCTTGTCCTTCGTTGACTTGTCTGTAAGGGATTACTCGTGTAAAGAAACTAAGCCACGAGTATACTATAAAATCAATGTATCCAAATACTGAACATAGAACACTTGTTTAACCGCATTGTATCAATGTTTAAGAAGACTAGCATGGAAAAATCCCAGATCACACAGTTATTGCATAGGCTTGTTGATACATGTATTAAAGGCAAACCAGTTATATGCGGTTGTTCGAGACTTGGCACGAACCATAGATCGGTGATGTATTAAGTGGAATATTGACCCGAAGTGGGGCTGGACATCATGCCCACCAATTGTATAAAAAGCGAATGCATTCTAATGTACAACGTCTCTCACTGAACACATTGAACCACACTGGAGTTCGTTGTGTTGTGCTGAGTGCCGATAGCTATCCGATTTTGCTCTGTTTTTGTAACTGGATTCAGTATAAAATAAAGTACTTTGTATGTTCCTTTGTATCCTGTGTTCGGTGTATTTCCTTTTGGGGTACTCAGCCTCGATATTTTGATTTTGTTTTCACATCCTGTGGATGCTCAGATGTGATCTATCCTTGACATATTGTATGTACATGGGAGTAGTGCGTGAACCCTTCCGTCTGTCCCCTTTTTGACCCTCCATATATCGTGACTGGCCAATGTTGTCATTTTTTGGTTGAGTGCTATGGCGGCTGAAAGAGTTCCCTGTGTGCCCGTCCGCTCCTGTCCTATTTTGGAATCCAGTCCAAAAGTCCCCAGCTAGAATTATTTCCCCCTTGGCAAACGTTTCTAGTTTGGATACTGTGTCCCTGATATATCCGTCTTGCCCTGAGTTTGGGACGTATACTGAAGCTAGCGTCAGTGCCTGAATTGCGATTACTGTTTTTAGGAAGACATATCTACCCTGCTTGTCCAAGTCAATGCCCTTAACCTGTGCTCCCAATCTATCGGGCAAACCAATCATTACCCCTGCCTTCTTCTCCCCTGTGTTAGCTTGGCAGATTTGTGAGAAGCCTTTTATTTAATATTTTCCTTGTCTTGTTTTTTAATGTGTGTTTCCTGAAACATGAGTATGTCGGATTTTTGCCTAAGGGGATGTTCCACTTTCCTTCGTTTGACGGGGGTGTTTAGTCCCATTACGTTGAATGTGACTATTTTAATCTCCCTCATCCTGAGTCTGCCTGGGTCTTCTCGCCCTCTGTTTCCCTTTGCCTATAAGGGATTTGCCTCCCTCTGGTGTCCTCTCCATCCTCCTTCTTCCCTTCTCTCTCCCCCAACTTACCC
This sequence comes from Ambystoma mexicanum, assembly GCF_040938575.1. NCBI lineage: Eukaryota > Metazoa > Chordata > Amphibia > Caudata > Ambystomatidae > Ambystoma > Ambystoma mexicanum. The sequence goes on along the minus strand of NC_090922.1, from coordinate 1,502,772,295 downwards.
ACCCCAACTCCCGTCATCCACCACCCCTTCCCCATTTCCCTGTGAAGGCACTAGTTTTGTATGTGTGCTCGAACGAATGTCCATCGCACCTAGCCCTCTTACTTCTCAGAGATAAATGCATGGGGAGTCGTAAACCCCACTCGAGATCCAAGAATGCGTCCACTTCTCCCCTCCCCTAGGGCTGCATCCTTTTTAAAACGTGGTTTTGCCTTAACCCTTTCAGGGTGTCTTCTGAACTTTACTCCTCGCTTTACGTGTCCTTCCCATCCGGATTCTTGCGTCTTCTTTTTTCCTCATGCACCCCTCATGTTTTGGTACTGCTTTTCCCTTTACTAGGAACTGTTTTCCACTCCCACGGCTTCCTGCGGGGTAATGTTCCTCCTTGCCTTTCGCAGTTTGGCTCGCCTTCTTCACTTTGCAGATTTAATATTCGTTTGCTTTCCTCGCATGTGGTGATTCTGTGCTTCCGTCCCTCCCACGTAAACAGAAGCCCGAACGGAAATGTCCATTTGTACTTTATTTTCTTCTTTGCTAGGAATTGTACCACTGGACCCATGCCCTCTTTTTTTATTTATTTTTTAAGGATGGTGTTTTGTATTTTGTATTTTGTGAAGAATGGTAAAAGGTTACAAACTGTAAACCAACTGCCGATAAAAAATGTTTTAAAAAGAGAGCTCTGCCTTAATCTTTGTGTCGGCTTGGGCAGAAGATTTCTCAAACTCATTTACATTCTGATTCTGTGTTTGAGACGGGATGCCATTTGCAAGGGTGCGAAAACCTTAGCTTTTTTATTTTCAGCAAATCTACAATGCGGATACTAATAGCCCTGATACGTGAATCAAACATACCTTCATAAATGATCCATGCCAAAGAGCAAAGTGTGGCAGGTATCTGACAGTGGCTATCTTCTGGCATCGCAGTGCCGCCTCAAAGGTCACATCAACATTCCTGAATTCAACTGATGGAACACAAAGTTCCACCAGACATTGGTAACTTATTAACCTTTGCTTCTCTCTCTGATTATTCTCTCTGATTCAAAATCTAATAATTGTGTCCCCTTAGTCTGTCTGGTGTCAGTAGATTAATAATTAAATATAGGCCATGTCTGATTTGCCATGGGGAAAATGGGATCAGAGAATTCTACAGCCACAATAATTGAATGCCATCTTATTTTCAGCTTGGTGAGGTGACTCATTCATGACAGGGATGGGTATTTTAAACTGTCTCGCATAGGAATACCCGGAACAACAATGTGGAAGCCTGCCAACGTAGTTTCCTTTTGATCCCCTTTAAGAGAGTCGCCACAATTCTCCCAAGGACCAGGAACCTGGGAACCAGTGCTTCAAAGACAGGCTTGACATGACAATGGCTCTATCAGACCCTGGTGCTGATTGCTGGAGTCCTTTTGATGTAGGAAGGTGGTGCAGTTAGAGCAGCCCAGTGGATAGGTGTAGAACAGATAAGGGATACACCATCTTGTATTCTGCTAAGTCCCACTAAACCTGCTTACCGTCCCCACTTGCTGCATACAAAGCACTCTGGGTGTGACATCAGAAGGAAAAGAACACTCGCTACAGCAACATGGAAATGACCCATAAAAACACGCTTGCTCTTGATCGGTCTGTGTAGCATGTTGGCTTGATTAGGGGGATCCTCCCGATAGTTCATTCATCTTTGGTTTTCAAGACAAGAAGATTCACTTGGGATTCTGCTGGGGATACAGTCTATTCCAAGGTCCTGTACCATAGAGGTGTACACAGAAGACTCCAAGGAAGACAAAAGCTCATTTCCCATCCCTCAGAAAGGGGGCATTTGAGTAGAAGCTGCTGAGGACCAAGGTCACTCTTCTGCCTGTGCATCGGATCCAGGGTCCTGCTCATTGGAGGTGAATGTCCCCTGCAGGTGCCAGACAATCTTCCGAGAGAGGAAGTACGAAGCAAAGGACTCGCATTTTCCCTATAGATCCTGGACTTGGCAGCTCAGAAGCCGCTCAGAATCCTGTTCACTACCTCAAGGAATTTCAAGCTGTGACTCACCGCTGTAGACGCACCCAAGCCCCAATTGAAGCATTGTCTTGCCCTGACTCGAAATCCAACTCCTGCTGGAATCCCTCTACTCGCCCATCTCAAAAGAGAGAGCACACGGCAGAAGCATGTTCTCTTACGCACTTGACCATCGAGTTGGCCTGTTGGGAGCCTTTGACTCGACCCGTCTCAAATGCTGACTTCATCCACAGAGAACCCCATCTCAAAGCCATCTCGATGTAGACTTGCCACTGGAACTGAGCGACTTGACCGTCTTGGCACCAGTTCAGCTTCAGATATGAAGCAAGAAGCCTGCTGCCGAGCTTTAACACAAGCAACATGTATTTAATTACTTATGTTTTTGTATACAGGAGGAACAATGCTCTTTTGATCAGAAAGGAATATACATAGGATTTAATGGGGGAAGCAATGGAGGGAGTTTGAGGGATATTCTGACAAGGTTGGGGAGGTGAGTAAATGCAAGAGTCTCCGGGGGCAATACATAAGTGGACCTACATAGATTAAGGACAATGAGCATTGCAGGTAGGCTCTGCGGCCAGCTGTGCTCGGCACATGACCATGATGGGTGAACTGCTACACTGGAGGCAGAGGAAGGGAGATACAGAGGCAGGTTAGAGGCAAGGGGAAAAAATAGCTATTAGGCTGATGAGAGGTAGGTTAAGAGGGTAACTCGGAGGCTAAGGAGGTAGGCTTTTAGTTTGGTTTGAACAAATCTGTGTTTGCTGATTCTCGGATGTCCGGGGGAAGAGAATTCCATGAAAGTGAAGCAAGAAGAGAGAAGGAGCGGAAGCAAGAGGAAGCACAGTGAGGGGGAGGAGCCACACAGGTATTTGAATAGGCAGAATGGAGATTACGAGAAGGCTTGTAGAGTTGGATAGAGGAGAATAGATACCGCGGATAGATTTGTGAACCAGGAGCAGACATTTTAATCTGGCCCTGTTCTATAGCGTCAGCCATCCAGCCTGGTGACGGTACAAAGAAGTAGGCGTGAAGTGATGGGGATCCAAGAGGGTCCTGGTAGTTAAGTTAATGATCTTGTTGAGCGGACAGAAAGCATGTGGAGACCCAAGAGGATGCTGGCACAGGAGTCCAGTTTAGAGAAGGCAGGAGTGTTTAAGAGATGCTTGGTGGTGTTGAAAGGTAGGAGGTGTCTGATTTTCCTAGGATCAGTAAAGCTGCTGTTCCAGTTATGGAGACAGAAGTAGAGAAGGTGTGAGATGGTCATGGATGATGCCGAGGTTTCTAGCTGAAGAAGAGTAGGGCAGTGTGTCGGGTGGGAACTGGATAGGCAGAGGAAGAGATGAGAGAGGGCTTTTGGCAGGGAAGAAGAGCACCTTCGTTTGACAATAAAGGTATTTGCATTGGTTCAGTGGCCCTATTCTACCTCATAAGAGCCTACGGTTTGCCATTTCAAGACATGTTCAATTACGTTTGACATTTGATGCTCAGATCAATTACCTGGTCCCCTGACTGTGCCCAGAAGGACCCCTTTGCTCCCAAAGTCTGGAGTATCTGTGTTTCCTTTACAGGAATGAAACTTGAATATTTTGCATTGATTTACAAATCCTCATTAGACTTCAGGAAGCTGGGGACATCCTGGCTTCCTCTTCCCCAGGATGTGATGTTGTGTTCCTGGAATTATCTCTGGACTGTAATACTACTGTTAGATGGATAATATTATATTGCACACCTATTGCAATGCTGAGCTCTCAAATGCAATTCTGTGACATGCTCCCTCCGCTAGTAGAATGGTGAGCTGTGGAGATTTTAATCTGGGGCTAAATAAGGAAGCCGATCAGTATGCCAAAGCTGTGGAAGATTTGTTACAGGACATGGGAATTTCCCAGCATGCATTTGAGCTGACACATATTAAAGGGAATCGCCTGGATTGGCTAGTTAGCATGAATGTACACGTATCAAATGTGGATCTATGCCCATTTGCGTGGTCAAATCATCACTTTATTGGCTTTGGTCTAAAACTACCTCTAAGGCTTGATAAAAAGAGGCTGGAGATGATAATGAGTGCGTACATTTCTCAAATGGATACGATGAACCCACACTTGGCCCACTAACAGATCATTTGGGAAATTGGGGGTGTGTAGAAGCGCTGGCCAAGTATATAAGGATACGTCAGCTGCAGCAGCGGCAATGAAATAGACATCAAAATCATGGCATTCGTCCGAGATCCATAACCTAACAATCTTGAAGCGAAGAGCCTATAATAATGGGCAAGAACTTAAATCCAATGATAAGGAGAGGAGTATGCCTGGGTGGCAAAAAATCATGAGGCGTCCATATTGGAAGCAACAAAACTAGAATGTGAAGCTAGGATCAGTAAAGGTGGGAATAACACAAAGGAGATTGTTAAGGGTGTTCAGAGAACTGGAGAACCCATTGGGGGCAAAAAGTAGTATCGTAAAGAATAAAGCACAGTGTACCACTGTGCAAAACACTATGGCCAAGACGACCCAGAAGATTTGGGTGGACATTAGTTATACACAGATGACAGAAGGAAATGATGACATGTTGCCCTCTACTGATGCTGTCCTGCAGGACCTGGGGACCGACAACGATTTGCAAGAATTGTTTACTTTCGGATCAGTTTCGGAAGAGGAGGTCGGAAACATTGTGGCCCGATTGAAACCCACATCCTGTAAAGGAGATGTGTGCCCAGCTATCGTAGTGAGATCATGTGTGTTCCCCCTTATTCCTGCCATTTCTAAGTTCATTGATACGTCTTTTACAGAACGTTTGGTGCCAGATAATGTGAGAGAAGCATGCGTGCTTCCACTACCGAAGAAATCTTCATTGGATCCCGCAAACTATCCATGCCATTTCCCAATCTTGGTTGCGTAAAAATGGTATGGCAGAGGAAGAGATGAGAGAGGGCTATGGCTTTGAGCAATTCCAAAACGGAGTCAATGAGACAGTGACAGACGATAGACTGAAAAACCCTGGCAGTGAGTACAGTCATTTTACTGTTGCCGGTTCTTCCATACCTAGACTGCACAAAGTAAAAACACTGGGAGTGTTGCTTGATCAAACAATGCGTATGAAGGTGCAGACTTACATTAGTTCTATCTCAGCCTAATGTGTCAAGCTCTTACATCAAATTCGCCCATTTCTATCAGATCAGAATTTGCTAGTATTGCAAGGGCGATAGTGGGTGCCAAACTGGTCTAGTGTGGCACACTATAGCTGGGAACTGACAAAGAGGGATGGAGCAAATTCCAAATAGTGCATGATAATGCAGTCTGCGCAGTAACAGGCTTGGCCGAGGAGATCTTGTTACTCAAGCCAGGAAAACGCTACATTGGCTGGCAGTAAAGACTAGAATAGATTTTTGCTCTCTAACACTGGCACATAAATATATTTATCAGAAAAGATGTGAGTTTCTGGCAGACACACTTGCCTGGGCACCTAACAGGAGAGGGCTGAGATCTAATAATTTGAATTTATTAAAGATGCCAAGAGTTAACCTGACTGCTACTAGTCAAGGTGCTTTTCATGCCACCGTCCCGAGCCTGTGGAACGCCCTTTCTCCCGACCTAAGACTATGTGAGTCTCTGGAACTGTCCAAGAAATCTTTCAAGACATACTTGCTCCATTGATACCGTCTGGCTCATCTTGATGGATCTAAGGCTTTCTTGATGGATGATCCCCTCTTTAGCGCCCTGATGCCGTGGGGCTTTGTTCATGGCGCTATATAAGTAGACAAATAAATAAAAAATACCTGTTGGCATGTGCCTGTTTCCCATTTATGATTCGGAACGCTACTGGCTTAGGGGTAGTGTGGGGTTGAGTAGGTGCTTTAGTCACTGCCCACCCCTGTGCTCCTGCAGAGCAGAGGTCCTTTCCTCACAGGACCCCAGGTCATGGCACGGGCCATTCAGTCTCAAGTCAAAGAGTTTGTGAGTGAGCAGAATTTCGGGGTTTCGCCTCCTTACGTTTGCTTTGTACCCTTTGACTCCCTTTCTTTCTGACATGTCTGCTTGTTCTTTTTGTGAAAGTGCTGTGGCCGCCTTTGCGCATTGTATTGATTTCTGTGTCTTGAGATCAGAACCCCCCCACCTCCTTGAGATCAGACGCCCCCCTTCTTGAGATCAGACCCCTCCCTTTGGTCCTTCCGCTAAGCCCTCAAAACCTGGCTCGTTACCCAAGACACCTAGAAGCATTTCGACTATAGTCCTACCTGTACCGTGCACCAACCTCCTACCACCCTCAAACACCCGTATCCCATCCTGTTTGCACCCTACACAGACCCGCTCCATCACCAGATAACCGAAAGCAATGTATCACCCGAATCTGAGATGTATTCATGGGAACTCGATGCACTATATAACGACCTCAGCCTGAAGTATGATGGAATGAATGTAACTAACGTCTGTAACCTATGCAAGCAACCCTCTTAAGCAAAAAAGCACCTAGATGCCTCAGGGTTAGGTGCGCTATACAAATGATAAATAAATAAAATAAATAAATAAGTACAATAAATGGGAACATCTTGTGTATTTCTGTTTGTGATAAATTGCGGTTTAAAATGTGTTTCAAAGGATATATTTTGGAAAAGGTAAAATGCTAAACAATTACTGCAAACTGATCTGAGCCTCCCCTGGGAGTGTATCCCTTCACCAAAATAAGTGCAGGAAACCCTAAAAGTGCCATTTCTAATGTTTGGTACGTGCATCTGTGTAGATATTGTGTATGGCTATTAAACTATTAAATTATGCCGCTTCACACCTTATCCTCACCTGCAGAGATGAGCCTTATTGTTCAACCAGCGCTACCAAAACATGCGCCAAGTAGCGAGGAATCCTCCTTTCCATGATAAGTGAGAGCAGCTGGACCATTGGATTGGTAGGGCATTCGAGGGGGTACTCTGGGGGCATCTTGGCGCACCCCTTATGCTGCTGAACGATGAAAGCCTGCTCCCCCTGTGTCCCCAGAACTGTACACAACACTCAAGATGCATCCTGAAGACTTGGAGAGACTGCAGGCGTGGTCCTGTAGGACTGCAAATAATGTTTACGATTCACGTTCTCAAACTGAACTCATTACTACAGATGTGGCCTCCAGAACTGAACTCATTTCTTCACATGTAAATGCTCGTCCTGAACTTCTTACCCCATGTGTCTAAAGTCTAGCACACATCTGGGGTCATATGTTCAGTGAAGAATTGCACTAAATTAATTCCTACAGATGTGGCTTGCCGAGTTGAACTCATTGTTTAGAAGTGGGTTCCATAACATAACTCACTACAGCGGATGCTGGCTGCAAAATTGATCTCATTGCTACAGCTTCTAGAGTTTAACTCATAACTGCAGATGTGGCCTCCAGAACGGAACTCATTACTCCACACATGCTCTCCAGAGCTGAACTAACTACTATGGAAGTGCACTCTCAAACTGAAGTCATTACTGAAATCCTTGGCCCAGAACTGAACTCATTACTACCGATGTGGCCTCCAGAATGTAACTTGTTACTTCATATGAGGCCTCCAGAATGAAGTAATTACTACAGATGTGGACACTCAAGATGAATTTATTGCTGAACATGTCGCCTAGATCTGAGCGTATTACTCCACATGTGGCCCTCAGAACTGAACTCATTACTCCAAACATGGTCCCAAGAACTGAACTTATTACTATTGATGTGGACTCTCAAACAGAACTCATTACTGAATAGGTTGCCCAGAATTGGTTTCAATACTATAGACATGCCCTCCAGAAGTGAACTCATTACTACAGATGAAGCCCACAGAACTGAACGTATTACTTCACATTTGGCCTTCAGAACTGAGCTTATTAATCCAGATGTGGCCTCCAGAATGGACATAATTACTTCAGGTACAGCCTCCAGAACGGAATTAATTAGTCAACATGTGGCTTCTAGAACGGAACACATTACTCCAGGTGTGGCCTCCAGAAATGAACTCATTATTTTACATGTGGTCTCCAGAACTGAGATCAATATACCAGATATGATCGCCAGAACTGAACTAATTACTTAATATCTTGCCAACAGAAGTGGACTCATTACTCCAGATGTGGCCTCCAGAAATGAACTCCTTATCCTACATGTGGCCCCCAGAACTGAAAGCATTACTCCACATGTTGCCTCTAGAACCAACCACATTATTCCATATGTGGGCTCTTGAGCTGAACTCATTATACCAGGTGGGGCAGCAAGAACTAAACGTGTTACTCCAGATGTGTACTGTTGAAAGGAACGCAATGCTCCAGATGTGGAATCGAGAACTGAACTCATTCACCCAGATGCAGAAGCTCAAACTGGACTAATTACAAAAGAATGTAGTCTCCAGAACTAAACTTGTTACTTCAGATAGCCAATTACAATCTGGTCTCATTACTCCACACCTGGTCTCCAGAACTGAACTACTCCGGAAGTAGACTCTCAAACTGAACTCATTACTGAACAAGTCGTCCTAGAATTGATCTTATTTCCATAGACATGTCCTCCAGAACTAAACTCAGTACTACAGATGTGGCCCCCAGAACTGAACTCACTACTTCCTATGTTGCCTCCAGAATGAAGTAATTAGCACAGATGTGGACTCTTGAACTGACTTTATTACTGAACATATCGCTCTAGATCTCAACGTATTACTCCACATGTGGCCTCCAGAAGAGAGTTTACTACTCCAGAGGCGGCTCCAGAAATTACCTCATTACTTCAGATATGGCTCGAGAACTGAACTAATTAGTCAACATGTGGCCTCTAGAACAGAACACATTACTCCAGGTGTGGCCTTCATAAATTAACTAAATGTTGCCCATGCGGCCTACAGAACTGATATCATGCCCCCAGCTAAGACCTAGAGAACAGAAATAATTACTCAATATGTAGACTCCAGGACTGGGCTCATTACTCTACATGTGGCCTCCAGAAATGAACTAACTATGGACTCTCAAGCTCCACTCATTACTGAACATGTCGCCCCAGAAGTGATCTTACTGGAGTTGCCCGCATGTCCGCGAGGATCGCTGAGTAGCAACGTCTGTCTTGGAATCAGGAAACACGCAGAGCAACACAAGTTCGAATCTGGGTCCCGCGCTTAGACACTGGTATATAATGTATTCATTACAATAGACTTGCCCTCAAGAAGTGAACTCATTACTTCATATGTTGCCTCCAGAATGAAATAATTAGTACTGATGTGGACTCAAGAACTGACTTATCGATCTAGATCTGAATGTATTACTCCACATGTGGCCTCCAGAAGGGAGCTCACTACTCCAGATGAGGCCATCAGAACTGACCTCATTACTTCAGAAATGGCCTCACGAACGGAACTAATTAGTCAACAGCCTCGGCAACAGAACACATTACTCGAGGTGCCAAATCGTGAACTGGAGTCATTACTCTAGATGTGGCCTGCAGGAGATAATTTCTCCATATCATTACTCCAGATGTGGCCTGCAGGAGATCATTTCTCCACATTCAGCTGCCAGGACTTGACTCATTACTCCAGATGTGGCCTGCAGGAGATCATTTCTCCACATTCAGCCACCAGGACTGCACTCATTACTCCAGATGTGGCCTGCAGGAGATAATTTCTCCACATTCAGCCGCCAGGACTGGACTCATTGCTCAAGATGTGGCCTGCTGGAGATAATTTCTCCACATTCAGCCACGAGGACTGGACTCATTGCTCCAGGTGTGGCCTGCAGGAGATCATTTCTCCACATTCAGTCACCAGGACTTAACGAATTACTCCAGATGTGGCATCTAGGATTCAACTCATTACTCCAAAATCAGAATTTTAAACTGAACTTGTTACGCCACCTGTGGCCTGAAGTACTGAACTCATTACTCCAGACGTGGCCACCAGAACAGAACTCATTACTCCACCTGTGGCCTCAAGAACTGAATGTATTAATCCAGATGTGGCCTCAAGAACTGAACTCATTACTCCAGATGTGGCCACTAGGACTGAGATCATTACGCCACCAGTGGCCTCCAGAACTGAGCATATTACTCCACACATGGCCTCAAGAACAGAACTCAGTACTCCAGATGTGGCCTCCAGAACTAAACTCATTACTCCAGATGTGGCCTGAAGTACTGAACGTATTACTCCAGATGTGGCCATCAGAACTGAACTCATTACTCCAGATGTGGCCACTAGGACTGAGATCATTATGCCACCAGTGGCCTCAAGAACTGAACTCATTACTCCAGATGTGGCCTGAAGTACTGAACGTATTACTCCAGACGTGGCCTCAAGAACTGAACTCATTACTCCAGATGCGGCATACAGGACTGAACTCATTACTCCACATGTGGCCTCAAGAACTGAATGTATTAATCCAGATATCGCCTGAAGAACTGAACTCATTACTCCAGATGTGGCCACTAGGACTGAGATCATTACGCCACCAGTGGCCTCCAGAACTGAGCATATTACTCCACCCATGGCTACAAGAACTGAACTCATTACTCCAGATGCGGCCTCCAGGACTGAACTCATTACTCCACCTGTGGCCTCAAGAACTGAATGTATTAATCCAGTTGTGGCCTCAAGAACTGAACTCATTACTCCAGATGTGGCCACTAGGACTGAGATCATTACACCACCAGTGGCCTCCAGAACTGAGCATATTACTCCACCCATGGCCTCAAGAACAGAACTCAGTACTCCAGATGTGGCCTCCAGAACTAAACTCATTACTCCAGATGTGGCCTGAAGTACTGAACGTATTACTTCCAGACGTGGCCACCAGAACTGAACTCATTACTCCAGATGTGGCCACTAGGACTGAGATCATTATGCCACCAGTGGCCTCAAGAACTGAACTCATTACTCCAGATGTGGCCTGAAGTACTGAACGTATTACTCCAGACGTGGCCTCAAGAACTGAACTCATTACTCCAGATGCCGCCTACAGGACTGAACTCATTACTCCACATGTGGCCTCAAGAACTGAATGTATTAATCCAGATGTGGCCTCAAGAACTGAACTCATTACTCCAGATGTGGCAACTAGTACTGAGATCATTACGCCACCACTGGCCTCCATAACTGAGCATATTACTCCACCCATGGCTACAAGAACTGAACTCATTACTCCAGATGCGGCCTCCAGGACTGAACTCATTACTCCACCTGTGGCCTCAAGAACTGAATGTATTAATCCAGTTGTGGCCTCAAGAACTGAACTCATTACTCCAGATGTGGCCACTAGGACTGAGATCATTACGCCACCAGTGGCCTCAAGAACTGAACTCATTGCTCCACATGCGGCCTCCAGAACTGAACTCATTACTCCATATGCGGCCTCCAGGACTGAACTCAATACTCCAGATGTGTCCACTAAGACTGAGATCATTATGCCACCAGTGGCCTCAAGAACTGAACTCATTGCTCCACATGCGGCCTGCAGAACTGAACTCATTACTCCATATGCGGCCTCCAGGACTGAACTCATTACTCCAGATGTGGCCACTAAGACTGAGATCATTACGCCACCAGTAGCCTCAAGAACTGAACTCATTACTCCACAGGCGGCCTCCAGAACTGAACTCGTTACTCCAGATGCGGCCTCCAGGACTGAACTCATCACTCCACATGCGGCCTCCAGGACTGAAGTCATCACTCCACATGTGGCCTCCAGGCTTGAACTCATTGCTCCACATGCGGCCTCCAGTACTGAACTCATTACTCCACATGTGGCCTCAAGAACTGAATGTATTAATCCAGATGTGGCCTCAAGAACTGAACTCATTACTCCAGATGTGGCAACTAGTACTGACATCATTACGCCACCACTGGCCTCCATAACTGAGCATATTACTCCACCCATGGCTACAAGAACTGAACTCATTACTCCAGATGCGGCCTCCAGGACTGAACTCATCACTCCACATGCGGCCTCCAGGACTGAAGTCATCACTCCACATGTGGCCTCCAGGACTGAACTCATTGCTCCACATGCGGCCTCCAGTACTGAACTCATTACTCCACGTGTGGCCTCCAGGACTGACCTCATTACTCCACATGTGATGCCCAGGAATGCAGATAATACCCCGCCGTTTATGCAGTTTGTGTTCACCTGCAGCCACCCCTAATCTGAGAGACCTCACACACACAGTTGGGGATAAGCGGCTTTTTTGTATCTGTTCCACCTTCTTTATCTAGTTATCTCGGCCAAGTTTCATCTGTTTCCATCCTATGGAGACTTCCTTTTGGAAAAGGGTCGTCGTGCGTCCGCGTAGATATTATTATGTAAGACCTTGCTGAGTGAGGGCCCGTCACGTGGAAAGCCGGCTGCTTCCTAATTCCTAAAAGTCTTTCCTAAAAACGAATAGTTCTCATGTCAGGCTAAACAAATGCATCGGGCGGCCTCCCTTTTCCCAGAACTGCCTCTGGATCCTGCAGGGGATATAAACACGGATGCCTTCCCCATGGCTCACCCGGCCCAGCAGCTCCATCACTGACACAGCTCGAGATGTTTCCTGTGGGAAAAAGGCTACGGTACCACCCTGAAGCAGGCTGAGCCTGAAGCCCGGGCAAACACCTGGGCAGCGGTGCCACCCTGAAGCAGGCTGACCCAGGAGCCCGGGCAAACACCTGGGCAGTGTCCTCCCAGAGCAGAGAGGGAGTGTGTGGAATTAAAGGTGTGCCCCTTTTATTATAGAAAACGCATAAATACACAGAGAGGCAAAAATCTATGGAACAGGGCACTTAGATATACCTCAAAAAACACTTTGAAGTCAGTCATTTTCTTCAAGGTTTAAGAGGCTTTAAGATGTAAAGATTTTGAATCAATGACACAACCGTATACCCTTCACCCCTATATAAGTAATGCTGGTTTAGAGTGCCTGTATTTACAATACAATAATCTGCAACATGCATGGTTGTCTCCCTCCATCCCTCACAAAAAGAGCAAAACCTTAGGCTTCGAAACTGATTTGTATATCTTTTCCTTTTCAGCCGCAAACTGCTTCGGAAGAAGGTTGAGGAACCGAAACGCGTTAAGCTGGTGATTTTACACACAAGGCTGTTTTGAAACTATATATTAAAAGACACCTGATTGAACTGTCGTCATTCTATATTTCCGGATGTATACGATACCTAATACGTTATTAACACAAAGATCTTCATGGAAATGTTCATGGGAATGTCCAAGGAAATATCAATGGGAATGTTCATAGGAATGTTCATGGGAATGTCCATGGGAATGTCCATCGGAATGTTCATAGCAATGTTCATGGGAATGTCCATGGGAATGTCCATCGGAATGTTCATAGCAATGTTCATGGGAATGTTTATGGGAATGTACATGGGAATGTTCATAAGAATGTTCATGGGAATGTCCATGGGAATGACCATAAGAATGTTCATGGGAATGTTCATAGGAATGTTCATGGGAATGTCCATGGGAATGTTCATGGGAATGTCCATGGGAATGCTCATAGTAATGTCCATTGGAATGTTTATGGGAATGTACATGGGAATGTCCAAGGAAATATCAATGGGAATGTTCATAGGAATGTTCATGGGAATGTCCATGGGAATGTCCATCGGAATGTTCATAGCAATGTTCATGGGAATGTTTATGGGAATGTACATGGGAATGTTCATAAGAATGTTCATGGGGATGTCCATGGGAATGTGCATATGAATGTTCATGTGAATGTCCATGTGAATGTTCACAGGAATTTCCATGGGAATGTTCATAGGAATGTCCATGGGAATGTTCAGGGGAATGTCCATGGGAATGTTCATAGGAATATCCATGGGAATGTCCATGGGAATGTTCAGGGGAATGTGCATGGGAAAGTTCATGGGGATGGCCATGGGAATGTTAATGGGAATGTTCATAGGAATGTTCATAGGAAACCATGGGAATGTCCATGGGAATGTACATAAGAATGTTCATGGGAATGTTCATAGGAATGTTCATGGGAATGTCCATGGGAATGTTCATAGGAATGTTCATGGGAATGTCCATGGGAATGCTCATAGTAATGTCCATTGGAATGTTCTATAACATTCAAGCGTTTCAGAGTTAAGCACTGGGAGTCTTTCCTAAAATAGTACTGGTTGGAGTCATTTTGGTTTTTAGTTTAGTTTATTTATTTGTAATGCGCACCAAACCCTGGGGTAACTGGGCGCCAGAACTTAAGAGTGTTACAGTCATACAGGATTACAATAAAACAAGAAGTGCTGTTCAACCGGTGGTTACAGGGAGGTCAAGATTGATACAATACGGCCGCAAATAAGAAAGCCAAGAGGACGTGTCACCTGAGGTTACAGTTTAGGCGACAGTGCCCGGCTGACAGTGTTACATATAGAGATACAGGCCAGTTGGGCAAGGTACGTACATTTATGCAAGACAAGATGGCCATTCATTAGTGTTTCTTATAGAAAGGGCCAACTCTTTACTTTGGCTCTAAAGGTCCAGAAAGATGGTTCCATTCTGATGGTGAGGGGGAAGGCATTCCAATATTTAGCGGCCAATGCTGGGAAGCTAGCTCCTCCAGCTCTTTTTAGTTTGAACCTCGGGATGGTGAGGCAGTGTGAGTACAGGGCTCTCTTAGGTCTGGCTGATTGGTGTTTGGTGAATTTGTCTGATAAGTACTTGGGGGCAGAGTTCGTCACACATTTGTGGATAATGGCTAATGTATGGAGGGAGATTCTATCACGTACCGGGAGCCAGTGGGGATCCTGTCTGAAGCTAGTGATGTGGTTAGATCTGGGAATGTTCAATGCAGATCTCAGGGCGTTGTTTTGTAAGACCTGGATTCTGTTGAAGTTCTGTTCAGAGGAGCCAAGATAGGGGGTGGTGCACTAATAGTAATCGATCTTGGAGAGTACCAGAACCCTGGCTAGCGAAATGCAGCTGTTGGGTGACAAAAATGATTTGTAAGTGTTAATCAGCTTGTTGGTGTAGGCAGTGGTGGAGGTGGTGGTACTCACTTGCTTCTTGAGTGAGAGGGTGTTGTCTAAGTAGACTCCCAGGGTTTTGATTTCCTTGGCAACTTTGATCAGATTCCCATCGATGTCGAAGGACGTGTATCGACGGTCTAGTTTGTTTAGGCGTATTTGGGAACCGACGATTAGGAGCTCAGTCTTCTCGTCATTGAGACATAAAGTGTGATCAGCCATCCACGCCTCGATCTCTAGATATATGTTGTTAATCAGTTTAGAGTCATCTTCATAGCACTCCATCAGCGTAATGAGAACTTGGGTGTCATCAGCGTAATTCATGTATGTGACACCCAAGTTGTCAAGACAGTCAAAGAGGAGCTTTGTGAAGATGTTGTAGAGCGTTGGTGAGACACAGGAACCTTGTGGGACGCCACAATTGATGGGGATTGGGTCGGCTGAGGCTGAAGGTGCGAAGACCCTTGTGGTTCGATCACAGAGAAATGACTGCATCCAGTTAGAGGTGTTGTTTGGGAAGGCAGCTGCTGTGGACAGGTGATCAGTGAGACTCTGGTGATCGACAAGATCAAATGCTGTCGATAGGTCTAACAGAAGGAGCATAGACAGGTTACCATTATCCTTGGCCTCATCCATTTGGATGTTGAGGTCCAAGAGGGCTGTTTCTGTACCGTTTCTTGGCCTAAACCCTGATTGTCTGAGGCCAAGTAAGTTGTTGTCCTCCAAGTGTTTCTGAATTTGTAGATAGGCCAATCTATCTAGTATCTTTTAGAGGTAGGGGACAGTGGTGATGGGCCTATAATTAGTGGGTATATTTGGGTCTAGATTTGTTTTTTTAAGAGAGGCATAACCCAGGCCTCCTTGGGGTTGTTAGGAACTGAGCCAGTCTTGAAAGAGGAGTTGATCAGCGTAGCAATGAAGGGGGCCAAGTCCGTTTCACCTTCCTGAATGATTGCGGCAGGACAGAGATCACCATGGCATCTTTATTTTGTATTTATTATTTATTTATTTATATAGCGCTAAAGCCCGCAGGCATCAGAGCGCATTCCAAAAAGACAGGACAGTGGTTACAAAAACGGGACAAGAATAGACACACAGAAGATCGTATCATGGGGAGCTGAGAGAGGTCGCTAGTCCAGTTTATTTAAAGAGTATGGTCTTTAACTTCTTTCTGTAGAGTATGTAGTTGGTTTCTAATTTTAAGGATACTGGCAGTTCATTCCATTTATGGATGCTTCTGTTTGGAAAGGCCTTGCCCAGGCCGTTTTGCTTTTTAGCTGAGGTTGTCTGGAGAAGACCTTTGTTGGAGGATCTTAAATTTCTAGATGGTTCATGCCACTTGAAGTGTTTTTTCAAGTATGCTGGGGCTTTGCCATACAAGCATCGGTGGACCATTGTGAGGGATTTAAAAGTAATTCTCTCCTCCATGGCCAGCCAGTGTAGATCTTTCCTATCGCCTGTGATGTGTTCCCTCCTTGGCCTACCCGTGATTGTCCTAACAGCATTATTCTGAGTTACCTGGTATTGCTTCAGGCATTTCATATTAGCTCCCAGAAGCAAGGAGTTGCTGTAGTCCAGTCTTGACCGTATAGTTGCTCTGGCTATGGTAATCCTGTTTTTTTGGTTGCGCAAGGGTCTAATTTTTCTCAGGAGTTTTTGGTGGTATTGACAGTTCCTTTTTAAGTATGCTGTATGGGCCTCTGCTCCTAGTGAAGGTTGTAGGTAGACTCCCAGCGTCTTTACTTTCTCGGATATTGGAATTAGGGCATCTTGAGGGTTTAAGGCCTCTGATGATGTTTTTGACTTCTTTGGCTTAGACTGGTGAGAAGGAGAAAGGTGGGTAAAGGGGGTGCTGTGGTTAGGTGTATGGGTAGTGTTGGAGCTCTTGATCAGGCTGTTCTTTTTTAACTCACTTTTAGTTTGAAGCAGTGTGGTTTTGTCGGTGAGAGATTTCTGTATTTTGGAATACCAGTTTGCGTCTTTCACACCATCTTCGGTGGGTGGAGCTGGAGGCTCGAGTTCCCTTGGGATGCTGAAGAGCTCTTTAGTTTTGGATTTGGCGTTTAGAATTCTTTTGTTATAGGTCTCTTTCTTAGTGTTGTGAATGGCAGATTTGTAAGAGGAGGCAGCAGAGGTGAATAACGCCTGGTTAATAGTGGTAGGCGATTTTCTCCATGTAGATACAGCCACGCTTTGACGTTTCAGAGGATCTTTATTTCAGGAATGAACCATTTCTTAAGATGGGCTATAGGTTTGGCTTTTTTGAGTTTGATCGGGGCCAATGGTATTTATGGCAGAGTAAAATGTGTTGTTGTAGAGGTCGGCTAGATTGTTAGAGTCTAGGTCTTTGTAATTAGGTGGGTCCAAGATGTTATGGATCAGGGGGCGTACATTTTGGAGCGTTATGTTCCAGTTGTTTCTAGCGAGTATTTGGGGGGCCATGATCTGATTAGGAGTAGGAAGTGCATTCCCCTGAATGGCGAAGGAGATGCAATGATGGTCAGACAAAGCAGTAGGCTCGTTCTGAGGGTTGGTGGTGGAGCAGGTGAGATCTGCCAGCTAGTCCAGCGTTCAACCTTTATTGTGTGTGGGTGCTGTGATGCGGTAGTTAAAACTGAGCTGGGATAGGCTGAGATCTCCAAGTATGATAATTTGTGACCCTTGTTTAGTGTTATTTGTTGGCAAGTCTATAATATCTTCCTCAAAGGAGGAGATATGACCTGGGGGTCGGTAAATTAGATGCATGAGGATCGTTTGGGTAGCTGAGAGGGGAAGCTTAACTGATAGTAGTTCCGGCGAGGGGAGGCTAGAATGGGGGATGGCTCTAAGGCCCAAGAGTATTTTTGGTATGAAAGCTACTCCACCTCCTTTGCTGGAATCTTTGTCTGTCCTTATGATTGTGTAGCCCTCTGGGATGGCAAAGGATAGTGCTGGGCCGGCTGCCTGATGTAACCACATTTCAGTAATGACCAGGAAGTCCAGGCCGTTGATGGTAATGAGGTCAGCAATGTTGAGTGCGTGGGCGACCATGGATCCAGTATTAATGAGTGCTCCTTTGATGGAGGGGCGAGGTGGGCGAGGAACCGCCAGGGGCTGAGAAATGGGTGGTGAGGGGTGAGATATTTCAGGGGCTTCTGTGGTCTTTGCACGACCGGTGGTTGACCGAGTGGGTATGAGTTTAGTTGCCGGGAGCTGAAGGTCCAGGCTGGTGGGTGTCTCAAGTTTCTGACACTCACTGGACATGGAATCCATGGTGTAGGAGGTGAGGAAACGAGTTGGATCCATTCTGAGGGACACCAAGCCAGGGTGTGTGACCCTCTGCTCCTCGCTAAGTTAATGAATTGAACTATATAAAAGCAGAACAGATTATTGACTACTGTTTATAATCTAAGGGTGTGCACCTCACTGTGTATTATGTATGATATGCAATGCATGTGTGTTATGATATGCAATGCATACCAGGGTCGCTCGGGACCCTGTCGGGCATTTTCTTTTAGGTGAAACAGCAGCGTCTGAACGGATGCTTTCCCACTTGCATCTCTATCCCATAAGCAGGGATAGAAATGCTTCCTCTCCTTTCCCAAATGAAAGTCCCTTTAATGGCCTATCATTGTGACATGTGTGCATGCTGGGAGCCTGCAATGTGTATTCAAGGGGCTGCTCAGTACATCGCATGGGCAGATGCACAGCCCAAAAGCATGTGCAGGTCCCCTTTATGAAAAAGGGGGCCTGCGCAAGTAGAAATGGTGCAGCCCCTGTACTTTTAATAACTTGTGCCTTACAGAGTGGAGAAAGAGGGAGGGGAAGAAAGGGGGGAGGCAGAGTGGAGAGAGAGAGGGGGCAAAGGGGAAAAGAGAGAGAGGGAGGCAGAGTGGAGAGAGAGAAGGGGTAGAGGGGAAAAGAGAGAGAGGGAGGCAGAGTGGAGAGAGAGAAGGAGGCAGTGTGTATGTGAGAGAGAGAGAGAGGGGGGATAAAGAGAGAGGGAGGCAGTGTGTGGAGAGAGAGAGGGAGAGAGGGGGGATAAAGAGAGAGGGAGGCAGTGTGTGAGAGAGGGAGAGATAGAGGGATAAACATAGAAGGAGGCAGTGTGTGTGTGAGAGAGAGCGAGAGAGAGAGAGAGAGAGAGAGGAGATAATGAGAGGGGGAGGCAGTGTGAGAGAGAGAGTGGATAAAGAGAGAGGGAGGCAGAGTGGAGAGAGAGAAGGGGCAGAGGGGAAAAGAGAGAGGGAGGCAGAGTGGAGAGAGAAAAGGAGGCAGTGTGTGAGAGAGAGAGGGGATAAAAAGAGAGAGGGCGGCAGTGTGTGTGAGAGAGAGAGGGAGAGAGAGATGGGGATAAAGAGAGAGGAAGGCAGTGTGTGTGTGTGTGTGAGAGAGAGAGAGAGAGAGAGAGAGAGAGGGAGAGAGAGAGAGAGAGAGAGAGAGGGGGGTAAAGAGAGAGGGGGCAGTGTGTGTGAGAGAGAGAGGGAGAGTGAGAGAGGGGGATAAATAGAGAGGGAGGCAGTGTGTGTGAGAGGGAGAGAGGGGGGATAAAGAGCGAGGGGGCAGTATGTGTGTGCGAGAGAGAGAGGGAGAGAGAGAGAGAGAGGGGGAGAGAGAGGGAGAGAGGGATAACAATAGAGGGAGGCAGTGTGTGTGAGAGAGGGGGAATAAAGAGAGAGGGAGGCAGTGTGTGAGAGAGAGGGATAAACATAGAGGGGGCAGTGTGTGTGAGAGAGAGAGGGGGAATAAAGAGAGAGGGAGGCAGTGTGTGTGAGAGAAAGAGAGAGAGAGGGGTGATAATGAGAGGGGGAAGCAGTGTGAGAGAGGGGGATAAAGAGAGAGGGAGGCAGTGTGTGTGTGAGAGAGAGAGAGAGAGAGAGAGAGAGAGAGAGAGAGAAGAGAGAGAGAGAGAGAGAGGAGAGAGAGAGAGAGAGAGAGAGAGAGAGAGAGAAGAGAGAGAGAGAGAGAGAGAGAGAGAGAGAGAGAGAGAGAGAGAGAAAGGGGAAAAAGAGAGAAGGAGGCAGTGTGTGAGTGAGAGAGAGAAGAGAGAGAGAGAGAGAGAGAGAGAGAGAAAGAGGGAGGCAGTGTGTGCGAGAGAAAGAGAGAGAGAGGGCTATAATGAGAGGGGAAGGCAGTGTGAGAGAGAGGGATAAAGAGACAGGGAGGCAGAGTGGAGAGAGAGAGAAGGGGCAGAGGGGAAAAGAGAGAGAGGGAGGCAGAGTGGAGAGAGAAAAGGAGTCAGTGTGTGTGTGAGAGAGAGTGGGGGGATAAAGAGAGAGGGAGGCAGTGTGTGTGAGAGAGAGAGCGAGAGAGAGGGGGATAAAGAAAGAGGGAGGCAGTGTATGCGAGAGAAAGAGAGAGAGAGGAGGATAAAGAGAGAGGGAGGCAGTGTGTACGAGAGAAAGAGAGAGGAGATAATTAGAGGGGGTGGTGTGAGAGAGAGGGGGGGATAACAGAGAGGGAGGCAGTGTGTGTGTGTGTGTGTGTGTGAGAGAGAGAGAGAGAGAGAGAGAGAGAGAGAGAGAGAGAGGAGAGAGAGAGAGAGAGAGAAAAGAGAGAGAGAGAGAGAGGAGGGGATAAAGAAAGAGGGAGGCAGTGTGTGCGAGAAAAAGAGAGAGAGAGGGGAGATAATGAGAGGGGGAGGCAGTGTGAGAGAGAGAGGGATAATGAGAGGGGGAAGCAGTGTGAGAGAGGGGGGATGAAGAGAGAGTGAGGCAGTGTGTGTGTGTGAGAGAGAGAGAGAGAGAGAGAGAGAGAGAGAGAGAGAGGGGAGATAATGAGAGGGGGAGGCAGTGTGAGAGAGAGAGTGGATAAAGAGAGAGGGAGGCAGAGTGGAGAGAGTGAAGGGGCAGAGGGGAAAAGAGAGAGGGGAGGCAGAGTGGAGAGAGAAAAGGAGGCAGTGTGTGAGAGAGAGAGGGGGGATAAAGAGAGAGGGAGGCAGTGTGTGTGAGAGAGAGAGGGAGAGAGAGATGGTAATAAAGAGAGAGGAAGGCAGTGTGTGTGTGTGTGAGAGAGAGAGAGAGAGAGAGAGAGAGAGAGAGAGGGGGGATTAGGAGAGAGGGGGCAGTGTGTGTGAGAGGGAGAGTGAGAGAGAGAGGGGGATAAATAGAGAGTGAGGCAGTGTGTGTGAGAGGGAGAGAGGGGGGATAAAGAGCGAGGGGGCAGTATGGGTGTGCGAGAGA